>NC_060268.1:109806401-110124818 GCF_021613505.1 Equus quagga | reverse complement strand
ACGGCATTGAACCAAAAAGGCCTTGTCTCTATTCTCATTGAGCTTACCGGGTGTTGGGGAGACAGAAAGTACCAAAAGTAAGCAAAGAAATATATAATTACACACAGTAATAAGAACTGTGAAGGGACTAAACAGGATGCTGTGAGAAAAAATAGCAGATGGGGTGGGGAAGGTCTCTTTAAGGATGTGGTTTTTCAGCTGAAGTAGGCAAGGGCAGGAAGGAGCAGGAGGAGTCCAGGAAACAGGCCTGGGGGACTGGCTGTGGGAGGAACTAAAAGAGGCCAGCACAGCCTTGAAAACGTGGGCAAGGGAGATGGAGGCCTGACAATATCTGCATTTTTTCATCCATTGCAGATGGGAATGTAAACTGCTACAGTCTTTCTAGGAGAAAACCCAGTGCCTTAAAGATATGTGCCCTCCTGGAGTCCCCAATTCCAGTTTTAGGAATCCTAAAAAAAAAAAACCCAATTACCAATTAAACTAATCTGATCACAGCTGTCTGAACAAGTCTTATTTATCAACATTTGTAATAGCAAAATAGGGCATTGATAAAATAGACTCCAGCACTACGCAGTAAATAACCGATAGTTTATTGGCATGGAAAGACGCTACAAAATTGCTCAGTGAGAAAACTGGATTACCAAAACGTATAGAGTATGATCCTGTTTTGTAAAATATGTGTGTATATAGAGAAGAAATTCGGGAAAGAGCTATTAAGATTGGCTTAAGAGTGGCTATCTCCAGAAAATGGGAAATCTGGAGATTTTTGTTGTTGTCGATACTGTTTTTTATCCATGGTGTCTAATTTTTCTAAATCAAAAATTTTAACTTTTTATTGAAGTGTAGCATACACACAGAAAAGGGCATCCATTCTATGCTCGCAACTTGATGAGTGATCACAAACTGAACCACCCATGTAAACAACACACAGATCTAGAAACAGAAAACTCCCAGCCTCCTAGAAGCCTCCTGTGTAGAATCCTATAGAACCCACTGTATTGTTTCTGGCTTCTTTCCCTCAACATCATGTTTTATGCGATTCTTCCATGTGGTTGCATTGAATTGTGGTAAATTAATTAATTATTTAAAATCTTACGATGTTAATACCTTGTCTTTTATAAATATGACACCTTAGAATTTAGGATAATCATCAGCATTTTTGTCACCTTATAAAGTACTTTTCATGGATATCGGCTGTAAGCATTATTATCCTCACTTAGACAAAGGGATAATTTACCCTGCTCAAGTTCACACAAAGCTGGTAGGCGGCAAAGCCAGGACAGGTTCATATCTAAATCCATGCCCTTTTTGCCCCACCTCATGGGATTAAGAGCAAAGGTAGCAGAGGATTAAGTGAAAGGAATAATTCGCTCACTTTTAGGCTCTTTAGACATTGAGACAATTATCTGGGACACTCGTTTAAACTTCTTTTCTGAAAACCATCCAGAATAGAATATATAGACCCTTTTAATTCAAAATGTGAATGTCCCATAGTCAACCAATTTCAATATTAATCATCTCTGGAGAGAATTTTTTTGCTAAAAATCTGTGATAACAACATTTCCCATTTAACCCTATTAATCATAGTGCCGTCATTATTATGTTGTATATGTCATATGTGTACATGTATACTTGTCATGTGGATTTTATGTTTGCACATGTCCACTTTCCTCTCCAGCTTTATAATAATATCAATTATAGCCCTCGTAGTGAACATGGACAGGAGATTCACTTCTCACTCACAGATAGGCAAATTGGGGCACACTGTCAAATACCCGGTTACTGCAGGGCTTGGGGAGAACCCCGGTCCTCTGGCTTTCAGTCCACAGTGATTTGGACCACACATCACTGCAGCATAAAGTGAGAAACTTTTTTCTACTTGGAAACTTAAACATGGTCCTGATCGTTAACAAAACTGTGACAGTGTTGTTGGTGTTTTTCAAGAAAGTAGCTTTATGTATCATAAAATCCTATTTCACTCTAAGACCCATGATGATCGTTCTTTAAAACATTCTAGGTGTTTGTATTATGAAACAAATTTCTCAATCCAGTACTCTTCGTAGAAATTTCAAAAGAAATTAGGTGAATTAGTAGAGAAAACAGGAACATATCAGCTCAAATATTTGCTTAAGCAGGAACACAAGTATCCTTGTCCAGTAGGTTAGAGGTGTCAGCCGTTTAAAGCTGCAGCGAGGTAACAGAGGGGCTTAGTCTGAACTCTCCCTCTCCTTCCCCATTTCGACGTCCCCTCGTGTGGATATTCTCTTTTTTTGCGTTAATTTTAGGGGAAAAAACCCCACAAACAAGCAATTCACATCTGCAGTCCTTCTATCTCTGAACCTAGCATTGGCCGCACTGTACGGGGGAGAATTTAGGAGCTGGATTCCCCCGGAAGTGGGCTCTGCATCCCCTTTCAGGAATCCAAAAACTGGAGGGTCTGTTTTTTCTGACAAAAGAGTAGTCATTGCAGGTCAAAGGACAATTGATAAGCCCTTCCCCCTTCTTAACTTTTCCTGGTCAGCAGCCTTGACCAGGCCCCAGGCCTTCTGTTCTGCCCTCCCTGTTGGGCTTTCTCCTCTTTGAGAGCCTCTGTGAATCTCTATCTTCACAGTTACCTTTTTATAAATAGACATGGGGGAGGGGGGAATCTTTAAACAGATGAATGAGGTCTCTGAGCTGTCGCCCTTCTAATGACATTTAGACATAAGGGAAATGCCTGCCGCAGCCTCCGGAGCAATGAAAGGAGCCCTCAGAGCTCCGGACCTTCCCTTTTATCATGCAGGGTCCCCTAGGGTGGGGTGCTGGTCTAGGTGCACAGCTTGAGTGCTGAGTGAATGGAGAGCCTTCTGGCTTTCAGTGGGAACGCTACACTTAGAACATGCCCCATGGCGTAAATACTGACTCGCCTACAGAAAATGACTGAGCCTCAAGACTCTTGTCTGCTGACCTAGGCTATAACAGAGACTGGCAACTCTCAGAGGTCTTCTTTTGCCTTCAAGCTCGGAGAAATTTTCCCGCACAGTGTCAGGGAAAGGTTGAGTGAAAGGGGCTGCAGGGAGGAAGTAGCAATGGCCTACAGGTGGCATCTTTGAGGAGGTGTAGCGGGACCAAGCCTGTGGCCTGGGTGGCTGGTCAGGGTGAAAGCAGGTTGATCAAGGAAGGGGCTCTATGTGGAGGAGGGGCAGGGTCTCTAGGAAGAACCTCACTCTCGACCTCTCACTGAAGTTCAAAGGCCTTAAGAAATCCTCTTTTTAACAAGGTGTTGCTCTTGGCTTACACAACTAATAGTTGTGCTAGGCTCTTTGAATGATAAGCACCACATTCTGGATAATGATTACCTCTGAGGAGGGGCCACAGGAGAAACGTATCAATGAGATTTCATATCCATAACAATTGTTGTTTTTAATAAACGTTTTATTTTGGAATAATTTTGGATTTATAGAAAATTTGCAAAGATAATACAGAGAGTTCCCATATACCCTTCACCGAGTTTCCCCTAATGTTGACATCTTATGTAACCATGGTACATTTATCAAAACTAAGAAATTAACATTAGTACAACTAAAAATTAGACTTTATTTGGATTTTGTCAGTTTTTCCACTAATGTCCTTTTTCTGTCCCAGGATCCAATCCAGGATACCACATTGCATTTAGCATGGCCATACGGTTTTGCATCTTTAAAAAGTCTGAAGAAATTATGGCAAATATTAAGATTTGATTAAACTTTCTTGATATGTAAACTTTCTTGTATGATTTTCTTGCAGCTGTAAAAAGAACAGAAGGTCATTATATTGCTTTCTGGCTAATATAGGAGAGAAGATATTATGTAGCGATTATGTGGGAGACTCTGGAAATAGACTGCCCAGTTCAAATTCTGGCCCCAGCACTCTCCAGCTGTGTTACCAGGTGGTTACTTAACCTCCCTGCCTAAATTTCCTATCTCAGAAAGAGCGATAATCACCATACCTCCTTTTTGGGATTACTCTGAGGCTTAAGTGTATTGGTTCATGTAAAGCGACTGGAATAGTGCTCAATAAATGTTAGCTATTATTATTAATTACATACATAATATTTCACAATAAATTTTTTTTAAATAGCTCCATTGAGCTTCTCTAGGTCCCACTTTGACAGGACATCACAATCTTCTTTGTACATTCATTACCCGTGTCGTAAAACATACCACACCGTATTGTGATTATTTGTTTCTGTTGTGTCCTCAACAATGGACTCCACCTAGCACATCTCGGCAGAGACAGGATTAAAGTGTTCCCGGTCTGAAGGAAAGAAGAAATAAAGGGGGCAGGAAGGCAAGCTGAGCAGCTAGGCAGCTGTCCCAGCAGCCTTAACTGGGGGCCAGTGGGAGCACACCTTGTGTTGGGATTGAGGGAGCTGCGCTTTTCAGCAAGGATTTAGCAGTGATAAGAAGATAGAGTAACAGCACAGAGTGCTCCCAGCACGGGGCAGAGGGGCGTGGATGCATGGGTCAAGATGCAAAGAAAGAGCTCTCTGTACAGTTCTTTTCCAGAGTATGTGCAGTGTAGGGCCTGGGAAGAACTTTTCATCCCCAGGGCTGAACTGAAAATTCCAGTGTGCTTACCAACTGGAGCACAACTGGGACAACGTCTGCAGTTAGCTTTCATCCTTGGACACTGGGTAACACGTCCCCCACCCCCACCTTCTTAAATTTAATCAGTTCAGTGACATTAAGTACACTCACAATGTTGTGCAACCATTACCACCATCCATCTCCAGAAGTTTTTCATCTTCCCAAACTGAAACTCTGTTCCCATTAAGCAATAACTTCCGATTCCCCCCATCCTCCCAGCCTCTAGAAAGCACAATTCTACTTTCTATTGCTATGAATTTGCCTATTCTAGTGCCTCATATGAGTGGAATCATACAGTATTTGTCCCTTTGTGTCTGGCTTATTTCACTCAGCTTAATGTCTCCAAGAATTTCCTTATTTTTAAGGCTGAACAATATTCCATTGTATATATTACCACATTTTGTTTATCCATTCGTCCACTGATGGACACTCAGGTTGCTTCCACCTTTTGCCTATTGTGAAAATAAGGCTGCTATGAACATAAGTGTATGAACATCCTGCTTTCAATTCTTTGGGCAATATACCCAGAAGTAGAATTGCTGGATCATATGGTAATCCTATGTTTAACTTTTTGAGGAGGTGCCCCTTTTTACATATCAAGAAAGTATGCCAGGGGGTGGGAAGGTGGGGAGGAAGGATAGTAGTTCCAAGAATCAAGAGACAGGAGTCCTTAGAAAAGAGGTTAATTGAGTTTTTCCGTCCTCTTTGCAAAGTAGTGTACTATATGCCAACCCAGCAGGGTGGCAAAGCATTTATTTTTCCCATCCAACTCATCTCTCACAGCTTCCAAACAGCAAGACATGTATCGAAGGCCTGGGAATAATAAAGACTTGAAGTTTTATCTATACTCCACCCCTCCCAGTAACTTCTGACATATTTTTAGCGTGCCATTCTCTCATTTCTAATAAGAATAGTAGACAACCTATAAATGGGGTAAATATTTAATGAGTTTTATGTCTTCCCATTGATATTTTTAAAAGAGTCCAATAACTTTTTAGGGGATAAATGGTTTATTCCTCCTTGAATTTAATGCCAATTAATTTGTCATCGATCTTTATCAGATAAAAGATAAAACATTCTTTTTTTTTTTTTTTGGTCTGACCTATAGTTTCCATCCTTTTTTCCTTTTTGCATTGGTAACCAGGAATCTAGGCAAAATTCAGAGCCCAGCTACAGTAATCAGCTCATCGCAGGTGCCTAGTTATATTCAGCCAATTTGTTGTTATTAGTTCCCTCAAGTAGATTCCAATTCCTAGGACCCTGTGTACAGCAGAGAGGAACCCAGCCCTGTCTTTTTGCACCATCCTCTCACCTGGTGCTATATCAGACAATTCTCCACTGTTATTCATAGAGTTTTTATGGCCAATATTTTTTTTGTTTGGAAGTGGGTGGCCAGGTCCTTCTTCCTAGTCTGTCTTAGTCTGGAAGCTCCACTTGAACCTGTCCACCATGGGTGACCCTGCAGGTATTTGAAATACCAGTGGCATAGCTTTCAGAATCACAGCAATACATAGCCACCACAGTATGACAACCAGTAGATGGGTGGGGTGGTTCTCTGACTACTAGACCAGTTGGGTTGGCTTCACCCCATTTACAGAGTCTCTACTATATTTTCTGTCTTAAATTACCCTATTTTTTTTAATAATGTCTAAGTTTGAGAACTATCTTGTGCCCTTTTAGAACTAGGCAGGATATAAATTCTAAATAAGGGAAAGTAATACTATACCTTTAGGAAACTAACTCTTTCATACCACCTGAGTCCCACTTAGTGCATTATAGCAATAGAATAATAGATATGCCCAGATTTTCGAGTTGGAAGTATCTTAGAGAAAAGCTACACTACTGTTTGTGTTGCCCTAACTGACCTGTTTATCTGGCAAAATCAGGACCTCCAAGGCCTCTAAGAGAGAGTCACTGCTACTGAGGATGTAAATCAGGCATTTTGGAATTTGCGTCAACTTTTTCAAGCCACTTGATATATCTCTGAGCATCAGAAGAATGTTTAACTAAATGGTAGCAACCCCTCAAAGGTGCTCTGTCTTCCAAATGAATCATTTGAATCCTACTCATTAACAAGGGTCTTCAAGTTCATAATAGGGCCAAGACATTTTCCTCCAGAAAGCTTTCAGGAGGAAAACATTAATTCAGTACACCAAGTTTTGATAGGTGACCAGACAGTGGTGGAATTCAATGAGTCAAGGAAGTATCATGATAAATGCAAGTAACACTTAAGTAGGTCTTCACAGGTTTTCAAAATACTTCAGGGCTTTTTTTGTGTGTGACAAAGAAAAACAGAGCTAACAAACTTTTCAAAGTAAAGAGGGATTTTTTTCCCCTAGAGGTATACATTGATGGTGACTTTATCATCTGTAGCACTCAGACAGTTTCCATGCAGGAAAGATAAAGAACTTTCTCTCAGTCCCTTTGACCTACATCTCTGTTGGCTGTGTGCCACTGAGTTAAACTGGAGCTGATATGAGATGGTAAATACGGTCAAACCTACATTGTTTCACTGAGGGTAGCTGAGGGGTGGGGGGGGGGGGGGGCGGTGAGGCTCACAGACGTGGCCCAAATAGTGATAGACATTATAGGCAGAGATTGCAATCACTATTCATTGGAAAGCTATGTACTGAGGGACAAACACATACATGGCACATAATATATTAAAATACATTTAAAACTATTTGTTTCAGAACTAATTATAAAGACTATGTCACGCGCTTTAGGGTTCAGCCAGGCGTGGAAATTGAGAACCAGAAGTAATGTGGTAATATCTATTATAAGCATCCACTTTAATAGCCGTTGTTCTAGCTCCACCATGATATTATAATATGAGTTTTTTTAGCTATAATTCTGCATCCAGAATATAACATGATTAGCATCAATTTCTAGCTACAGTAATAACCCTGAAAGTTCTGAGCAAATACATACAACACATAGTAGTCATTCAACAAATTCACAGCATCTACTCTGTAGTGTATATACACATGTATGCATTGCACACACACACACAAACAGAAGTCTAGTTAGCAGTTAAGAGGATGGAATTGGAAGTTAAATAGGCCTGGATTCACATGTTGGTGCCACCATTTAAAAGCAGTGTGATACTGAGCAACTGTCAGATTCCTTATCCATAAAATGGGAATAAAAATACCTACCTGGCAGAATTGTTGTGAGGATTAAATCCAATAAAGTTTGTAAAGTGCTAGCCCAGAACCTAGCTTAAATCCTCAATAAAAGGTAGCAATTTATTGTTTTTATACACACATGTACATATACTAATAAACTTGCTAATAAAAATACTAACTCAGAAGTCCATAATCGGCCTGGGATTAAAAAGATAATGGTAGTTTTTAATCAATATTTTAAAAAAGAAATAATAGCAGGAAAAAAAGGAGAGAGAGAGATGCCAGCACAAGGAAGGGCAAAAAAACTACATTCTGAGTTTGGTGAAAGTTTGCAACCAGATGGTTCGTGGCAGTGTCTAGGCTCAGGACTGACATTCTGGTGTATAGTTCAGTTCTATGTCCTCCAAGGGCAGCAGAATTCTCAAATCAAGAGTAATGATGAGCCTCTCGGGGACAGACTTAGGCCCGCCCCCTCTGCAGGAGAATCGGGGTGCTATGACTCATAGGAGCCACCATGAGATCACTAACTGGAAATCCTTGCTGCAGCTACACTGCAAAGGAACCAGGCTTGATTTGCCAAACACCCCATGTGATCCAGGCATGGCCACCTGCCAAAGAGCCAGAGGGAGAGCAGGCCACTCGCCTTCCTGGCAACACAGAGATTTCCTAGCCCTATCACCGAACGAAAAAGCTGCATAGGGCTGACAAGAAGCCATTTCCAATGAAGATTTGGCTTTGGATAAGAGTAGCTGTAGTGCCAGAATGTTTGGTGCATTGCCTCTTTCGGCAGCTTCTTTATCCTTCCATGGGGAAGTTGTGTTCTGAGGTTCTTGCCCAGGAAGCTATTACCTTCACCATCTGCTCCTGCATCTTCCTCCGGTGACATCAGAGTGCAGCAGGATTTGCCTTTGCCATCTAATGGGGTTTCAGGCTGTTTGACTCAACTGTGCATGTTCATGTAATGCCAGGAGAATGAGACTACTCTAAGTCAGCTGAACAGAAGCCAGAAGTTAACTGCAAACAAGCGAGACCCAGCTTGTTTAACAGCGTAGAGGAGACCAGTTTCACTGCAGCTAACAGAGTAGATGGTTGCTAACTAGCCCGCAGTGAAGATGCCTACAGAGTGACTACCAAAGAGAAGAGTTCCTTGCTCACCTGAAGAAGGTAATCACTGTGCAGGTAGGTTAAAGTGTTTCTGAGACTTCCCAGTGCCGGCCAAGAGTGTGGGCAGCTTTGGTGGGCAGGCTGGGTACAGGCTGAGAGCTTTAGAACCACTGAGAAAGGGGATTAGCAAATGGATTCCTGGCAGCCCTGGTGGTATCAGGAGCTGGTTCCTACATACTGCTTGCTCAGAGTGGCCAAAGACTGTGCAGAAAGGAAAGAAAATGAAGACATTTCTCTGGAATGGGGTGAGCCAAGACCCTCGTTGGAAAGAGTCCAGCTCTGATTCTTGGTTGCCGGTAAACTGAGATTGTTTGTCTGGGGTGTGGCGTAGTTACAAGGACTCGTCAATAAATGGGTGCAGATGGGCTCATGAGGAATGCTATTAGCCAAGGGGCACCAAACCCAGCATATCCAAAATGCATTCATTCTTTCTCTCTCTCTCTCATCCCTCACTGCTAGCCCTCTCTAACCCTTCAGCCTCTATTATATTCCCTATGTATGCTAAGGATACCTTAAGTTCCTCCTATCTTAGAGACTAGAGACTGGTCGAGGAGGAAGAGGGAGGCAGCCCATAACTAAGGATTGGCATGGGGAATTTTGAAGAGATACATAAGAAATTCCTTGGCTAGAGTTGGAGGGGAAGGGAAAGACTGTGGATGAACTGTGAAGGACAGCTAGGAGGAACAAGAATGCCTGCCAAATTGAGAGGGGGCTAAGAATAGTAGGGACGTCAGGAACTTAGAGATTGAGAGGTAAGAAGAAGCCCAAGAAGAGTCAAGGTTGAGAGAGGTCTTGAGCAATTGTTCTGTGAGCCGGGAGACCTAGTCAGCATGTGGGTGGATGAACCTGTCTGGTGGGGGGTGATCAGAAGTGGATGAAAAGACAACTCTGTCCACTCAAATGCCAAGCAAGTAGCCTGGGAGCTGTCCTCCACTCCACAAGCCTTCTCACTCCCCACCTCTCCTTGGTTCCCACATCCTCCCAAACAGCCCTCTCCCTTCCCACATCCTCTCAGCTTGGGCCCTCATAATGTCTCTCTTGGGCTTTTGCGAGAGTCTCCCTACAGTGTCCCTACCTCTAGTCTCTTTCCCCTCCAATCCATTCCTCACACAACAGCCAACATTATCTTTCTAAAGTGCAAGCTTGAACATGTCCCCAAGCTTAAAGAGCTCCAGTGGCTTCCCATTGCCTACAGAATAAAGCCCAAACTTCTTTCACGGCACGCAGGAGCCTTCAAGATCTGGCCCCCCTGTCACTGCAGCTTCAACTGCTATAACTTACCTGCAAGTATCCAGTCACCTAGATTATTTGCTGTTCCTTCAATATGACCTTGTAATTGCCTTCTTACTTCCTGATGTTATTCTCTCAGTACAGAATACCTTTTCTTCTGTCCTGCCTACCAAACCTCTCTTCATCTTTCAAGACAAAGCTACCCCCTGTGAAGCCTTCCAACCCCCCTCCCTTCAGATCAGGGCTAATTGTTTTATCTCCTATTCTTTGTGTGTGTGATAAAATGTATATAACATGAAATTTACCACTTTAACCATTTTAAGTGTATAGTTCTGTGGCATTAGTACATTCATATTGTTGTACAACCATCATCACTACCCATCTCCAGAAATTTTTCATCATCACCAACTAAAACTCTGTCCTCATTAAACACTAACTCCCCATTATTCCCTCCCCCGGTCCCTAGCAACCATCATTCTACTTTCCGTCTCTGTGAATTTCACTCTTCTAGGTGACTCATACAAGCGGAATCATACAATATATTTCCCTTTGTGACTAGCTTGTTTCACTCAGCATCAGGTTCTCAAGTTCATGCATGTTGTAGATTTCCTTTTTAAGACTGAATATTATTCTATTGTATGGATATACCACATTTTGTTTATCTATCCATTTGTCTATGGATACTTGTGTTGCTTCCACCTTTTGGTTATTGTGAATAATGCTGCCAGGAACATCAGTGGTATAACTATCTGTTTGAGTGCCTGCTTTCAGTTCTTGGGGTATACACCTAGAAGTGGAATTGCTGGGTCATATGGTAATTCTAACTCCTAGCCTTTGTCCTCAAAGGTAATCATGCATGGTAAGTGTACATCTTCAATATGGTAATGTAGCCAAATATAAATTCCCTTGGAGCAACGTTAGATAATTAAAGCACAGCAAAGACCTGCAAAGAATATTTGTCTCTTGCCTGCAGTAAAAGTATGTTTTCCACATGGAGAAGCTGCAAACCAGTTGAAACACGAGAGTGCTAATAACGCGTGAACTCTCAAATAAGACTCTGGCAAAAGACTTCTAAGAAAATCCTTTCAAGAAACCCAGTTAGTACGTTTTGTCGTTATTACTTTCTTATGATCTGCTTGGGAATTTGGAGTCAAGAAACCCAAGTTCCAGCCCTGCCCTGCTCCTTACTAACAGTAAGTTACTCATTCTCTCGGCTCTAATTTTCTGATTTTACTGTCAGTAAAATAACAAATGTCCCTGTATGTTCACAGGAAATGAGCAAGCCAAATGAAAACATTCTGGTAACCTAAAAAAAAAAAAAAGGATCATCTGAATTGTCATAATGATTGGCATGCCATGCAACACTGGGGCACTTAGCAGACTTGCGTGGTAGTAAATTGGACTCCTGGTCCTCTGTCAAAAGAAGCTAACTGGAATTCTTTAAAGGATGGAGTGCAGCAATGCTTGATCATTCCCATCTGGATAAGAAAAATCTTTGAGTAAGAAGTGGAATTCCAGGGACATTTAATGAGTGATAGGAAAGCTGCCAGTGGGATTTTAAAATGTGGCAGTTGAGGAGACAGTTTTCCATAAATAAAGAATAGGCACAGAGAAAGAAAGCCTTGAGCCAAGATTATAAAAAACACTCTTGGTAAAAATAGATGGTAAGTCCTATACGATATGTATGCATTCCATCCAGGCAGTATCAATGTGATGTTTTTTTGTTTTGTTTTGTTTTGTTTTGTTGTTGTTTTTTCTCCCCCAGTCCCCCCAGTACATAGTTGTATATTTTAGTTCTGGGTCCTTCTAGTTGTGGCATGTGGGACGCCACCTCAGTGTGGCCCAATGAGTGGTGCCATGTCCGTGCCCAGGATCCAAACCGGTGAAACCCTGGGCCACCTTAGCAGAGCGCACGAACTTAACCACTCGGCCATGGGGCCGGCCCCCAATGTGAGTTTTTATGAAAACCTGAAGGTAGAATAAATACTCTAACCTACTTCACCTGGTTATTTCTGGCCTTTAGTACATATTAGGTGTGGCAAAAATGTGTTTACTATAGTCACTGTTAAGGTGTTGGTGCCAAATTATGACACTTTTACTGCGTAATAAATCAACACAGCTTCCTTGCCTTAGAAGAACTGACCAATAAACTTACGTTTAGATCTTAGAACCTCCATTCTTCTCTCTCGTTTTTCAGAATGTCTGTGCTATTGATTGTCCAGAAGGGAAAGCAGTATAAGGCAAGACTACTGATTTTTTTCACATAGACTGATAAATTAATATTGAATGGGATATATTTTTGCTCCTTCATTCCTTCCTCTCTACTCCCTGAAATTGAAGAAGTGGCCAGTCAAAAGAACACATGTTTGGAACAATTACAGAATTCAGGTGATATAATCAATTACTTATATATACAAGATAGAAGGCACTAGGCTATCCAGGTATAGCAGTTAAATCAAAGAAAAACTGAGACAGCAGTTCTTCTGAAAATTAAGATCCATTTTCAGAGCTGTCAGTTTATGTATATTTCTCTATTCTCGAGAATTCAGAAATAATGTGAAGAAAAGAAAGGTATTTAGTATGTGATAAAGGTGGCATTTCTTTTTTTTCTTTTTTAAAGATTGGCACCTGAGCTAACAACTGTTGCCAATCTCCTTCTTTTTTTTTTTTTGGTTTTTCTCCCCAAATCCTCCCAGTACAGAGTTGTATATTTTAGTTGTGGGTCCTTCTAGTTATGGCATATGGGATGACGCCACAACATGGCCTGATGAGCAGTGCCACGTCCGTGCCCAGGATCCAAACCGGCGAAACCCTGGACCGCTGAAGCAGAGCGCATGAACTTAACCACTCGGCCATGGGGCCGGCCCCAAAGGTGGCATTTCTAATTAGAAGGGAAAGATGAGTATCATGCATGGCGCTAAAACAAGAGACTATCCATTTGGAGGAAAACGTTTTTTCCCTGTTCTCTTTCCCTTTAAATGGTGTCTTTCACACTTATTCTCAGGCATCTGGTTAGGGTGCCAGTAAACAGAGGTGACAGTTGAGGTGAATGTTGTCGGCACTCAACCATTTCCCACGGTCTGTTCCTCCTTGGCTAATCCAGTCCCCAGTGGCCAACGATTTATCTTATTTTCAAAGATATCTACTATGTGTCTGACTTGAATTTATCAGACTTCAGGAAACTCGCACATCCCTGCTGCATGTGTCCCAGTGATGAACGTTCTAATACCATTCCTCTTTGGTAAGAATCAGCCATGGTGGGTAGGATGTTCACCTGATAGCTGCCTTCAACATGGGAAGAACTCAGTTCGCCTGATGCCTGAGTTGGGTGTGGTGGATAGCAAGCACAGGGTTAAAAGCCAGGTTTCCAACAATTAGCAGAGGCACAGCTGCCAGTAAATGCGGTGTTGTCTGCATCCCATCACAAAACCCTTGCTCTCTATTAGGCCTAATTATCAGTCAGCAGCTGAGTTCCAGAAATGGCGCTATAGGTTGGGCAGGAAACAAGTCAAGAGAGGTTATCCTGAGGGGTGAGTGGCCCTGTGATGGTGCTTTACAGTACATTTCCTGGTCATCTATTACTTTGATTTGGTGACTCAAATTCTGGGCTGATGCTTTTAATGTCTGGAAAAGAAACTTGTACAGTATGAGCAGCAAGAGCAGAAGCAGGGCTGTAATCATTATTTTTACTTTAGGATTCTGGTATCTGATTCTTAGGGAGAGTGTCTGACGATGGGGGCAGGGAGAGTGGGATGGAAGGGGGAGTATCTTCCAGAAATCACATAGAATCAAGAGTAGCTGAGCCAAGTGGCAACTTGCACATTGGCCACGAAGTCCCCCCATAGGGACGGAGTCACTTGCCACAAAGCCACTTCCCCCTTGCCCAGGGAAGCAATAGGTTTTGGTGAGACTGTCTCCTGGCCAGGAGTCCTCATCCAGTGAAGGCTGAGCTCACCTGCTCCTGGGATGTCGCCTTGGGGCTTTGCTGATTAAGCAACTCTACCACGCTGACCTATGTGAAGTGACATGATTTTTTTTAAATATGGATAAAAATCCAGAAGACTACATTATTAAATAGGTCCAAATATTTTTCAATATCTTGCTTATTTAAGGACCTTTACAGTTCACAAAGGTGCTTCAATATGTCTTATCTGATAAACTGTTTTCCTCAGATATCTAGAATCTAGAACCACCCTGTCTTCTCTATTTTATATTTCAGTGGTTGGTTTTCCAACATAATGTCTGCATTTTTTCCAACATGACTGTGTGTTTCGGACCTCTTTTCCGTGTTGGATACTGTTATACTCCCAAACAGATTACACATTTTATTTTCAATAAGATGGCACACCTGGGCTGCACCTATACTCCTAAGTGATACCGCTGTCTCAGAACTTTACTCACGGAATAGCTGCATTAAAAAGACACAAGTTGGCAGTAAGTCAACTGTTTACAAAATGAGTTCTATGCTCCCATGGAGTCCTGTGTTTCCTGCATTGCTCCAGTGTCAGCACAAGCTGGGCAGGGCGAAGCGTTTACGCTTCAGTTCAAGGCTCCAGGCGTACATCCGATGAAGGGAGTGACCTCCCTCCGCCATGGCTGGTGTGCCGCAGTCCTCTTCACATGGCAGAGTGGGGCCACTCGCTTTTCTCTGATGTGACTACTTGGTTGCATGGATACGAAGGAAATGCTGCCTGGGACCAGTGATTCTACAGATACTTTAGTGAAAACAGGCCTTCCAGTTTTTAATCTCCGATGCCTTTAAAACATCTTTGAAATTTCAGGATTTAGAAATATTTAGGATGCTGGTGGGGAGCAAATTTGGATACCAGACACTATGTCATACATACAATCACTCCTTCCCTTCTGCAACCCAAGTTTTATTATTAGATGAGCTGTGTACCAGAGAAACTTAGAAGGAGAGCTTCCCCAGAATACTCTTCACTCACTCATATGAACGATTCCTGGAGAGCCCCACCAGGACCCCTACAACTCCCACCATCTGAATTCCAGAGGTAAACATAGTTTAGGCTTAAGGTGGGACCACACTACATTAACATTCAGTTTTGACTCCAAATATATGGCAGTTCTATGCCTCTCAAATTAGTTTACATAGGGAACTGGGGAAGCGATTATGTAATTTTTACAAGTTTGATTTCTCTTTACAGCACTTTACTAACAAACAGGGTGCCACATCACAACGCACGCAGATATATAACGCATCATAACACAGATATATAAATATTCTGATATTCCAGGCACAAAAATAAAGATGTAAATAAAATTTTCCAAAGTGTAAGGAGACACACAGCCTCTAATAACTGTTGACCATGAGACAATGGGTAATAGAGAATTCTTCCAGCTGCTTGTATTCTTCAGTACTATCATCTTCTTCATTTATTCAAAAAATTCACAAAAAGCTGAAATACAATCCCCACAACTTAACAAATTCAAAGTGTATTTGAGAAGACAAACGAATAAAAATAATAACAGTTATTGGGAGGTAGGGGAGGTTGGGAAGACTATACTAGATTGTGTTCTGGCTTCTCTGTCAGACTTAGCTGGGATATTCTTTACCTTTTAGCAGACAAAAGAATAAAATACATACTTTAATTTAAATCCTAAATTATAAATACCAAAAGGGCAGGACAATGCCTTTGTACATTCAGTGCAGTCGTATGCCAGCACAGGATAAAAATTAATTGAGACATCAAAACAGTTGGGTGGGACAGGGCATCTTTCATCTGTGTGATGGAGTAGCATGCTGGCTTAGGATAAAGCTTTATTCTTTGGTATCTGGTCCTAATTAAAACAGATTCTCAGGGCAGCCTCATGGCCTAGAGGTTAAGTTCAGTACATTCTGCTTCAGTGGCCCGGGTTTGGCTTCCAGGCACACGGACATACACCACTTGTCAGCAGCCATTCTGTGGCAGCGACCCACATGCAAAATAGAGGAAGATTAGCACAGATGTTAGCTTGGGGCAAATCTTCCTCACCAAAAAAAAACCAGATTCTCCACCAGCCACTCTGGAGAGTCAGCACACCCTGTTATTACAGTTGTGATATGCATTATCAGCATCCCACTAATTGCTACAAAATGGGCCAAAGATAAGACATTTATTTACCCAAGAAGAGTTTAACCTGTGTTTTGAGGTTCTTCAACAAGTGATTGAACATTTTAAGCAATATGGAACCTGACTTAGTTAAAAATGACCAGGATGAAATATGGAGCAATTATCTATCTGGCTACAGTTGAAGCAAAAGGAAAATATTAATCATCTTCATCCACCTCCTGCCTGCCTTCTCAGCATCTCTTACCCTCCCTGAAATGTGGCTTTTACTCTTTCTACTTTGGAAAGGACCTTCAAGCCACTATGATCTCTCTCCCCAGTTTTTACACATATTGTTCCCTCTCCAGAATAGTGCTTCTTAAACTTTAATGTGCATTTTAATCACCTGAGGATCTTGTTGAAATGCTAAGTAAGACTCAATACTAAGTATGAAATGATAAGTAAGTATGGAGCATGTCCTGAGATTCTAGATTTCTCACAAGTTCCCAGGTGATGCTGGTCCAAGTAGGAGCACGGGCCTAGAACACCCTGCCTGGCCCATCTTGGCCTAGCTGCACACATAGATTCTATAGATTGCTACAAAAAAATAAAAATGACAACCTCATCAACTACAAGAACAAAACAACAAACCCTTTCAGAGACCAATCAGCTTGCCAATGCTTTATTGCCAATTAATTGGTCAAGAAAGGGCATTAAACATGTGCATGACTATTATTGCCATATCATAAAGGAATGTTATTTAAACTCCAAAAAAGTAGGAAGGGCATAGTTTCAGAATAGAGGACAGCCTTTTGAATTGAACAAACTTAACTTTGTGAAAAATTCACTACATTGATCTCATTTTTAAAATTTTGTCCTAGACTGCGGACACTAAAAGCATTTAGGAAAAACTGACCTGCCTGAAGCCTGCTGAGCCTTTAAGTCTCAAGTCTAGAGTCAGCTTTTCTGAGAAGCCTTTTCTGATCCTGGATGTGGGGTTGGGTGTCCCTCTGCAGTACCCCAGAGATCCCTGTGTGTGACGCTGTCATCACCCTCATCACTATAATTGCTTGTTTACCTGTCTGGAGTCCCCAACAGTCCTAGAATATCTTTCGTCTACCTTTGTATCCCAAAGCCTTGAACACAGAAAATTCCTAGTAATTGAGTGAAGGCCTGAAATAATGGATCAATCTAACAATCTTCCTAGTGGATTCCGTGCGTGGTATGAGGTCAAGTTAGAGACATTTTTTGAAGTGGTCCAAAATTGTGATGTGAATGAAATTATAGAGAAAGTGTACAAATGAAGAATCCTTTTATGTAGCACAGTTTTTTTTGAGAAGGCAGTTAAACGCATATATATCTTTTCCTGTTCCTTACCTTGAACCTGACTGGCCCTTTTCAACTCTTGCCTTGAACTGATCAAGTGACACTCTTTTCTGTGAACCTGCTGATAACATGAATTATCTCTTTGTTTTTCTGGTCTTCTGAATGAGGTATCATGAGCTTTAAAGGGTCCTTGTGATTTTTTAATCTGTTCCAATCCACTGGGCTCTTAGCTTTGTCAACACAAATGGATAGCAAATAAGCATTTCTTATGATAACTTTTCATTATTTCCTTCCACTTCTTAGCCACTTCTTAGTCTGTTGTGTAGGATAGACTTAGTTTGTTCTCCCAAAATAAACAGCTCATGCAAGTTAACAGGTTAAAGTTAATCATAAATTTGTTGACCAAAGGAATATATTGTGAATCAAGACAGACAAATATCAAGTATTAAAATGAGAAACGGCAAGTAAATCACTTGGCTAAGAATTATGTTCAACAATGGACTCAAAACCCTCTTTGTTCAATTATGATGATGGTAATAATAACAACTTAGTGTGTGCATATTATATATATATATAAAATAAGTAACTAACACACCTGTAGGCATGCACATCAGTTCATCAGTTACTAGAAATTATTTCTGGGATGATATCACAGAAGACCTTTATTTTCTATATTATATATTTGTCTTAACATTTGTATTTATTACTATAGCATATATTTTCTGTTCTAAGCAGAAAAACAATTCAGAATTTAAAAAGAAAAAAAAAACTTTTACGAGAACTAACAACACTGTTGCCCACAAGTACAGTTTTTCCCTTCGCATGAAGTTTCCACAGCAAAGACGGCAAGTTTGTGTTGTTTTAACACTTTTAGCTGGTTGAAAAGATCACATCATAAATTTTTTTTTATATTTACAAATACTTTAATGCAATTACATAAGAGTTTTTAAAGTAAAGTATACATACTTTTGGGGATTTAAAATGCTATCAGTGATTTAGAAGAGAAAATTACCTAAAAGATTCTTAAGGAAACCTAATCTAGTAAATTTTGCAAAAAGGAGTAGATGTTGCTAACCAACTTAATGGAGACACTAATTATGAATTGACCTCTTCAATAAAGTTTCAAGGTACCTATTAAAAAAGCACATCTTTTAAAGATTCAATTCATCCTAATAAAGTAAAGCACTACAAAACTAAATTTATACATCTATAATTTTTTAATGTAGCAATTCCGTGGTCTGTAGTCAGCTGTGGACCATCTGTACAATTTTGACCATGTTACTATTACTGAAACGACAGCCCTGCTTCCCCTCTACTGCATCTTCACAAATCCATTTCTGCTCCAGCGCAATGTGGTGGGCATTAAAGTTGTCGAATTTCATCTAAAATTATAAGTAACTTACCATTTGGATATTTATTTGAATTTAAACAAAATTTTCTTTTCTTTCTTTCTTTTTTTTTTTTTTGCTGGGAAAGATTCATCCTGAGCTAACATCTATTGTCAATCTTCCTCTCGTCCTCCTCTCCCTCACCTCACCCAGCCAAAGCCCCAGTACATAGTTCTATATTCTAGTTGTAGGTCCTTCTAGTTCTTCTATGTGATGAGGGGTGTGGTTCCATACCCGCAAAGTGAACCCAGGCCACCAAAGTGGGGCACGCCGAACTTTAATCACTAAGCCATCAGGGCTGGCTCTAAACAAAATGTTCTTAATTAAACCATTCATTCAATTTACTGAGTGCTTACTATGGGCCAGGTACTGTTCTGGCACTGTGATACATCACAAAGAGAACAAAGGTTCTTAGCTGCCTTAGAGAAGCTTATAGTCTAAATGGGAGAGACAATAAAAATAAACATGGTAAGTGGGTAAATTATGCAGCATGTAGAAGCTGATAGGTACAACAAAAGAGATGACATTTAGGATCACACCATGCCAACTCTCAGCACCAGATCTCAGTGACAGAGAACCTATGTGTTCTTTAATAAAATGAGTTTTAGCGGTGTATTAGTCTGCTAGGGTTAATAATAAAATAATAAAATACTACAGACTGGTGGCTTAAATAGCAGAAGTTTATTTTCTCAAGGTTCTGGAGGCTAGAAGTCCAAGATCAAGGTGCTGGCAGGGCTTGTTCCTGGTGAGAGCTCTCTTCTTGGCTTGTAGACAGCTGCCATCTCGCTGTGTCTTCACATGGCCTTTCCTCTGTGCACGTGTGGAGAGCTCTGGTGTCTCTTCTGCTTCTATATGGACCCCAGTCCTACGGATGTAGGCCCCATCCTTATGATCTCATTTAACCTTAATTACCTCCTTAAAGGTTCTATCTCCAAATATGGTCACATTGTAGGTTAGGGCTTCAACATACGACTTTGGGGGAGTGGGGAGGGGCAGACAATTCCATCCATAACAGATGGCATTTGTGATATGAGGGACACTCAAGTGTGGGGCCCAGGGCAGAGTTCCCTCTTGCCTAGGTTTAATGGCAGTGTTGAGGTAGACTTCATTGAGAAGGTGAAATCTGAGCAAAGACATGAAGGAAGTAAGGGAGTTATGTGGCTAGCTGGAGAAATAGTATTTCAGGCAGAGGGAATAGCCAGTGCAAAGGCCTTAAGGCAGGAATGTGCCTGGAATGTTGGGTAAACAGTAAAGAGGCCAGTACGTCTGGAGAGATGGGAAAGTAGGAAGAGATAAGGTTATGGGGAACCAGAGGGTATAGAGCTCTGTAGGCCGTTGTACGGACTTTGGTTTGTACCTGAGTGAAATGGGGAGCCAAGGCAGGTTTTTGAGCAGAGGTGTTCCATGGTCTGATTTACATGTCCATGTAGGCATGAAATTATTATTTGAAGGTATTTTGGGGTATAATTAATGTGAAATTATGCAAAATACATTAACTGCATCTTTTAAAATCTTGAACTTATAATCTCATTTTAGAATCTAATTTTAGAGTCAAATTATCTGGAGAATTTCCCACTTACAAAGTTTGCCAGTGTGTGATGTATACATAGGTAGGTCTTCCTCCTTGGTATCTATTACTTTTTCTCTATTCTTTCTTCTATTGTGTATACTTGATTACAGATTTTTTTTGTGTTCATTTGAAATCTTTTAAACTAAGTTTATCTAATATGTATACTTAATATGGATGTCCTAAGATACTCTCCAACCAAGTCAAAACTGCAGCAGCTTGGTTAAAATACTTTATGACTCAGATATACAGACAAAAAAGTAGTCACAAATAACATCACTTTGTGCCTTTTAGAAATAAATAATACTTTGAGGGTGAATTGTGTACCATTGTCACATAAAGTCTGTTTCATTCTCTTTGGGTTGAATGAAATCATGATTATCTGTTCTCTTCCATTCAAGAGAAAACAGAAATTGACGTGTTAGCTAACAATTCTGTGACTTCTGTTGTCCATTAAAAAAAAAAGAGGTCTATTTGAGATTTGTGGGTGACAGTTGATATGTAAATAAGAGTAGGTTAGTTCTAGGTAAAACTGTGAAATAGGCCAGGTTTGGCTTCCTCTTCTTCTGAGTTCAGGAAAATTCACACGAATATCTCCAATATCCAGGACAGTACCTAGACACCGTAGGCGCTCATTATCTGTTAAATGACGATTTCCCTGGGACATTTCTTTCACTAACTTGTTAGGAACTTCGTGCGCGGCCCATCCCTGGAGTATTTGCATTTTAAAAGATTTCCAGAGGAAGTGGGCAACCTCTGCCTAAAGCTATTAACTGCTAAAGGTTGAACTTCAGACGTCAGTGGAGAGATATTTTCAAGAGCGGAATTTTCCCCCGGAGAGCCCCTTCAAACCACATCACTGGGCAACTATTTACTTTGCCTGTCATTGGGTCAGATGGGAGTTTGAGGTATTAAAAGTTGCATCTGGTATACGGCCTTAGGATATAATATCCTGAACTATTCTATTTCTTGATACCTGTGCAAAAATTACTGGAATTGTTGATTCTAAAGCAATTCGAGTCAATTTGTAGACCATTAGCTTACAGTTTGTATTGCTAGGTAGGACTTGAACCCTGGACCCTCAGACCCCAAAGTTCAGCCTTCTTCCCAATACTTTTGACATTCCGCCAGAAGGCCTGTCACAGTGACTGGGTGGTAAGGAGGCTTGTCTTCTAAAATGACAAAGTGCCAGCAGCGGCAGCAATCCGTCAGCTGTATGCTGGGCCCGGCAGTCAGTGATGCAGCCAAAACATCCTTGTATTTAACCTACGGCTCCCACCCTCTAGAGGCACCGCTATTTTAGGGCATAAAACGCTGACAGCGCACGCTGTACATGAAATGTTCGAAGAGGGCTAAGTTGAAAATTACACATTTGCGTTAAATTAATTCTACGGTGCCTTCGTAAACCTCTTTACGTTGCTTGAAAGAAGCCTACAGTAACCCTTGCAAAATGACTTTTTCCGGGTCCCAGAAGAAGGCTGGCGTTCCTCGTGGGTACGCTTCCTCCCTCCCTCTCCTGGTCCCTTCGCATATTTCTTCTACCCCTATCCTCTGAACCTACACAAGAGGGACACGAGGACAGTCTGTGTTGAATGGAGGAAGCGGACGCTGCACATGCGCCCGACGCGTTTCAAACGGCGCTCGCTCTCCCCCGGGCCTGACGCAGCCCGCCTCTCGGGGCACCGGGATCGTGAGGATGCGGGCCAGGCCTCCCCCGCGCGCGGAGGAACCCCACAGCCCCCAACCCCGCGGCTCAGCCCGCCCTCCTCCCTCCCCCATTGGCTCAGCGGCGCCTCGCGTCACGCCTGCGACGGCGGTGCTGCCCGACCAGCAAAGGGCGGGGCTCGGGACTCGCGAGGCGGGGCCCGCGCGCACGCGCAGGCGAGCGGGTCTGGGTCCAGACGGGGGGAGGGAGGGGGTGGTGTTCCCGGTTTCCCCGGTTACCTGAGGGGGCGGGGGTGGGGAGTTCGGTGGCGGCGGCGGCGGCGGTGGCAGCGGCAGCGACGACGACTCCGGATTCTCCTGGTGAGGGGGAGCGCGCGGCGCTGGCGGCGGCAACAGAGCAGGTAAAGGCGGCCGCCGGGTGCCGACGGTGACAGCAGAGTGCTTGGGATACCGGCCCCTCTCGGTGGCCTGGAGGAAAGGCGGCTTGCGGGTGTTGGCAGGCTGCCCGGGCTGGGGGTCGCGGCCGCCTGGCTGAGGGCGCGGGGCCCCCTGCCCGATGCCCGGCCCGAGCTGCTTCTCCGCCTCCGGGGCTCCGGGACGTCTCCCCGCGGCGCGGGCCGCCTTTGACAGCAGCCGAACGGCGGGCGGAGTTCCGTCCGGCCCCTCCGGACCTTTGCGGGGGCTGCGCGGCCATCCGCCACTAACTTTATTTCCCCGCGCGCGAGGGTCGGAGGTCGCGCAGGCTGGCGGCGATTTGCTGCTGTCTTCAGTTTGTTTGTTATCCTGTGCCGGGGCACCCCCTCCTCCCCGACCGGGCCCAGCCTAGCGGGTGGACGACTAGAGTTGACGGTGTGCCGCGCCACCACCCTTGCGGTTCCTTGCGCTCTTGTCCCGAGGTGCTCGCCCACCTGTCATCTCCCCCATGTGCCTTGGTCCGCTGCTTTTCTGCTGCCTGTGACACCCTTTGCCCGGGCGAGAGACTCTGCGGAGGTTTCCTCTTGAGACATCTGCCCTCTGTCCTGGACATCATTGGAGCCTGGGCTGAGATGCCCCTTCGCCTCTGGCGGGATTACACTGTATGGGAAATAACCCAGGAAGACCCCGGCGCCACAGTGTGGAGGCCAACGGGTTGTTTGGTGGTGGCGGGGATAAGCTCAGAGGATTTAAGAAACGCTTCCTCGCCCTGATTATTATCCGGTTAAACAAAACAAAACATTCCCTATATGCTCTGCAGACCATACACACCCAGGGACAGGACTTGGGAGTTGGTGAGGTTTGTTTTAAGCAGATAGAAAATTTTAAGGGAGTTGAATCTTGTGTTGAATTCGGACCAATGTTTTCTTGAGTAATGAATTTCGCTCGCATTTTCCCTAGGGTTTCTTTAATAGGTTGATAGGACAAACTGAACTGGGCTTTTCTTCCTGATGGTTCTTGGCTTCCACACCCAGAAACCTTATGCTAATAAAGATGTTGACTCTGAGCTTTCATTTTATAGATGTAGATAATTAATATGGGTATCTGTTTTAAAGAGCTTTGCAAGTAGCCAGCAACTTTTTTCTGATGGGCTCTTTGCTATCATCCATACTGTTACTGCAAAGGTTGGAGAATTTGCAGAAGAGAGGGCATAAGAAGAAAATGAGTTACTATATAATTTACATAAAAACAATTTGTAAACTATAAAGTCATATATAAATTTAGTAAATGCTTACATTCTAGTGGGAGGCCTCAGATAATGAACACATACAGTATGTGCTATGTCAGATGGTGTTAAGAACGATAGAGAAAAAGCAGGGAGGAGGGAGGATAGGGAATGGAGAGAGGGGTGCAGTTTTAGCTACAGATAGCCAGAGAAGACTGCCTGGAAAGATGACATTTGAGCCCAAGACCAGAAGGAAGTGAGAAGGTAATCCATGCACCTCTCTAGGGAAGAGTGTTCAAGCAGAGGGAAAGGCATTTGCAAAAGCTTCGAAGCACAAGTGTACTGGGCATGTTTGAGGATAGCAGAGAAGCTGATTTGTCTGTGGTGGAGTGTGCAAGGTAAGATGAGTAGAAATGAAGTCCGAGGTAAGAGGGAATAGGGAATCAGGTTGGTTGAGGCCTTGTACACCTTTGTAAGGACTTGGGCTTCCACTCTGAGTGAAAAGGGGACTCATCTCTTTGAATCGAGGAGGGATACCATCAGACTTGCCTTTTAAAAGGGTCACTCTGGTGGCTAGATGGACAGTAGACTTTGTTTGGGGCCAGGCGGGGAGGGGTTGGGCAGGAGCAGAAGCAGGGATATCAGTTCGTGGACTCTTGCCGTAATCCAGGCCAGAGATGATGTAGCTTGGACCACAGTAGAATTGGTGGAGTGGTTGATTTGTGGGAAAGATGAGGGTGGAGTCAACAGGAGATTTAAAAGACACCAAAATTTTGTCCTGAGCAAGTAGAAAGATGGGATAGACGTGTACTGAGGTGAAGTTCATGAGAAGAGCAGTTTGGTGAGGAAGAGGTTTAAGAGTTGATTAGAAACAATAAAATTAGACATCTAAGTGGAGATTAGTACTAGTAAACCCTAGTGACTTTGTATTGAGGACACTTTTTATATCATCTTGACTATAACAGGGACTTAATATTTTCACCCATAAACTGCCAACCTTTTTCCTGCTCATTTTCTTTTTAGTTCTTTCGACTAGCCTAGTCATTCTTTTCAGCGAATCTAGTTTTGTTTTTATTTGCTTGCTCAGAGCATCTGTTTGTTAGTGTCAGTTGTAGAGAAAGCCATATAATCTAGAATTTCAGAGTACCTTTTTAGTTTGTTGCTGTATTTAACTTGAACGCCTTCATCTGATTAATCTTTTTCTGAATTATGTTTAGATGCCTGGCTTAAGTTCACGAACTTTTTTTTTTAAGCCTCAGTAATCTTGTTATCAAATGTGGTTTCACTTCACTTGGCCATTTGTGAAATTAAAATGGAAATGACCTATATTTTTAATACTTTACTAATAGGTCAGTAATATACAGGGATCATCCCAATTCTTCTGTTTCATTAAAGTTGGCTGTTTCATTAAAGAGGGCCATTGCATGTTAAATGGAGATCTTTTTCATAAAGTAATGCAGTGTTTGGAGCAATAGAATTTGACCTGTAAAACTTGTATCAAAAATATATCAAGCTCAGGGCCAGCCCAGTGGCACAGCGGTTAAGTTTGCACGTTCCGCTTCAGTGGCCCAGGGTTCACCAGTTTGGATCCCAGGTGCTATACACCCCTTGTCAAGCCATGCTGTGGCAGGCGTCCCACATATAAAATGAAGGAAGATGGACACTGATGTTAGCTTAGGGCCAGTCTTCCTCAGCAAAAAGAGGAGGATTGGTGGCAGATGTTAGCTCAGGGCTAATCGTCCTCAAAAAAAAAATAATAAATAATTATATATATATAAAATCAGGCTCGGGGCTGGCCCCAAGGCTGAGTGGTTAAGTTTGCACACTCTCCTTCGGCTCCCCAGGGTTTCGCCGGTTCGGATCCTGGGCACCAATGTAGCACTTTTCCTCGGGCCGTACTGAGACGGCATCCCACAAAGCACAACTAGAAGGATCTACAACTAGAATATACAACTATGTACTTGGGGGCTTTAGGGAGAAAGAAAAAAAAAAAAGATGGGCAGCAGATGTTAGCTCAGGTGCCAATCTTTAAAAAATATATATACATATATCAGGCTCCTAGAATTTAAGGTCTGCCCCTTCCATTAAGAACAGAGGTAATGAGCTAATATTTTTAAATGGATTTACAACCTAAATATATCCTGAAAGTATATAAAAATCTTTCAAATTAATAACTAATTATAAACTGATCTTGAAGTTGATGGAGACACTATATTCTATTTGATACTACTATCATTTGCTATTGCTTCTCACCAGTATTTGTCCTTGTACCTCTTAATCCTTCTGGGCTTGTTTTATGGTAATTGAGAGAGTTACATTTGGAAATTTTGAATGCTTTCCAGGTCTAACTGCTGGGAAGAAAGAAAAAAGAAAAATTTTATCTAATAATATGAAAGAGTAATGCTTAAAGTGTGATCATCTTAATTAATCAAGAAAGGAATCAAACAGTTTTCCAAAAGGCTAGTCATTATTGCAGTCAAATGTGATTCTTTGAAATTGAAACTCAAAAAGGATGAGGAAATAGCAGAGCTTCTAGCTACTGTAAATGAGGGGAAGAAATAGATGAATGATAAGATAGAGTACTACACATATTTTATACAGCTGCTGCCACTTGTTTTTAAAAAGTAAAGAGAATAGAAGATTTTTGCCAGAAACATGAAGAATTGCATATTTTAAATTTAAAAATGGAGTGGGGGGAGGTGAAGCCAAGAAACTATACATTGAACATCTTGAAACTGATTCTTAGAAAAATTATAGACCAGATTGCTGAACAGATGCTTCATGATTTGTGATTAGAAAAGAAAGCCCTCATTGCTAAGACCCAGAATTGGTTTTTTAAGAACAAGTCATATTAACCGCATGCTCACTTTGCCAAAGATATAATAATATTAAATAATCTTTGTAAGCACCTCACATCTTAGAGTTCATTCCCATTTATTATTTCATTTAACCCTTACAACCTCCCTGTGAAGTGGTGTCAGATGAGGAGGGCCCCAGTAGTGGGAGCCCTTGCAAGACACAAAGAGGACAGATGTGGGAGATTTTAGAAAGGACTTGCTTAGATATGGGGTAAAGATGAGGGAGGGATAAAAGTGGGCTTTAAGGATTCTACATTATCTGGGTGAATGGTGATGCTGGTAATTGGTCTTAATTTTAAAAATACAGTTGGAGAAGTAGATTTGGAGACATGAAATTCATCAGTTCACACCACTTTGGTGGAAATAGTTGTTATATTTTCTTTGTTGGAACTGAGTCAGACATAATTAAATTTTTAAAAATATATAGGTCTGGAACTTGGGAGAGAAGTCTGGAACAAATTTTAAAAATCTTCATTCATTTAGTAAATATATTCTTTCAAATACTTTTGGTAAGGAAAGGAGGACAGTGGGTGGAAGCTTGAGTGGGGAGATGTGATCAGGGAAGGTTTCTTTTTCTTTAAAGATGGTAGACTCAGGGACACTTAAGTGGACTGAGGGAAAGGGGCCATTGAAGAGGAAAGAAAATTGAAGCCACAAGTGAAAGGAGATAATCAGACATAATCTCTGAGGAAATAGAAAGGTTGGGAACAAGAGCATAGGTGAAAGGGTTACCTTGAAGAAGAGCGGTGATGCATCTTCCTATTTAAAAAAGAAAAGGAAATAGGGAATAGGTACACTATAAATAAGTATCCAGGATGGCATCTCTTGTCTCCATGAAGCAAGGTTATCTGCTGAGATTGAGAAGGAAGAGCATGGGTTGAGGTGTGTTTGAGGGGAAAAGAAAAGTTACTATTGTGATTGGAAAAGGGACTTGACCAGGGACAATGACCTAATTGCTGAATAGTGATAAACACCCTTGAAGTCACAAATGTAGAAAGAGGCCAATCAGAATAGTTAAGCAGCTTTCTCCAGCAGCTCTTTATAACAGTACAGAAAGCAAATAGGCTGAACCTGGGTAGGGATTGGAAGGGAAGGTAGGATGGAGAACTTGGGTAGGGTGGTGGTATGAATCAAGAAATTGAAAGGCTGAACCATAGTATCCTGCTTGATTAAGGAAGAAAGCCAAGCCAAGATGGGGCTGATAAATGTGGAGAAGGAAGAATGTGAAGAATCTCAGTGAGTAAGCCGAGTAAAGGAAGTAAAAGAGTACTAGAGATGGGAAAATAGGCACATGTGATGTGAGAGTCGTAAATTTAAGACTGTGGAGTTGGAAAAATTGCAGGTGATGATAAAGGCCAGGATATGACCAATGATGGTGGGTAGCCAAGATTAATGGTATTAATTACAATAGTAATATTAGTAAAAGCTACTATTCTTTGAGTACTTTACTAGTCACTATATTAAATGCTTTTCATAGATTATCGTACTTATTTTTCACAATTATTCTCTAAGGCACATATTAGCTTCTCCATTTTACAAATGAGAAAACTGGGGCTCAGTGAGGTTAAGTAACTTTCCCCAAGGCACACAGCTGGGAAGTACTTGAGTCTTTCTAGCCCCAAAGCCCTTATGCCCTACTACTAAACCAAGCTAGCCTTCTGCCAAGTAGGGGTCACTGAAGAAGATGAAGTCAAAGAGCTCTAAATCCTAGTATGCTGAGATTAATTGTTATTACAGATAGTAAAGCCCCCAGAACAATAGATCTTGTGTGGAGAGGAAGACAGAGTTGTATGACAAAAAGTTCTCAGTAAATGGAGATGAATGACTCCAAGGTCAATAGGTGACAACTATAAATATATAGTATAGCCTTAGAAGTGGATAAAACGGGGGGCCAGCCCGGTGGTGCAGCGGTTAAGTGCGCACGTTCTGCTTTGGCAGCGCAGGGTTCGCCGGTTCGGATCCTGGGTGCGGACTTGGCACAGCTTGGCACCCATGCTGTGGTAGGCGTCCCACATATAAGAAAAGTAGAGGAAGATGGACAGGGATGTTAGCTCAGGGCCAGTTTTCCTCAACAAATGAGGAGGATCGGCAGCAGTTAGCTCCAGGCTAATCTTCCTCAAAAAAAAAAAAAGTGGATAAAATGGGATAATAATGATGCCCAAGTCACCTTTGGAAACCTGAATAACACTGACTTGTCTTCCTGGCCTGGGATCTGGGTGTATATAGTGATTTTTTAAGAGGAGGAGATGAAGTGATCCCTCTGTGTGAATGTAGAGGATATGGGAAAGTTTCCTAGTAACAGAACTAGGGTTTCTAAAAGTAGGGAGTAAAGAATCCAGGGAGGGAGAAGGATGGGTGGGCAGGTAGGGTGATCATATAGTTTATTGACCAAACAGGTGTTATTTTGAAAATGAAACTATTAATTTCAGTAATAGTTACTCTGGGAAAACGGGCATAAACCAGGACTGTCCCAGGCAAGTGGAGATGGTTAGTCATATTAGTGATAGGTAACCAGAGGAGCTGTCACTTCAGAAAGAGGTTGTGGAGGCTGAGAAGGAATGAACTGAACCCTAAATTAGAGGGACGTAAATGGAGCTTATTAGCCTAAGATTATTCCCTCTAGCCCCGTGGTACTGCCCTGAAATGTTCTGGGTATGTCTCGTTTTATAAGGGTCTGGAGATTTGAAGGAAGTTCTGGATGCCTCTTTAGATGAAGATTTGAAAGCCGTTAACATATAGATGATACTTGAAACCTTACAAGTGGATGAGATCATCAAAGAAGAACATGAAGAAAGGGAAGTGAGGAGGGGGAGAGAATCCAGATGCTCACCAACATGAAGGAGCTGGCAAAGAAGAATCCAGCCAAGGAGACTGAGAAGGAGTGGTCAGAGGAGTAGGAGGAAAACCAAGAGATTTGGCATCTCACAAGTCAAGAGAGAAGAGAGAGTTAAGAAATGAATGATTAATAGCCTCATTTGCTTCGTGTTCCTCAGAGAGGTCAAATAAGATAAGGACTGGAACGTGTCCATTAGATTGGATTTGGCGCTTAGAAGGTTATTGTTGGTAGTGGCCTGAGTAGTTTCGGTAGAGTAGTATGGGCAGAAGGCAGACTGCAGTGCACAGAGAGGGGAGCGGAGGCGGGAAGACCGCTTCTGGTATAGACTCCCCTGGTAATCTTGAAAGAGGAGGGTGGCAACAGGATTTTTTTTTCTTTTTAAATGTAGGCAGTGAAGAAGCCATTGGAGATGAGGGGTTAAAAACTAAGAGAGAGCTGTAAGTCCAACCACTGCCTCCTGGTAATGTCTAGTCAGTAATTTTGTTGTCATTGAAAGACTGAAAGTAAGAGGAACTTCATAATAACTACAATTTGTCGGAAGCTGGAATGGGTGGGAAGAGTTGATTGAAAAGAGAGAATTCCTAATTTGGGTGAAATATTGGAAAGTGACATCTAGATTGTGGACTAACCCTAGGATTCTATTTTTTCCTCTACTTTTAAACTTTTTTGGGGGAATGGTTTAACCATGTTCCACACCCACAATTGTTATTGGGATGGTTTACTACTTTCTAGGGATTTCTTATACTTTTTTTTTTTAAGTTACCTGTGTCTTTGTACATTGGAAATATTTTCTGGTTAAGTATATTTAAATTTTCTGTTGTAGTAGTGTTTGATTCTTGGCTGAATTTACTGTTTTTAGTAATTTCTATTTATTTAGCATAAGTGAAATCAAATCTGTCTGCTTGTTTTAGTATTATGAACTTTTAAAGACCAGTGATAGTATATTAATTTTTTTCCTTTCTTTTTCCTCTTTAAGATTGCTCTGATTGTAATTTGCTACAATGGAATTTTTGTTAGTTCTTGTTCACTTGTTTGAGTTGCTTAGATGGAAGAATAGTCATAATTGCATACATATTATTTCAACAACATAATTATTATACTTAGTTTAGATGAGTACAAAATTAAAACAATGGTAAGAATGATTTCCTCTTTTATTATAGTAATGTGGCTTATTTGAAAGGGCAACAAAACTTATTTATCAGTTCATAAAATGCATTCATTGTTATTGCTTGTGGGCATTCATTCATTGAAGTGCAGAATTCAGTGTATCCTGACCAATGGTAAAAGGAGATTTTACTAGTGTAACTGTAGGACAGCTGCTTATATCCATCAGCTTGCTCTTATACTACTCTTTAATATTTACTTGTCTAGATTTTGTTGAACCTTTAATGCATTATGATTTAGAGTTTATTAAAAATTAAAATCCTTTGTCATTTTCTGGATTTCCTCTTAAAGATGCTTCTAAAGACAGTAGTGCTGACAACTATTCTTGAAGTTTTTTCTCTGTTAGCCTTGTTTAAATATTTTGGAGACTATTTCTAAGTCATACGTTCCACACTACTGAAATATCTTTATTTTCTCTTCAGCTTATTTTTAAAAAACAGAATTTCGGTAAGGTAGTTTTGACAAAACCTGATTATGCAAAATTTAAGGAAACATTTAGAATGTGTAATTTTAATCTTAATCTTGATGCTTAGTATTACTATATTACTGTTTTCTGAATGTTGTACTGTCATAAAGTTCACAGCCTAAAAGACATTTAGAGATGCTCTAGTTTTGTTTTTGTTTTTGTTTTTGTTTTTGTTTTGATATGTGTAAGAAGAATGGGGATCAGAAAGATTAAGCACTTTGCCTGAGATCCTAAAGAGAGTTTGAGGCAAAACAGAAAACTGAGTTTCTTGACTTTTAGTCTAGTATTCTTTCTACTATACCACCAACCTCTGGACATTTTAATGCATTTTAAGAAAGTAATCTCATAGCCGAGAGATACCGTACACATACATAGAAATGATAGTGTTTGTTTCTAGTTGGTAATTCATTTTCAACTGTAACCGTTTTTCTTCACACGTGTCTGCATTTAGACCGCAGTGATAGGAACTAAATTGTGATGCTCCCCATTGTGGTAGAAAAAATATTAAGTATATGTTGAATTTGAAATGCATTTTCTCAGAAAGGTTTAATATATTTTCCTTTTTTACTTCTGTTCTCTATCACTCCAAGTCCCTATGACCTTCTCTCCTACTATCCATCTTCATGGATGGTTAGGGAGCAATAGGTTAAGCAACCGGATCTCAGCTTGATCTCACTGTTATCTTTCTGATGTGAAATGTTTTGCAACAGTAAACACATTTGTCTGTAATTGACTGCCTCAACTAAATTGTTTTCTTTGAAAGAGAAGCTAGTTTTCATTGTGTCTATAAGAATTACGAAGGAATAAGAGGAAACTAGCACTGTCTATACTTGCAAGGTGTCTTTAAAGCTTGTAAATATGTGTGTTTAGGGGCCGGCCCAGTGGCGCAGCGGTTAAACTTGCACGTTCCATTTCTGTGGCCCGGGGTTCGCCAGTTCGGATCCCGGGTGCAGGCATGGCACTGCTTGGCAAGCCATGCTGTGGTAGGTGTCCCATGTATAAAGTTGAGGAAGATGGGCATGGATGTGAGTTCAGGGCCAGTCTTCGTCAGCAAAAAGAGGAGGATTGGCAGCAGATGTTAGCTCAGGGTGAATCTTCCTCAAAAAAAAAAAGATTAAAAAAAAGATTAAAAAATCTGTGTTTAGTATTTCTGAAACTTACTTTGCAGAATCTTTTACCTTATACAAAATATATATTAAAAAATATTGATCATTATGGTGTTGCCATATAAATTATTTTTATTATTTTCATTTCACATTCAGGATAAGGCTCCAAGCTGTGTTTTTAGTGTTCCTTTAGGAGGTATGGAAAACCATCATGTCTACAATTGATTTTAAAGAACTTTTAAACTGTATATTCTAAATTATAATATTTAACATAGGAAGAATAAACATCCAAGATTTTATTGCTGAAGTTGTTTGTTTTTAATCTAAAAAAATTTTGGTAAGGCTTTTAGGTGTTTCTGTAGTATTTTCCTTAGTACCTTAAATGCTTACTGTGGAATGGAGAGAGGCTTTTGTAAATGTGCCTATTTATTTCTCAGAGTTTTAGTCGTGGGGAGATTTCCTAAAGGAATTTGAATGTTAAATATTTTCAAAGTTAGTATTAAGTGAATTGGTGTTTATTTATTGAGCTTTTGCCGTTTGTGGCACAGTGTTAGGCACAAATAATTTTTTTTTTTTTTTAACAACTAAGGCCTAATTTCCCTTCTTGAGGAAAGTATAGTCTAGCTTGGAAAGAAATAATACAATACTGTAATAACAATGTAGTGAGTCCTAAGGTAGAGACATGTAGAAAAGTAATTGATTGGGGGTTAATGGGAATTTCTGTGGCAGCAGCACATGATTAAAAAAAAATTAGTGAAATCATGTTGAAAAAGTGTGTACCTTAAGGAGGAATTATGGGGTAGTACAGTGTGATATGAGATGTGTTGAGAGATTAGAAAGGTTAGATGGTGGAGGGAATTGCATAGCACCATAATAAGGAGTTGGGATTTTATTCCCTAGGAATTGGAGTGTCATTTATGATTTTAAGGAATGTGAGTGACATTTTTAGCAGTAGTAGAATTTAGATTGCATGGAAAATAGACCAGGCAGACTGACCCATTAAGAGGTTGTTGGCATTGTAAGTGAGAGGAAATGGGCCTGAGCGTGCTTAGGCATAAGGTTAGAGGGGAAGGACCAAATTCAAGGTGATGATCATAATAGCTAATAATTCTTGATCTTCCTACAATCTGCCGTGCACTATGCTATGCATCTCATTTAATTTTAGTCTTCACAATAAAGTTAGTTCTCTTAGGAACTCGGTTTTATAGGTAACTAAGGCTTACGGAGAGGAGGTCAGGTACCCAAGGTCGTAGACTTGGCGAGTAGCAAGGCTATGCAGGGATGAACCAGCAAGCTGCCAAAGGAAGAATTGACTAGGTCCCAGATGAAGTTCTATTCTGGTTTCTCTCCTGAATGACTGGATAGAGGCCATTAACTGAAACAGGAATGAGGAAGGAAGAATTGGTTTGTTGGAGGGAGGACTCAATGTTTGCTTTCAAGAATAGAAATTTATGTACAGAGTACAGTGAGATTACCTGGGTCTGATTCCTGCCTCTGACACTTAGTAGCTCTGTGACTTTGAGCAATTGCCTAACCTCAGTATGCTTCAGATCCAAACATGTGACAAATAGGGATGTAATTGTACTTATGAGATTGTTATGAGGATTAAACCGACTGCTATAGTAGAGCGTTTACTCTAGTGCCTGATGTGTCATAATCAGTCATCATAGGTGTTAGCTCTTATCATCATCATTATTATCATTATTCTATAAAAATCCAGAGATCTGTTTTGAATATGGATAAGCCATTCAGTATAAAACTTATAGCACATTCCTTCTGGCAGGGATATAAAGCCAGGGGAGATGATTTACCTGGATGGGCCTTCATAGTTTCCTTTGGTGCAGCCTCGCTGTAAGCACAACGTCTCAGAATTTTCATTTTTTTATGGTGCTTATGACCAAACATAGGTTCTTCTCAGATATCTGCTTGCCCAATTTGTTTGTTTTAGGGAAAATGAACTGCTTGTTGAAGGGCTTAAGTTTGATACATTTTGGTGTGACTTCCTTTGAGTTTCCTTTACAATTCTACCTTGCTACACTGTGCCTGGGTTTCCTTTATTTCCTCGTCAGCTTTGTCATACGAGGAGCCAGGATGACCTCTCCCCTCTGGGCCAGTCACAGGTTTCAAGGCAACTATAATGGAGAATGTTAACCAAGTCTTCATGGGCTTGAGGAGGGGGAAGGAAGCAGGTGGTGGTGTTTGTCAACTCCCTGAAATATGAAAAAAATAGTATGTACACTTTTCTGGGGCCATTGCTTTCTTAGATCTCCCCTCTCCCCCCGCAAAACCATTGCCCTTTTTTCATTTTATTGTTTCTTTATTTGAACAGCCCATACAGTTCTACATAAATTGAAAATATTTCATTCAACATATTTCTGTATTTTGTTTAGCCTAAATGCATAATATGGAATGAAAGTAGAAAGAGTACAACTGTTTTTTCCCCACATTTACTGGCTAAGGATTATTATAGTCCTACATTTTTAATATGGGACATCTAGGTCAGAGTCAACTTTTACTCCTTTTGTGTTGCAATTCCAGTTAGAGCTGAAAGTGTTACTTCTTGTTAAAATGTAAGCACTTCTTTCTACGAGGAGCAGAATCTTTTTTTTCCAATTCATTTACTTCTTGATGTAAACGAGAAATGTGAAAACATACAGGAAAATATAATGTGAAGCAGTGGAACACCTTGAGAAGTTTGGGGTGGCAGGCTGTATCGCCTGGAGGGGTGTAACAGTGTGGGACAGAGAGGCGGGATCACTGCCTGCTTACCATTACGTCAGTCCCAGACCTCACCACTAAACTGCTCTGACACATAGCTTTCGGAAAGTAGTTTAGCTGTGAGAAGGCTCTCAAAAACTTCATGCAGTACTAAGAAGAATATTGGGTAGGAATCTGAGGACCTAGCTATGAAGTCCTATGACTTTTGGGAAATCTCTTGACCTCCATTTGCCTTAAAGTTTTTTTTTTTTTTTAAAGATTGACACCTGAGCTAGCAACTGTTGGCAATCTTTTTTTTCCTTCTTCTTGTTCTCCCCAAAACCCCCCAGTACATAGTTGTATATTCTAGTTGTGAGGGCCTCTGGTTGTGCTATGTGGGACGCCACTTCAGCATGGCTTGCCAAGAGGTGTCATGTCCATGTCCAGGATCCGAATCAGCGAAACCCTGGGCCGCTGCAGTGGAGCTCTAGAACTTAACTACTTGGCCACGAGTAAGCTTCTTATCTGTAAAATTTTTTTTCTTTTTAAAGATTTTATTTTTTTCCTTTTTCTTCCCAAAGCCCCCCAGTACACAGTTGTATATTCTTCGTTGTGGGTCCTTCTAGTTGTGGCATGTGGGATGCTGCCTCAGCGTGGTTCGATGAGCAGTGCCATGTCCACGCCCAGGATTTGAACCAACGAAACACTGGGCCGCCTGCAGCAGAGCACGCGAACTTAACCACTCTGCCACGGGGCCAGCCCCTCTTATCTGTAAAATTTTGAGGGAGGTACTAAGGTCATTTAACTTTGTGAGTGTTGATTCCAGAATAGATTCTCATTATCAAATCATTCATAAAATGCAAACTCCCCTGCTGTTTTTCTTTACTGGCAGTGAACTTGTTACTTACTTCAATGGTAATTGAAAAAACTTCGTTTTGAGTATGGCAGCTACTTCGTATAAATGGTTGTCTTCTGAAGGTTCATTTCTAAGGTGGTTGTTTAGAACGTAAATGATTTGCCCTTACAGACAATGTTATATGAAGTGTTTTTATCCATAGGGCTCTTCTTCTCCAGGCTGTTTTAAGTTACACTATACCTGAATGTGGCCTTGTGAGAGAACCCTGGGAAGAAGGTCTGGGGAAGTGCAGATTGCCTCATGAAGCTTAACTGGCTTACTCTTTGCCTCACATGCTGCTGCCCTACTTTTGGAGCCCTTGCCCAGATCATCGTGGCCACCGCAAATGGCTTGGAGGCGTGGGAATCCCCTCTCCCCTTGCCTGATAGGCAGGGTGCTGGGGGAGGGTGGGGTAGAAATGTGTTGCTAGTAATCGAAGGTGGAACTCTGAATTCATTTTCCCATGGGGGCATGTATTACTCAGACTCCATGGGCTCTGGAGTTCAAAGCCTTAACGACATTTCCTTCGTGATGCCACATTAGTGCCCAAGGAACTGGAGACCACAATGCAAACTTCATAAGGATGTGTGACATCCTGACTTCCATTCGGAAGTTCTTTAGTGCAGAATTCAGAAAATCAAGTTCAGTGTTTGTCAAGAAGGGCCTGAGCTCTAAACAACTGCTGTCATCTAAACGACTGTTGTGATTTCTTTTGAAGTTAATTGGTTCAATGAAAGTTGAACATCCCTCCAAGTATGGTGAATTATCAGTAATTAGGGGGTTGTGATTTGTCTTGTGGAAGTTTTTAATTTGTGAAACCATTTGTCTTATTGCTAAAGTGGTTTTTATGGATTCTCTCATTCAATTATTTAATTTAGAACTTTGTTAAGGTGTCATATCCTTCCCTAATCCGCATTTTAAAGTCCAAAATTTTGTTAAAACACCCATTAAAATATATTTTAATTTTTCATTTTCAATGACTATCAAATTTTACTTCAGTTTTCTCAAGAGAATATTTCTTATCCACTATAGCATAGGTTGTAAACATCCTTATGTTAATAAAAAAATGTGGTATGCAAATAATATCCTAGTGAACTTTCTGTTTTAAATGTGTAGTTGGGGAATTATTCTAGTGGTTATTGTTTAACACATCTAGTATGACCAAAAATTTACAAGGTAAAGCTCAGATTAACAGATATTTGCTTGCTTAAATATTGTATAATTTAATTCAGCTCATGTGCCTTAACTAGCTTATTCCTTAGAATTCTGTTAGTCTGAACAAGGTCAGGTCATAGTCTCTTCTCTCCTCCCCCACCCAAGTTTCCTGCATTTCAAACATACAGCTCTGTGTATATAGTTATAGTTACAAAAGTTTGTAGAGAGAGAGATTTTTCTTTTCTTTTCTTTCCTTTTTTTTTGTGAGGAAGATTCACCCTGAGCTAACATCTGTTTCCAATCCTCCTCTTTTTGTGCTTGAGGAAGATTAGCACTGAGCTAGCATCTGTGCCAGTCATCCTCTACTTTGTATGTGGGACGCCTCCATGCATGGCTGATGAGTGGAGTAGGTCCACACCTGGGATCCGAACCCAAAAACTCTGGGCTGCCAAAGCAGAGTGTACAGAACTTTAACCACTCGGCCACCGGGCTGGCCCCTAGAGAGAGATTTTTAAATCTTGTTTCCAAGTGTACAGATTGCAGGTGAACTTGAGTAAAGGTTCTGGATGACATTTAGAGATGGTATTTAATGTTAAGGAAACTTCCTTGCCTGTTGTCTAATTTTTAATTGACCTAATAGAAAGGCTGTCTCTTCTAAACTTGGTTATTTTAGTTCTAACTAATTAGCTCCAAAAACATATAACTCCAAGACAACTGTCATGGGACCTAACCATGGGACTTTGGACCTATGGGCTTCAGTTTTTGTCACGTGTAGAATGTAGGATTGGAGAATATGATGTCTAAAGTTTCTGCCATTGTGAAAATGTGTGATCCTAACTTGTTTGTGTTCATTCCTTTATTCATGTCCTTTATGAAGTGATATAAATAGTGTGATTTTTTTCTCCTAAGGTTTTTTGATTTTTACTGATGTGTTGCAAAGAATATATGAAATCATTGGGAAAGTCACTAATCAGTCTATAATCAATATGTATTGAACTCTGGAGAGATGAGATTTAGCATAGTTAAGAGTCCATATCAATCAAGCCTATTTTCAGGAATTCTGCTTCAAATTGTGGCAGATTCTGATTCAACAGAATTTATTAAGTACTTATTACTCTGTACATTATTTTGTTTAGTTCTCAAAATAGTCCTCTGATTTATAGCAGTCTCCTCCTTTTTGGCACATAATATATTTTTGAAAAATATTGTTTCCAGTGGTAATTTCTCTAATATTGTTGTAATTTAGAAATTTAGGCAAGTATATCATAGTACTTTGAGTTGGAGTCTACCAGGATTTTTGGCGTTTGGTGAGAGATTGGGAATTGAGTCCCTCAGGTGTTACTGTTTGATGAGGAAAAAAGTATGCCTTCTAATCAGGCTATAAGAATAAAGTTCATTATTATAACATTTTTTCTTGTCGTTTTCCCTTTATTGCTTCTTTTCTGGAGAAGTCACAAGGCAGGGAAAAGGCAAAATATACAGTTGCTCCCTGCTTTTATTTTGAGCAGCTCTTTGGAAACTACATCGTCATAAAGCAGAACATCAACACCTCCCCGCAAACTGTTCTGTGAGGAGAGGCTGCAGTGGTCTCTTTCTTCCTCCAGATGGCACTCTCCGTTGTAATGTGTTCAGCTGGTGCTGAGCATTTTAAAGAGAACTGTGACATTTACCGAGAATGTTTATATGTTGTTAGAGAATCTCTGAAGATCCACATATCGACTCGGTGGGATAGACATTGTATAGAAAAGACAGCCAGACTTCACACAGCTCTATGTGACTGGCTAGTAATTGCTAGATTCCCAATCTGCCCCCTTTGTTTTCACCAGTGTCACAATGATGACTATTTGACTATTCAGAACCGATTCAGAAACTAGCGAAAATAGAATGAGTAAGCAGATTAATAAATATTTATTGAATAAATAATAAATATTAGTTGAATGAATGAATGAATGACTGAAAAAGGGAACTGTAGCACAATGGATTCTTCCTTTCTTATCACCATGGCCACTGGCTGTTTGACAGTTCTTGAGGAAGAAACATGGTGATCTAGGGAGCACTTCTTGCCCTATTGTTGAGCTTGAGATTTTATTTTCAATGGTAGATGTCATGTCAATGGTAGCACTGACTAAAACACAGAAGTGACAAGGTATTAAAAAATGTCTAAAAGTGAAGAATATCGATAGTAATGACTTGGTGTAGGGGGCAGGTGTAGTAGTTCTGCATGTCAAGAAGATAAATGTGTGAAGATCCACAAGACTAAGGGTGGTGGCTTAATTCTGTGATCTTTTGGGTAATAGGTTGTGGAAATTAATCACAGAACCAGAACAGAGCTAAGATATCAAAGTCAGTTGTCCACATGTCTGTGGGAAGTCTCACTCAATCAAAGCAGAGCCACTGTTGACTTATTTTATTGACCATTTCATTTCCAGAAGGTAAGGGAAATAATCAAGGGAGCTGATACTCTGAGCCTGATTTTGACACATTGTGAGGGCTGAATTAGACAAGTGAACATAATGGGAATCCTGAGAGAAAGGCCATGTCATTCATTCAACAAATTCAACAAATGACCGAATGCCTTCTATGAGCCATGTACTGTTCTAGATGCTACAGATTTAGCAGTAAATGCAACAGACAAAATCTCTGTCATCAAGGAGCTTTCATTTTAAGTGCTTACAATGATCTGTTGTCTGAAAAACTAGCCTCATGGTTACTTAACTGCAGTGACCTTAACTTTCACTTCACTTCAGACACTTACCTGCAGGGTCACACTCTGGGTGTTGTCATCATCTGGAACTGCTTGTTCCTGAAATCTAAAAATTCCAAGATCCTTCTTTCCCACATTTTCTGTTCTTCAGTCTCCTAGGGATTGATTACCTGTATTTCTCCTGTGTATCAACATTTGCCTGGCCTCCTTCTCTTTCCTGTCCAGCCTGTATCCCATTTTGACCACATGGATTGTTTTCTCACCTGTACCCTTGCTTGTGTTCCACTTGTGCTTCTGCTGCCTCCACCCACCAAAACTCCCATTTCTAGATCAGTGATACAATCTGCATTCCCTACTATTAGATCAAAGTAGCTGAATCCTGCTGGAGAATCTCAAATATCAGGAAAATTGATACTACCAGAAATTGATGGTTTTCAGCCTCTACTGAGCTCTCAGCCCACTGGGAAATCATTTTATTTATCCTTGGCCACTACTCTTTCCATTCTTGTTTTCCTGCTTCTCATTTTTCATTTTGACACCAAATTTACTGTAATTCTCTCAGAAATTTGACTTGAGCTGCTCTTTCTGTCTGTAATGACTTTCTTCCCTCTTTTTCTTCCTTTACCTGTTCAACTTTTCTCAAAGATTGCCTCCTTCATGAAGCTTCCCTGACCACTGAAATTGGGTTCAGTGCCCCTTATCAGTACACAATTCCCTGTGTATTGTTTGCCTTTGCCATCATAATGTGATCTTCTTGGGGGCAGAAACTGAGATTACTTCCACATTTTGTATTCTTAGTGTCTGGCACAAAGTGCCAAATGATAGCCAAATGAATAAATAATAACAGGAAGAAGAGAATGAAGCAAAACTGGAATATAGAGAATTGGGAATAAAGAGTTCCTAAATTTCAAAGAAAAGATAGGTGAGATGCCACAAAAGGGAAAGTGGTTCTAAGGTGGCCATAGACAGAGTCTTTAACGAACAATTGGAAATCGTATGTGAAAAAAAGGGGGAGGTAAAGTGGCCAAGTGAACTCAAATTTAAAAATAACATGTGCGGAAGAAGGAAAGAGGGATATGAAACAAACAAAAAAGGATATAGATATAGCTCTCTCATAGAAAAGAGGAACACAACCCTATGAGAATAATGAGCTCAGGTTTTGAAAAAGGTTAAGGCTGACCTTTTGCATTTTATATGCAGAAAATGAAAACAACAAAGAATACATTCATTTAAACAAACTGTCCTTATAATTGGATACAGAGAGTAAATGAAACTTCTCAGCTTCTGTTTTCTTTCTGTCTTGTCTGACATGAAGAATGATCTACACACCAACTAATAAGGATGTAAGTAAGAATATTAAGAGGAGAAAATTTAAGCCCAAGATTGGGGAGGAGTTTGTACCAGAACCTCTGGCTGCTCTAAATGAGTTCACATCTCAGGTTCAGGTTCTGAGAAAATTTGTTAATGTTACTGATGAACTAGTAATCTTTGAGCAATTGTGGTGAATTTGAAAACTTTTAGAAGACCGTGGGGGAATAAACTTCCAAAATTATAAAAAAGAATGTAGATTCCATAGATCTTAGTGAGCTTGATGTTACTTCCACAAAAGATTCGAGAGATCATTTTTAAATATATGCAAATATTTACATAAGGAAAAGATGAGCAGTCATGTTATGGGGTTTTCTAAGAATAATTCATTCCAGATAACCCAGTTTTCACTTTAGGCAAGCATGCTACATGTACCGATTAGGTGAATGCTGCAGCTGTAATATTTCTAGATTCCCATAATGTATTTGACATCATCTATTCTGTCATTCTACTCTTGGAGACATGATGGAGAATTGGACTATAGCATGGGTTCGTTATGGAACAACAGAATTCAATCTTAGTTACTTATTGTCAGCCTCTCGGAAGTCTCTTAGGGGCTGCTGGTTTTGACCTTGTTCCACTCGTCAGTTTAACACCTGCTTCCACTTCTCACTCTCAGCTGGTAACCTTGCAGTTTGTTTCGCTGAGAAAATAGAAGTATCCAAACCTTGATCCTTTCACTGCCAGATATACTCATCTTCCTGCATCTGTACTCATGTACTCTGTCATCCTTCGTATTCCTTTAGATGAACTGTCACTGTTCCTAGCTCTTATACATTGGATACTCTTTATTTTGCCTACCCTTTGTTCATGGAATTATCTCCTCTCATTCTAATTTTTCATCTATTTTTCCTTTCTCTGTTGGAGAAACATGCTATACAAACATGCTATAATCTCTCTCTCTTTTTAAACCTCCCGTATCCCAGTCTCCTTCAAGCTAACACCCATATTCTTGCTACCTTTCATGGCAGAACTTCTCAAAAGAGCTGTCTAAACTCCTTGCCTCCATTTCCTCACCACTCTCTGCTACTCCACTGAGACTACAAGTCTTGGACAGGTTTGTCAGTAACTTCGATGTTTCTAAATCCAGTGGCCAGTTCCCAGTCTTCGTCTTACTCAACCTCTCAGCAATATTTCCTGTTTCAAGCTTTCTTCACTTGGTTTCTGAGAGGCCCCACTCTCTTGATTTTTATTCTGCCTTACTTGTTCCTTCTCGGTCTTCTATGGTGGATTCTCCTCCTCTCCCTGACTTGATGACGCTAAGCCCAAGGCTCAGTCCTAGAATCTCTTCTCTGCTCCATTTATACTCATTCTCTATGTCCCCACTCTTCAGACTTTAGCCACTAGCCACAGTTCTATCATTGTGGAACATTCTATTGGACAGCACTGCTCAGGGTTATTTCATCCTTCTAGTCCCATTAAAATACATCTATATGCTGATAACTTCCAAATTGATTCACTAGTTCCAGCCTCCCCTGAACTCCAATTTGGTATATACAAATGCTTATTACTTGGTTTCCAGACACCTGTCAAAGTTAACATGGCTAAAACAGAACCTTATTTTCCCTCCCATCCTGCTCTTCTGTAAGTCTTACCTATAAGTGGATAGTGCTGTTCTTCACACAGCCTTTAAAAACCTTGTGGTCTTTTTTTTGGTTAGGGGAGGGAAGGGTGGGCAGGAAGGAGACTTCCTTTCTTAGGGAGAAACAGTTCCAGGGGAACACTTCTATTTCCTCTTTCCACACCTTACTTCAGTCACTGAGAAGTAGGAGTGAGTGCCTTTTCTCACTCTTTGTAGTAATTTTTAACTTCTCTTTTTCTCTTGCACTCAGTATCCAATGCGCCAAACATATGCTAATCTCAAAGCCCAGGAATACTCTTCTTGAATACCCACAAGGCCCATTTTCTTACTTCATTCAGATTTTTGCTCAGATATCACCTCTTCAGATATTTCTTGCCCACCCTATCTAAAATAGCACTCTGTCACTCTGTACCCTTTTTCTGTTCTCCTTTATTTTCATAACACTTACCACTGCCTGACATTACAATGTTTGTTTTTCATCTGTCTCTACCCCACTAGAAACCATGAGGGGTAGGGATTTTATTTTTTCTCTGTCCCCAGTGCAAAAAATAGTAGCTGGCATATACTAAATGTTCAGTAAACATTTGTTGAATTAAATGTCATATTGATGCAATTTCTGATGACATAAAACTAGGTGGTGTAGCTAATACATTGTCAGTTTTTTGCTTTTTGTTTTTGCCATTCATATTTTATCCTTTACCAGTCACCAGTATTAGAGAAAATGAAATCTATTTTTCTGAGAAGGTGGTTTATATCATGATAGGTATTTAGTTATTATGCTTTTCATATATGGTAAATTTTAAGAATACAAAAATTTGGGGGCACTGGGCTCATGGCATAGTGGTTGAGTTCAGTGCACTCTCCTTTGGTGGCTTGGGTTCGGATCCTGGCCATGGACCTGTACCACTTGTCAGCCATGCTGTGGCAGAAACCCACATATAAAGTGGAGGAAGATTGGAACGGATGTTAGCTCAGGGCTTATCTTCCTCAGCAAAAAAAAAAAAAGAAGAAGAAGAAGGGGCCGGCCCGGTGGCGCAGCGGTTAAGTTCGCACGTTCCGCTTCTCGGCGGCCCGGGGTTCGCTGGTTCGGATCCCGGGTGCGGACATGGCACTGCTTGGCAGCCATGCTGTGGTAGGCGTCCCACGTATAAACTAGAGGAAGATGGGCACGGATGTTAGCTCAGAGCCAGGCTTCCTCAGCAAAAAGAGGAGGACTGGCAGTAGTTAGCTGAGGGCTAATCTTCCTCCAAAAAAAAAAAAGAAGAAGAAGAAGAAGAAAAAGAAGAAAAAGTTTTGGTAATATTGTTGGAAGCAAGTTTTATTTGTTATGACATTATAACAATAGTTGTATTAGCAGTTGAAAATTATAGTAATAATAATGATTTTTAAATCTGGCATTGTAGCTATAAAATGCAAAAAGTAATAAGGCAGAGTCCCTGGCCTTAAGAAACTTGTGACCTAGCAGGTAATACAGTCATATAGATAAGTAACTACAGAGTGTCCCTGTGTTTTGGAAACAGAGGCGAATATATATAATGCCCTAAAGAATCTTCAATCTATTAAAAACTGTATTTCCAGATTTTATGGGCACTTGGTATAATATAGGGTGATAAAAATTAGAATACGGCTGTGTATAGAGAGTGATGGCAGAGTAAGGAGCGCTAAGCTGACTATCCTGGCAGATAGAACTGTGATCTTGGGTAGAGTGAAACTCCATGGATATCCAAGCTGGGCTTTGCAAAATACAGAGATAAAGAAGCCTTGCCAGTTTAAGAGCATTAGAGAAATCCCTCAGCTTGGCTTGCAAATGTCCCTCAATGAGAGAGAAAAACAGAAGGATCCAGTTGTCTGCAAGCTTTCAATTGTAATGGCTGCGCTGAGTTAGCTGGAATCATTGTAGCATCCCAAGATAGATGTCTCCAGCTGATAGTAGTCCAAGCTAGAGGGTGCTAGTAGTCAGAGCAATCAATATGATACCGTCTTTATGCTCATAATTTGATTGATAATTTCCCCTTCCATAATTTTAGAGGTAAAAATAGATGGATGATTTTGATTAGCTGAGGAGGCAGCAGGTGCCGGTGTAGAAGGTGTAATGAGACTCCATTCTAGGGATGTTCCATTTGGTTGAGCAGTTGATGCACTGGCCACTGGTGCTTGTCCAGCAGAGTGGCCTTGTGGGACTGAAATCGAGCCTGCGCTTTGATAGCTGTGTGCCTGATGTGGGGCTGCACCAGCCTGGGAAGAGGTGTTTTTTCCTAATTCACACAAAGCCTTGTGTGGTCTAATAGCAGCTGTGTCGGATTTCCTGCCTACTTTATCCTCAAGTGCCTAGAATAGTGTGATACAAGTACTGAAAGGAATTCAAGACAGTTCTCTGGATTTGAGCATTTTGAAGCAATTAAAGATCATTCTGATTAAAAAACTTGTGGTTCAAAGTAAACCTTCATGTTTGCCTTATAACTGTAATAAAATATTTTGCATGCCTCTGCCTGGTAAGAACTATAGAGAAGGGGGAAATAGCTAACTAAAGAGAAGCAACTTGTTGCTATCCCAGAAGTAGGAATTTATCCTTTACTTACTATTCTAGAAAATTGGTGGTCTAGTGGTTAAGATTCACAGCCCAGATTCGTTTCCCGGTCAAGGAACCACATCACTGTCTGTCTGTTATGACTCTGTGGCAGCTGCCTGTTGCTGTGATGCTGAAAGCTATGCCGCCAGTTATTCAAATACCAGCAGGGTCACCCATGGTGGACAGGTTTCCACAGAGCTTCCAGACTAAGACAAACTGGGAAGAAGGACCAAGCCACCCACTTACGAAAAAATTGGCCATGAAAACCCTGTGAATAGCATTAGGACATTGTCTGATATAGCGCCAGAAGGTGAGGCGACGGTGCAACAGACCAGGCAGGGTTCTGCTCTCCTGTACACAGGGATGCTAGGAGTCAGAATCAACTCTACTGGCACACATAACAGATTCTAGAAATAGCCTTCATTGTATTGTACACAAAAGATTAATTCATGTAAAAAATTCAACCAGGATATAAAATTTGGTGGTGGTTTGTTCATTGTTTGTTTAGTGTTTTCTGAGTTTGTGTGTATCTTCAAATATCTTTCACTCTTACAGGAGAGTAATAACTTCTCTGTCCCATGGTATGTAGAAGATATTCCACTGCCTGCCAGATTCCAGTGTTGAAAAGACTGATTTTCCTTCCTTTGTAGTTAACTGGTGATTTACCTCGAGGTTGTAAGTTAGGAGTTGGGAGAGGAGGGGTAGGGAGCTACAATCAAGTTGCCTTGTTGAGATAAATATGTTCCCAGACTCCTGCTCTCAAGATTCCATTCTTGAAGCTATAGGCATTTTTTAGTGTGCTCTTGAGATTCAAAAATTTTGTTGGCTGTTTCATACATCAAATAGACTGGCCACTGGTTTTTATGTCAGAACTTTATTTGTTAAAATTATTTGTGTTTTACTATTGCCATTAATATGTTTGTCTTTTTTTTTTTTGCAGTTGAAGCTTTATTCTAAGAATTATTTGTTTCATCTAGTTCAAGAGCTCAAATTATAAAGACTCTAAATGTTACAGAAGTGTTGAAAGATTGGTAAGTATTTAATGTAATAAATATTAGGAGTCAGAATACTTAGTTCAGTCTAAGGCTTTGAAATGACATAGTTATATGACATGAATTAAACCCCAAAGTAAAAACAACGAAACTTTCCATTAGTAGAGATGGATATATAAATTGTGGTTTATTCATATAATGGCGTATTGCACAATGGTTTAAAGGAATGAACTTAATGTTGAGAGGGAAAAGCAAAGTTATAAAAAGATACATATAGTATACTATTTATATAAATTTTAAAATAACTAAAGCCATACTGAATATTTTTATGGCTATGAACATATAAAAATTATAAAAATATGTATGGAAATGATAAACACCAAGTAGGGAGGGTGAAGAGGTGTGGGTGGGGTATGACTCTCCTGTACTGAAAGGTCTGATTTCTTTATAAACGCACACGCACACACTGACCTAAACATAGCATAATGCTAATACTTACTGGATCTGAGTATTGGCTATAACCTCATGTTATATGTTCTTTGTACTTTTCTGGGTATTTGAAATATTCAAATAAATCTTTTAAAAATACCATGCAATCATCTTTTCACTTGGCATCCAGAATGGCTGAAAGGCATTCAAATTCAGCATTCCTATTAGATGAGAAGGATGAAATGAGTATTTCTTAATGTGCAAAGCAAAAATGTGCCCCATCACCCCTACCAATGTTGTTCTAATGCAGTTAGACAGAAGAGTAGAAACTGTGTGAATATTGGATAGGAAAATTCAAAAGTTTTGTTATTTGTAGATGGTAGGGTTTTATATCTGGAAATTCCCAGAAAATCAAAAGAGTTCAGTAAGAAGTTTGGATATATGATTAAATTTGGAAATATCAAAATAAATCTACTTCCTTTATGCCTCCTATATACCAGTTTTCTATCCTAGTTAGAATATATAGTGGAAAACAAAATCCCATTCAGAATAATGGTGAAAACTATAAAATACCTTGGAATAAACCTAACAAGAAATATGTAAAACCTATTATATGAAGTAACAGCACTTTCTACTTCAAGGAAATAATAGGATAAATGTGCAAGTAGTATGAGGATGTCCATTACAGCTTTGTTTATAATAATAAAAAAATAGAAATAACCTAAATATTCAACAATGGGAGATTTGCTACATCTGTATAATGAAATATATGTAATATATACATGCAGTGGATGCCATGCAGCTGTTAAAAAGAGTAAGAGAGGGGCCAGCCCAGTGGCTCAGTGGTTAAGTGTGCATGTTCTGCTTCAGGCGGCCCTGGGTTCACCGGTTCGGATCCCAGGTGCAGACATGGCACTGCTTGGCAAGCCATGCTGTGATAGGCGTCCCACATATAAAGTAGAGAAAGAAGGGCACAGATGTTAGATCAAGGCCAATCTTCCTCAGCAAAAAGAGGAGGATTGGCAGCAGATGTTAGCTCAGGGTTGATTGTCCTCAAAAAAAAGAGTAAGAGAGAGCTCATGTGAATAGATTTCCAAAATATCTAATGAAACAAAGCACGCAGTAGATCATTTATATAAAATATTTATGTAACTGTGTATATATTTTATGAACGTTTTTAGATCAGGAAAAACATACATTTCTGCATATATTATGCTTTTTACTGACATGGCATCTTGTGATTTTAGAAAGTGGGGTTGAAATTATTTCCTCATTAATTGTCGTATTTAGAAATCTATGTTAATTTCCCTTATCTTAATTTCTAGAAGATAGGCCTTATTTATTTATTTATTTATTTTTGAGGAAGATTAGCCCTGAGCTAACATCCACTGCTAATTCTCCTCTTTTTGCTGAGGAAGATTGGCCTGAGCTAACATCTGTGCCTATCTTCCACTACTTTATATGTGGGACACCTGCCACAGCATGGCTTGATAAGCAGTGCGTAGATCTGCACCCAGGTTCCGAACTGGCGAACCGCCCCCAGGCTACCTAAGTGGAACACAGGAACTTAACTGCTACGCCACCCGGCCAGCCTGATGGGCTCTAATTATTACCATGGTTTTTTAGTTTTTCATGTTTTTAATATTTGTAAAGTTGCAGTGTGCCTTGCAATTGATGGTGTCTTATAAGCACCAGTGGACTGCACTTGTGAAGGAGTTGTTCTTGCCTGCTCATGAGTGAACTTGGTCATAGCTATTCACATTGTCAGTGCTTCATTTGAGTTAATGCATTGTCGGTACTATATCTGATGAGTTTTAAATGTTTCCTGGTTGTTCTCTGAAACTTTCTGCTGATTTCATCTGGTAAGATCAAGAAAGTACCAGCATCAAAACTTATAGAACAATGTCAGCATCTTTGGAAGAAAATCTCAGGAACAATAGTATAGCACTCTTAAAAAATGTTGCATAGTGGATGGTTTTCATGGGCCAGGTGATATTGTATGGAAAATTTTAAGTGATAAGAAAGCCTTGTGTTAGAGTTTAATTGGCAGTGTTTTTTCTTTTTTAGTGGTACACTAGATAATTATGTATCTTAAAATCAGTAAGAGATTAGGTGAAATAAATTAATAAAGTTGGATAAATATGGACTGAATACAAATTAAGTTATTTGATTTATGGAGCAATTTTACCCTATGAAAGCTTACAAAGAATCAATATTATATATAATAGAGATCACTGCTGCATTTTGGGATAATAAGTGATGTATGTGTAATTTTTTTAATACTTTTCTGTCTTTTGCCTCATGTCCAACAATATTTAAAATGATGATTTTATACTAAAGAGGGGATTGTTACTGTAATAATACCTAGAATTCTGATGGGAATCCAAGAATTAAACCATCAAGCCCTAGGATGAACAGTAACCAAAGTAGTATTAGGAATTTCTTTGGTCTCTCCCTTTCATCTTTATTTGCTTCTCTTTGTATCCTTTTGGTTCATTTTCACCCAGTTGGCTTCTTCTGAGCCTCAGCTACCTCAGAATGAGCACCGCAGGCCCATCTTTATGATACTTTTCTGCATAACTGTGCTCCTTAATTCAAATTCCTATGAGGAAGAAAGAAAACTTTATTGGCCCAGTGCCTCTTTGCAAGTTGTACCACACAAGTCATATCTTGCAGGCAGCATGTTTGCTGGCTTCTCCTGACTCAGGTTACGTCAGTTGATTAGGGCTCAGAACCTGGCTGTTATTGTCATATGATGATGAGAAGGGAGTGAAGGAAGACTCCACAACACACATTTAATTTAACCTCTCCAAGTTAAAAAATTTTTAAAGTTACTGGATGTCTCAAAATTACTTTTAGCCCTAAGATAAAACTATTTTGAAGTTCTTTGAGGATTTTATTGTTCTTGATTTTTCCTTTTCTGAAGATTTATACACTTTTTTTACTTTATGTTTGTGTTTTCTTCTCTCTTTTGTCTGCTTTACCTTACTATTTTCCTTAATCTGGTAATGTCATATTGCTCTTTGTTTGATTCGAATGTGAAGCAATAAGTGAAGTGGCATAACTTTAGCTGCTAGAATTCTTCAGTTTTTATTCACCTGGTGGTAAATCCCTTGTTCCCCCCATTAACTGAACTCCAGTGTGTGAGGAGGGTGGGTCAGTGATTGTGAGTTTTATCAAGTGAAAACAGTTTATATTTTTAAGAGATTCATTATCTTTTAAACCATGTAGAGCAAGAATATAAGTAATGGGTTCATTTTTATTCTATGGTGAGGCTATTTAAGGGAGAAAGTCTGGATCTGCCTTAACTGCCACCACTCACTAGTGTTTTCTGTCTGGGTGCTTCACTTACCCCTTCTTGGTTATGCTCTGGCATTTCACAGCCAGGACTAATTTCTGCCATATAGGATTATTTAAGGAGTACCTGACCAGGTCAGAACTATGTCCAAAAAGATTATAGAGTTAAGTACCGATGCCCAGTAATTCAAAGTCAGTCTTTAGTTAAAAACAAACAAACAACAAAAAGACATCGTTTTAAACATAAATTTTTGTTTTTCTAATCTTTTTTGTGATATTTATTTTATAGCTCGGTCATGAGCACCGACAGTAACTCATTGGCACGTGAATTTCTGACCGATGTCAACCGGCTTTGCAATGCAGTGGTCCAGAGGGTGGAGGCCAGGGAGGAAGAAGAGGAGGAGACGCACATGGCAACCCTTGGACAATACCTTGTCCATGGCCGAGGATTTCTGTTACTTACCAAGCTAAATTCTATCGTTGATCAGGTAACATTTTCATATCAAATAATTTTTTCATTAGTATATTATAATTAATTATAGGTGCATAATTTATGGGTTACATAGTTTCTAAGAGTCTCTTTGAGATCAAGTCCTATTTCTCACATCACTCCAATAAAGAAAAGTAGCACAATTTGTGAACATATTGTTTATTTGGATACTTTTCAAATTATCTGAAATATCTAGAATTACAAATGGCCTTTCTTCTAAAATGGCTTTATATATACTGTGGTTTTTATCCTAATATCAGTGTGAGATAACTACGATTATTGGTAGAGATATAAGATCATGATTGAAAAACATGATGAATTTGCACTTTCAATAAACACCATATATGTTTTTGAAAAGTTTAGCATAAATTATATTTAGGGAGCTTACTCATTCTGGAGTGAAAGTAGAGAATCCTTTGTGTAAACTAGTAATTACTGAGTCCCTTAGCTTGTATACATCTAGTTTTTTGCACACTATTGTGTTTGCTTAAAGTATTGTATGACCATATGGCATTTTGCTGTTTCCTTATTATGGAATTAACAGGATTTTAAAGTTAGTGGGGACTATAGAGATGTGTTCATCCAACCTCCTTTTGTAGATGAAAAACTGAGATGCAGAAATATTAAATAACCCAGACAAGGTTAACTTGAAGCCTAAATGTGACTTATACCTTTGTTTCATTTTAGTAGAAAACAAATAATTATTTTATGAAAGAAAAACTGTACCATCTGCTTTCAGGAGACTGATTAATGTAGTTAGATAATAATATTTCATTTAACTTGAGAAGATAATAAGGTCATGGTAGCATCAATATGACAGATATTTTTAAACACTTTAAATGTTACTTTAGATGTAAACTTAACCATTGTTAAAATTTTTTTGCTATGAAAGCATTTTGCTAATAAGTACATATATTTGGGTAACTATAGAGACTAAAATTACACAGTGCCTCTGTTTTCACTATAAACTGAGACACCTAACAAATATAATCAGGAAATATTTGTTCACTATGGTGTCTACCTGTAATGGAATTTTCCGGAATATTTGCAGGTTTATGTATTTTTATTATTTTTCATGAATGTGATTTATTAAATGTGACTAAATGTAACTTAATTTTTATATATTTGTATGACTTTTTTAATAAATTTAAAAATCAGAAAAAATTATTTGTTAGACCATGTGTAGTGTTTTTATTTCAAAATTTTGATGTTTTAATATGTATATTATGCTCTCTTGTCTTCTTACCCCACATTAGAACAATTCATTGCTTTCTCTTTTTTTTAAGATGCTATGCAAATAGCATCAGAAATATCAAGTACCCAGGAATAAATTTTAATAAAATACGTACAGACTTCTGTATAGAATTCTATAAAACATTGTGAAGAGGAATGAAAGGAGACCCAAATAAATGCAGAACTCATAATTTTCATGTATTGGAAAAATCAGTATTGCAAAGATGTCTGTTTTCTCCATATTGATCTATAGATTCCAATGCAATCTTAATCAAAATTTATGATTTTTTTGACAGCTGTATTGAGAGATAATTCACATATCATAGAATTCACCCATTTCATATGTACAATTTGATCGTTGTTAGTGTAGTCAAAGATAAGTGTAACTATCATCTCAGTCAATTTTAGCACATTTTCATCACATCAAATAGAAACCCCCTGCCTTTTTAGCTCTCGCTCCCCTTCCCCTTGCGATTCCCCTCAACCCTAAGCAAGCACTAATCTCCTTTCTGTCTGTAGATTTTATGCTTTCTAAGTCATGAAGTATCTTTTAATGCATTATGAAATGACTGAAATCATTGAAGTCATAGTTGCAACAATAGTTTTTCCTCTGGTAATATTTTTTAATCCCCTTTTCCCTCATCACTCACTTTTTGGAATGTCTGTAGGAATGATAACAGGAACAGTAGAAGAAGAGTGAAAATAAATAGCCATTTAAAAAATAGGGCTTATCAACATTTAATTGTTTATACCAGAAAATGGAGAATGATCATTTGGATCTTTAAGGGGCATTTAATTGCTCTGGTTTATTCATTTAAGGTAGAATCAAAACACTAGATTCAAAGGTGTACATTTCAGGAGGAACTTTAGCTTTTGTATCTGTGCTTCTCATGGATAGGAACACTTCGTGGGTACTCTGGAGAAGAGGCAGTTTAAGCCCTTGCCCTTCCACTGCAGTCCTTTTGTACAAGGACTTTATTAGTATATATTTATTAATAGATAGTTAATATCGAGTGTTAATCAGACTTTTTATTGGTATATAATTTACGTATAGTAAATGCACAAATGTTAAGTGTCCGGTTGGATGAGTTTTGACGAATATATATACATCTATGTCACCTCCATCTAGATCAATGTTTAGAACATTTCCACCTACCTAGAAGGTTTTGTCATGCCCCTTTTCAGTCAACCCCTCCCCTTTCCCCACTGGAAGATAACCACTGTTCTGATTTCTAACTTCTAAGTATAGTTTTGCTTGTTCTAGAACTTTACATAAATGGAATCACGCAGTATGTACTCTTGTGTCTCAGAGATTCATCCATGTTTTGTGAATCAGTAGTTCCCTACTTTTTGTTTCTGGTTAGTATTTTGTTGTATGGATATACTACAATTTATTTACCTGTTCACCTGTTTAATCGTTTGGGTTTGTTTCCATTTGGCTGATATTAATAAAGCTGCTGTGAACATTCTTATAAAAGTCTTTGTGTGAATATATTTTCATTTATGCTGGGTAAATATCTAGGCATACAATTGCTGGGTCAAAGAGCAGTTGTTTAACTTTAGAAGAAACTGCCAAACTGTTTTTCAAAGTAGTTGTACCACTTTTCATTCTCACCAGCAATCTATGAGAATTCCACTTGTTCTGCATCCTTTCTAATATTTGACATTGCCAGTCTTTTTAGTATTAGTCATTCTAAGTGAATATGAAGTAGTATCTCACTGTGGTTTTAATTTGCATTTCTCTGACAACTAAGGATGTTGAGCACTTTTTTGTGTGCTTAGTGGCCCCATTTATATATCTTCTTTTGTGAATGTCTGTTTAAGCCTTGTGCCCATTTTTAAAGTCCAGTTATTTATTATCCAGTTGTAGTTGTTCTTTATGTATTCTGGATAAAAGTCTTTGTTGGATTCCAAATATGTTCTTTGTGGCTTACCTTTTCATTTCTTAACAATGTCTTTAGAAGACATTTTTTCTTTTGTGATTAGTGCTTTTTGTATCCTGTCTAAGAAATCTCTATTTTGCAACCCCACAGTTACAAAGATATTCTCCTATTTTTTTTTCTAGGAGCTTTTTAGTTATTATTTTTACTTTTAAGTCTGTGATCCATTTTGAATTAATATTTGTGTATGGTGGGAGATAGGAGTTACGCTTCCTTTCGGCTCCTCCTGCCTGTGTAGATACCCAGTTGTTCCAGCAACATTTCTTCTTAAAAGTCTGCTCTTTCCCCCACTGAATAACCTTGACACCTTTGTTGAAAATCAATTGACCATACATTTAAATGTGGGTTTATTTCTAGACTCTATTCTGCTCCATTTGTCTGTCATCTCCTCTTTCACTAATACCATACTGTTTTGACTACTGTGGCTTTCATGGTAAGTCTAGAAATTAGGTGGTGTAAATTCTCCTATTTGTTCTTCATTTTTGAGAATGTTTGACTATTCTAGGTCTTTTGCATTTCTATATAAATTTTAGAATCAGCTTATTATTTCTACAAAAATGCCTGTTAGAATTTCAGTTGTGATGGCATTGAATTCAGAAATCAGTTTGGAGAGAATTGATGACAATGTTGAGTTTCTCAATCCATGCACATAATATAAATCTCTGTTTATTTGAGTCTTCTCTAATTTCTCTGCGATATTTTGTGATTTTCAGTGTAGAGGTCTTGCATATTTTTTGGTTAAATTTATTCTAAATATTTTATTTTTTGGTGCTATTGTAAATGGCGTTTACAATTTTTATTTTCTGTTGTTTGTTGCTCATAGACATAGTTAATTTTTGTATGCTGACCTTATGTCCTGTGCCTTTGCTAAATTAACTTATTTACATTTATTTTGAAAATTTTCTGTAGATTCCTTAAGATTTTCTATGTACATAATCATGTCATGTGTGAATATGATAATTTCACTTCTTTTCCAATTTTTATACCTCTTATTTCATATTCTTGCCTTTTGCACTGACTGTTAGTGCAAAGGTGGACGGACTGATGCGAGTGGACATCCTGCCTGTGTCTGACCTTAGAGGGAAAGTGTTCAGTATTTCACCATTAAATGTGACGTCAGCTCTAGGTGGTTCTCAGATGCCTTTTATCAGGATGAGGAAGTTCTCTTCTCTTCTCGACTTGTTGAGAGTTTTTAATCCTGAATGGATGTTGGATCTTGTCAGATGCCTTTTCTGAATCTATTAAGAGTATCATATTATTTTTCTTTTTTATTCTGTTAATGTTGGTTAATTACGTAAATGGTTCTAAATATTGAAGCAACTTTGCATTCCTGGGATAAACCCCATTTGGTCATGATTTATTATACAGAGACATGTTAATCTATTTATTCTAATGAAAAAAACAGTCCACATAAATAGCAAAAATGTATTCTTTTTAATGGTTATAGATGGCAGAGTTGAAGTTTATGGACAGACTCTTACAAGTTTTTTGAAAGAAACTTGACCCAGCCTAAAAAGTAACAATTATCTTTGATTTTGATCTTGGTACCAGTATCAACTACATGGGTAACTTTAGTGACTTAATTGCTCCATATCTCAGTATCCTTGTCAGTAACATAAATACGTCTAGTTGGGTGACTTAAAAGATCTCTTCCAACATAAAAAATTATTGTTTCTGTGTAATATTTGATAATAATGGTTTCTGATTTCTTCTATACCCTGAGTTTGAATGTGTATAGCTTACTTCTGATGTAATGAGTAGAAAATTAAAATGATTTATTACCAACACAATATACCAAAATTAAACTAGTATACACAATCATGCATTGTAAATACTACTTTTAAAATTTCAGTATGTATAATTTTCATTCCTGTTCACACTCTGTGAATGTTCTATAAAGTTGTTACTTATTTTGCTAGTAAAATATGAAGTTGTACTGAAGGAGGTTATACATTTATGAACAAAATATACTTTAAAAATTATAATAGTTTTCTTTAATCTTCAGCTATTTTCTTGTAAGAGACTACTTTATTCTTCCTACATTTTTGTAGTTTTATCACTTTAATATATAGTACTACATAAATGGCCTATCAGACTAATATATAAAATAAGTATAATAGAAAAATACTAGACCTTTAAAAGTGTGGCTACACAGTTCATTCACTGCTTTATTCAGGAGACCATTAAGCACTTACTGCGTGCCAGCATCTCTGCTAAATGCAGAGATAAAAGAACAGAGACTGCCTTTACCAGCAGCTCTTAGCTTTTGAAGAGATGGACAGATAAACAAAAAAGTGATGACAAAACAGTGTAAAAGTACAGGAAAGGGTGTACAGGAAAGGGTCATCAGGAAGTGATTCTTAGAGAATTGACATCTCTAAGTAGGGATTAGCAATGTAAAGAGGTAGGAAGCATTAGACCAAGGGAACTGCAAATGCAAGGATGCTAGAGAAAGAGAAAGAACAGCACATTCCATGAACTACAAGTAGTTGAGGGAAGTTAGAGCAAAGGCTGCATTTGGGGTTTGGCTAATGGGGAGACTGGAAGACAGAGGCCATGTGATGGCAAGCCTTGTGTACTGTATTGAGGAGTCTTAATGTTATTCTGAAAACATTGGGGAGGTTTTTAGGCAACAAAATAGGCAATGAAAATTATTCTTCAGATTTGACAAGTTAAGTCACTGGTAATATTATTAACGAGAATTGTTTTAGTAGGAGAGTAATGCAAACTTTTAAATACTGTAAAGGTATTAACAAGCGAACTTTTAGTATACTACATCTAGTTCTACAGATTCTGTTTATACACATGCCAAGGTTTATCTATGCATGATTAGTCTGGCAGGGATGAGGGAGTGTGGGGCATGCAGGCATTTCTACTTCTTGTAGTAGTGAGAATATGATTGCAGTGGAAATCTTAGCCACTAGACAATGGTGCTATCCACAGAGGGTAGATAATCCATTGAGTTATCTCCCTTTACACCCAGGGTAGTAAATAGGAGCAATGAGTCTGTCAGTTGATTGTGGTTTAACAAACCACATTTCAAAAACTTAATGGCACAAAATAACAGTGAATTGTTTGCTCATCATTCTGTAAGTTGGCAGTTCAGGTAGGCTCAGCTGGGATAGCTGCCTCTGCTCCTCGTGGTGTCAGCTGTGCTTACATCTGAATGTGCAGTCAGCTGGCGGAAGACTGAGGGCTGTTGGATGGGGCTGTTGGCCAGGCTGCCTCAGTTCTCATCCATGTGGCCTCTCATTTTTCAGTAGGCTACACTCAGCTTCTTTACATGGTGGAGGAAGCATTCCAAGAGGGTGAGGCTGCAAGAAGTCACATAACATCACTTCTGCTGCCTTCTATTGATCAAAGCAAGTCACAAGGCCAACACAGAATTAAGGGATGGGAACATAGACTCCATCACTTCATGAGAGGAAATAATTTATGACCATGTTTTATCTACTGTAGTCTTTTCTCTGGCCACAACTATTAGCATTCCTTCCACATTCTCTCCTTCCCAGGACTCTCAAAGTATCATCCCATCATGGCATCTGGCTCAAAGTCCATGATCTTGTCGTATACATCAGTTCTGGGTGTAGATGAGGCTTCCAGGTGCAGTACTTTTGTTGCAGCTCTTCTTCACTGAGAGACTTGTGAACTAAAAAGACAAGTTATCTGACACACACACCCTATGTACAATGATGAGATGGGGGCATGTTAACCACAATAGATACTTGTATTCAAGAAAGAAAGTGATGGGAGGCACATCACTGATCCGCTGAAATCCAGTCAAGCATGTGTTGTCACACCCCTATTCTAGGGGCGGGGAATATGTTTTTCTTCTGTGGGAGTAGTTCCCGAATCCATGGTTCTCCAAGACTCTTGGCTCCACCCTCTGAGGTGTCTTTTCTTTTCCATAATAGATGGCCCATAATTTGCAGCTTTTTCACTCTGCTTCCTGGGTCGCCAGTGGGGACCCAGAGGTCTTTTTTCATTGTGAACTATGTTTCTTTTTGTCCAAGCTGTTAATATTTTTTAATACTACAACTTTCTTTAAAAATATTGTGGGTTTCCTCTGAATCTTAATGGAGTTCACAGCATTCCCCAAAAGCCACATCTGTAATTGTTTTTGAGACAGACTTCTCTCTACTATGGGGTAAGGCTTGTGTGGAACAATCGTCAAGATTCCTAGTAGTACTTTTGTCTGACAGTGTTTACTAGGTACCACCTAAATTCTTTCTGAAATCTTAACAAAGAGTATTATAGCTATTTAATAACCATTCTTTGTTGGGAGGACAGGCAACAGGGGCCGTGAGCTGTGGCTTGCTGGCCAAATCCTGCTGCCAGTGACCTATTTTCGGACAACCCACAAGCTAAGAATAGTTTTTGCATTTTTAAAGGATTATTAAAACAAACAGAAGAATATGCAACAGAGTCCACATATGACTCACAAAGCCTAAAATGTTTACTACCTGGCCCTTTACAAAAAAAGTTTGCAACCCTGGTCTAATTCAAGAAAAACTATTAGCATAATGTTTGGCATCATGGGAAAAACAGTACTATACTGAAGATATCAAAAATGTTTGACAAAATTCATCTATTCTTGACAAAAGCTCTAAAAATAAGATTAGAGGGTTTCATATACAAAAAGTAGAAAAACCAATAGTATTTTTAATGTTTTACAATAGAATCAATATAAGAATAACCCTTTATTACTATTTCCATTTGATACCATGTTTTAAAAACATGCAATAGTAAAGTGGAAAATGAAAGTAATGACAGCTAAATATGAGAAAGATGGAGAAATAAAAATACCATTTTTAAAGTGATGTATAGAAAAATTCAAAAGCTCATCCAGATAATTGTTCAGCAAAGTTATAGAAGACAAACTTACATTGTTTACTTTAGGTATGGCTATACAGCTAGAAAATAAAAGAAAAAAGATTCTATTTACAGTACTAATGAAGAAATATTCATATCTGTGTGTATGGACACATATAATAGAAATAATAAAATTTTGATAGAAGAAATAAAGGACTTAACACATACACATGTATTTCTACTTATCTCTGGAAGATTAGACTTAATTAGCATGTCAAAATGCTGATTTAAAGTAATACCATTAATACCAGTTAAAATAACTTGAGTAGTCTTCTGTCGCATTTTGGATACAGTCCAAGTTCCTTAGCATGTCATCCTGAGGTCCTTGAACCCCACTGATCTGGTGCCCACCTGCTTTTGCAGCTTCCTAGGCATCCGTCTGGTTTGGAATCTCAGCCCTTCCCCCTGACTCACTTGCCCTTTCTCAACCATCCTGCCACCACTACTTCTGGATGACTAGGACAGGCAGTTAATGTAAAATCCAGTCTAAACAGAAGAGTACTGAAAGGGACAGTGCCTGGCACCTGGTAGGTACTTAAAATATGTTTCTTGAATTTACCTGGAAAATTACCACCTGAATGAGAGTAATTTTACTGTTTATTATTGCTATGGGGAATTTAAAAAGGCAATGACAGTCATTTTCCCTGCAGAAGGGAAACATAAAACTGTAAATATTAAATGAGAAGTAATGTGATTTCTGTAGATTGGACAGTGTAGGAATAGCCGGGGAATGGATCTGTTTATGACATACATTGCCTAATATGGCACATTGAGAACTTTCCACTTGGATGGCATGAGATAACACCTCTGGATACTCTGACTATTGTGTATACTTAGGACCTTGGGAGATAAAACTAAAGCTTAGTTTGAAACAGAAGGCTACAAGTTCTAGTTTGACAGGGTGCCCACAAATAAGAGAAAAGGATTTCATGACTTGCAAAAGGATAGAATTACTATGTGATTTCTTTGGGACTTGAAAGGATAGATGAATCTGGGAATATATGATACCTAAAAAAGTGATAGGTCCAGAGGATTAGAGAGAGCTGCCCCACTGTTGTACTGGGCAGCAGGGAGGTGAGGGGTGTCCTCCTCAGGACCGCACTTCCAGCAGAGGTGGCAAAAAACAAAAAAACCTGTGCTTGCTTCAATCTCATTCTTTTGAAAAACCCGTGGTTTCCAAGAATTAATCCACATGGATGAAACGGGGGAAAAAGGCATGAAGTCCTGAGCGGGAACGGTAACCTTGGGTTGGTGTGGGAGGAAAAGCTTCACAGAACAGGTATTGCTGGGGCTGGGCCTTTAAGGTAGTGAGGGATCCTTTAGCTAAGTGGGAAGGAGTGTGTCATACCAGGAGGCAGGAATGCTTGATGATGTGGCAACGATGATTTACCAGTGTCCTGTTGTGGAGCAAGGGCTAAATTAGAAGGACAGCATGTCTGTAGCCCTTCTTCACACACCTTTGAGGTTTCTGCAAGCTCCATTAGAATGTTGTTAGTTCATCTGCTGAACATAAAGAGTCAGATTAAGGAGGACTCTACAGGAGTAATGTGCTCAAAATTGGTCTACACTTTTTTAAAGACCATATACGTTTTGCTGGCATCTTAAAAAATGTTGAGGTACATACTGAGTATGAGCTGTACATGGAAATGTTATCTAGACGTCTTTAGTCTTGCTAATTTCGAAGTAACGCACATGAAAATGGGGCCTTGTGGCACAATTTTTACTTTGCATCCAGAGTTTAAAGTCATTTATGCAGATAATGTTTATTAACATTGAGCAGCAGAAAAGAAGGATGATTGCTAAGAACTAGGGCCCCAGCTTGGAGTCCATTCTCTGAGAGAGGACTGGGAAGTAGGTTTAGAAAAGTTTCCTATCATATTTAGTGATAAATCCAAACTCTTTCGCATGGCCCACAAGGCCACCTTAGATCTGGCACTGTCCACCTTGCTGACCTGTGCCTTCCAGCCTCATCTCCTAACACTCTCCCCCTTGCTATTCATGCTGGCCTGCTTGCTATTCTATGAAAAAGCCAAGCCCGTTTCCAACCTTTTATATACTTCCTAGAAGCCCTTTTCTCCAAATCTTTGCATGGATTCCATCTCATCAATTATCTGCTCAAGTGGCTCATCCTAAATAGCCTATCTAAATGTCTCCCTTTTCATCAATCTGTAATCCTTCCCCTGTTTAACTGTCTTCATAGCACGGCATTCTGTCTGAAAATTTCTCATTTGTTGTACCCATTATCTTCTGTCTCCCCTGCTAGAGTGTCAGCTTTGTGAAAATGTGAATATTGTCTTCCTTGTTCACCACTGCTTCCAAAGTGTTTGGCACAGAATAGGGGCTCAATAAGTATTTATTGAAGGAGTAAAAGAGGGAAATTGGCATTCAGACATTAACAGCCAGCAAGTTGATTGCTGTACTGGTAGTAAATCAGGAACGTGAAACCTAACTGTACCAAGCGGGTATTAGAGAAGTCTCCCCACAGAGGAGCTGAGACCTGAAGAATGAGTTGGCCTTTGGCAGATGGGAGGATGGTGACAGGAGGACTGTGAGAGCAGTGTCTGTGAGGAAGACGTATTAGGGAGTACAAAGACCAGTGGTGTTCAGGAAACCCTTAAGAGCTGGACATGTGAGGAGGGGTCAGGTGTGGTTGTGGGAGCTGAAACTGGACAAGTGAATAGGAATCATGTCATGAAAGGTCTATAAGCCTGAAGAGGAGCTTAGATTTTACTTTTGAAGAATTTTGAGCCTCTTCATAACCAGGATACTAGAAGGAATAGTCTGAATGGTATGTCTCTGCTTTCTCATTCCCTTCAACTCTTCAGCCTATTGTAATCTGACTTGTATCCTAATCACTCCATTAAAACTGTGTTTGTTAAGGTCATTAGTGACCCTCTTCTTGCTAAATGCTTTTCTGCCATCGTCTTACACAGCTAAAGAACAACTCCTGACCCAGTTAACACTTTTTTTCCCTAAACTATTCTCTTCCCTTGATTTCTCTGGTTCTGCTTCTCTTTTGGGAAGCTATTTCTCAGTTTCCTTTCAGGCGTCTCTTTAGCACTACCATCCTTAATTCCTTAAATGTTCTCTAAAGCTCCTTTCTCATCAGTCTTCTCTCATCATTCTGCATACTCTCCCTAGGAGGTCTCACATATGTCCGTGACTTCTGCCCCAAGGACTCCCAAGTCTTTTTGTTTACTTCACATCTCTTTCTTAAGCTCCAGATCTGTATATCCAACTGTTTACTAAAAGGCTCTCTCCATTTGGATATCCCACAGACATCTGAAACTTAATGTCTAAAAAGTGAATCCATCATCTTTAGCACTTCTACCTAATAGCACTCCTAAATTCCTGTCTGCGTAAATACATTGTCCGTCACCTAGTTACCTAAACCAGAAACCTTCGAGTTCTTTTACATCTTGCTTTTTCTCCCTTATACCCCATAGATAATCAACTGCAAGTCATTTCACTTCTCCTCTATAGTTTCTCAAATATATCTCCTCATTTTCAATTTTACTGTCAGAGCACTTGAAATCATCATTATCTCTCATCTGAATTATTGTTTCCCTGCCTCTAACACTGATCGATCCCTTCCCCTCTGCGCCCATTTCTGTCCTCTGTACAGAAGTGGCTAGAGTGCTCTTTCTAACAAGCAAGTCTGATTATATCACCCTGACTCCCTCCCTACGGATTGATGTGAAAAATTTAAAGTTGATTTGTCATTAATTCCTTGACCACCCATGTCCTAAGTGTTCCAAGTCTTGCTCTCTAGCTCCAGTCCCACTTCCACACTTCTAACTGATAACGATTGCTCCTTTTTCTGAACTCCTGTGCCACACGTGGGTACTTTCTCATCCTACATGCCTTCTATTGTTCTTTAACTGTTTGTGTGTAACGTATTTTATGGACCAAATGAGAGGACCTTCTCCAGGGTTTGGACCATATCTTCCAGAAAGGATAAGACAGTAAGTGCTGTGGATGTAGTGTGCAGTCAATAAATATTTATTGGATTACCTTGACTAATCAGTCTTTCTCTTTATATATTATTTATTAATAATGTCAATTTCTCTTTTTAAAATTGTGTCCCCTGACTTTGACATTTAACTGCATGAAGACTTGATGTTTTTCTAGTAACTTCATGTTATTAGTTTGCTAATTAATAGGGCTTAACTTTTCCTTTTCACCTAGCAAATTTGTTTTCTCATAGGTGAGGAATTCTTGCAATGTGCATGGTGGTAATAACAGCTCTTTTTGGAAAAATCAGCAAGAATGTGCTAAATACTGTCAAATACTCTTACATTCTTCTGTCACTGGAAAGGCTTATAAATTGAAAAGTATCACAGCTTTAATTGGATTTAAGATAGGTTAATTTGATTCTTAGCTTCTCAAATGCAACCTTTCAAGAAAAAGGATTTTTGGTCCAATTTAAGACAAGGTATTAGGAATTAATGTGTCTCAGGACCTCAGAACATAAAGGATTGTTTTGTTTCTAATACAGGCATTGACGTGTAGAGAAGAACTCCTTACTCTTCTTCTGTCACTCCTTCCACTGGTATGGAAGATACCTGTTCAAGAAGAAAAGGCCACAGGTATGTTTCTTTTCTTTATCGTATCACGTGTGTCATCAAAATTCCACTGGGCAAAAAAGTCCCTCGAAAAGTTACTTCTGCCTTAATGGTTGATACAGTTCAAATTCAGAACAATATATATTAGTATGATACTTAAAATGAAAAATTCTATGGGCAAACACATTTCTGTTTCTTTTAATAATACAAAAACCATGGTGCTTCTTAGGGGATTACTCAGTGTAATAATGATGAGAAAATATATGAAGAAGCAGAACACTTAACAAAAGGAGTAAATCTAGGTATGCAGCATAACATCTGAGAAATAGACAGTGCAAAGTTTGAAGAAAGACATGAAAGTTAATTTGCTTAAAGAGTGCTTTCTATTACCAGTACTCTATCAATGACTTTTGCAGTTTAGTTTTTATAATGTTGCTTTTAAAGGATAAATTTGAAGTAATATTTTGTTTCAAGGCTTGGTAGAATGATTCCACTTAAGGTCAATACATATTTTTAATTTCTCATTTTGAAAAAAACATATATATTGTATTAAGTGTATGAAATTTAGTTTAAATGTTTCAGTGGAGGGATTTACAGTTTTCCCCCTTGACCGTTTCTGGGATATGTGAATTGTGAGACGTTTAAGGATCTCTCAGGTTTAAAAAAAAAAAATCATTCTGTATTGTATTTTAATGCCATATGTGCATTTTTAATACATTTCTGGTACGGCGCTCTCTTTTTAGGGAGTTATCTAAAGTCTTATAGTCTTGTTTTCCTGCTTATTTGTCGGTTCACTAGCTCTCTGTTCTTATTTTCTTCTGAATGTGTAGAACTCACAAATTGTTAATCACTTAAGAAATCTGGTTACTGTTCTTTGGGGAAGTTGCCTTCATGACTTACATCTTTTGCATAGGTGGAGTTTGTCAGACTCCTTTTAATTTCCCCCTCCTTCTATTAATTAAAGCACATATCTTTTATTTGCAGATTTTTATTTATTCACTCTAAATTGCAACTATATTTTTCAAATAGGTCTTTTTACATATTATTGCAAAGGGAAATGCCAATTTCATTATGTTTTTAATTAGAAAGGAAGATTTATTCATTTCCCAAAGAAATAGGTATTGAGTTCTGACCGCATGTCGGGCCCTAGGTTCCAGGCACTGAGGATGACACAGTGATGCCTATACCTGTGCCTAGTTCAGTGCATGGCACACTCAGTAAATATTTTGAATGAAGAACTTTTTTAACCTCAGTCTTGGAGAACATTTGGTATCTACTGTAGATTTTGAAATAGTTTTGAAAAATTCTAAAGTTCTTAAGTTGTATGAGGACTATAAACTAAATACTATTTTTGAGTATCTAAAGTCTCCTCTATCTTAATTATGGCACTATTGGAGGAGATTTGTAAAATGGTATGAACAATAATGCTAAATACCAGATAATCTAAAGAGTCTCTTACGTTGATGATAGAATGCAATATATGGTTTTAAATCAGATTTACTTTCCTAATTCTATTCTCCTTAGTTGTTTTCAAAATCAGTTTGAATCCTTTGAACTAAAGCCACCTGGTACTTAGTGTGAGAAGGATAAATGTGGGGGGAAGTGACCCAGAGACATAACAAATAACTACAGGCAATCAGCCCCACAGTAAAAATATACTGAGGATAAACTCCTAAAGTGGATGATAAATAAGAGGGTAATCACCTATGTGAATTGAATTTAAAAATACTTCAACATATTCTAAACTTTCTTTCTTCATTTCATTAGATTTTCATCTACCATTCTCAGCTGATATAATCCTGACCAAAGAAAAGATCTCAAGTTCACAAAGATCTGCTCAGGAAAAATTATATTTAGAAGGAAGTGCCCCATCTGGTCAGGTTTCTGCAAAAGTAAACATTTTTCGAAAAAGCAGACGACAGCGGAAAATTACCCATCGCTATTCTATAAGAGATGCAAGAAAGACACAGCTCTCCACCTCAGATTCAGAAGCCAATTCAGATGACAAAGGTATAGCAGTGAATAAGCATAAAAGGTCCCATCTGCTGCAGCATTTTGTAACACACTCTCCTAAAGAAGACCACCTTACAGCTAAACTTGACCACTTATCAACCAAAGAAGAACACACTCCTCCTGATACCATGGCTTTGGGAAATTCCAGAGAGATTATTCCAAGAAAGGAATCAAACTCTGACACTTTAAGTGAGCCAGCTGCCTTGTCTATTATCAGTCACATGAACAATTCTCCATTTGACTTATGTCATGTTTTGTTATCTTTATTAGAGAAAGTTTGTAAGTTTGACATTACCTTGAATCGTAATTCTGCTCTGGCAGCCAGTGTAGTGCCCACACTGACCGAATTCCTAGCAGGCTTTGGGGACTGCTGTAATCTAAGCGACAATTTGGACAGTCGAATGGTTTCTACAGGTTGGACTGAAGAACCGGTAGCTTTGATTCAACGGATGCTTTTTCGAACAGTGTTGCATCTTATGTCAGTAGATATTAGTACTGCAGAGATGATGCCAGAAAGTCTTAGAAAAAATCTAACTGAATTGCTTAGAGCAGCTTTAAAAATTAGAACTTACCTAGAAAAGCAGCCTGACGCTTTTGCACCAAGACAAAAGAAAACACTACAGGAGGTTCAAGAAGGTTTTGTGTTTTCAAAGTATCGTCATCGAGCTCTTCTTTTACCTGAGCTTCTGAAAGGAGTTCTGCAGATCATGATCTGTTGTCTTCAAAGTGCGGCTTCAAATCCCTTCTTTTTCAGTCAAGCCATGGATTTGGTTCAGGAATTCATTCAGCATCATGGATTTAATTTATTTGAAACAACAGTGCTTCAAATGGAATGGCTGGTTTTAAGAGATGGAGTTCCTACTGAGGCCTCAGAACATTTGAAAGCCCTAATAAGTAGTGTGATAAAAATAATGAGCACTGTCAAAAAAGTGAAATCAGAGCAACTTCATCATTCAGTGTGTACAAGAAAAAGGCACAGACGGTGTGAATATTCTCACTTTATGCATCACCACAGAGATCTCTCGGGTCTTCCGGTTTCGACTTTTAAAAACCAGGTTTCTAAGAACCCATTTGAAGAGACTGCAGATGGAGATGTGTATTACCCTGAGCGGTGCTGTTGTATTGCAGTGTGTGCTCATCAGTGCTTACGCTTACTTCTGCAGGCTTCCTTGAAGGGCACTTGTGTCCAGATTCTATCAGGTGTTCATAACATCGGAATATGCTGTTGTATGGATCCCAAATCTGTAATCATTCCTTTGCTCCATGCTTTTAAATTGCCAGCACTGAAAAATTTTCAGCAGCATATATTGAATATTCTTAACAAACTTATTTTGGATCAGTTAGGAGGAGCTGAGATAACACAGAAAATTAAAAAAGCAGCTTGCAATATCTGTACCATTGACTCTGATCAACTAGCCAAATTGGAAGAGACCCTGCAGGGAAACTCATGGGATGCTGAACCTTCCTCCAGTTTATCAAGTCCTTCTTACAGGTTTCAAGGGATCCTGCCCAGCAGTGGATGTGAAGCCTTGTTGTGGAAGTGGGATGCCTTAGAGACTTATCAGAATTTTGTTTTTGAACAGGACATATTACATAGTCTACAGATTGCAAATCACATTTGCAGTTTAATCCAGAAAGGCAATGTGTTTGTTCAGTGGAAACTGTATAATTACGTATTTAATCCTGTGCTCCAAAGAGGAGTTGAGTTAGCACATCATTGTCAACACCTTAGCAATACTTCAGCACAAACTCATGTGTGTAGCCATCATAACCAGTGTTTGCCTCAGGAAGTGCTTCAGATTTATTTAAAAACTCTGCCTGCCCTGCTTAAATCAAGGTTTGTATGCATGCGTGTATATAGGTATTTTTTTCCCATTGTGTGCTTTTGACTGTGTGCTAAAGTGTATGCATTTGAACTTCTAACCCTGATAACTCCAGGGCCTTGTCAGTAGTGTAACTGTCTTTACATTTTATTCTTTCCTAGGATTTAATTTCAGTTTAACAACAAAAAGCGCTCCCATCTCAAGTCAGATTTTTTTTTACCATTTATTTTTATTAATTGTTTGTTTGTCTATTTTTACTGAAGTGGTTATAGAGGAGAGGGTAGAGCCATTGATTTTAATTTCTCAGTGGAAAAAAAGGTAAAGTTTTAAATTATTTCTGAGAAAAAATGGACATAGCAGATATCCAACAGCAGGGACATGGTTAAATTAATTATTTTATATTTGCTCAATGGAATATCATTGACCATTAAAAATAAGGTTTACAAAGATCATGTTGGAACATGAAAAAATGCTTATAATATTTTATGGATAAAATGCAAAATTTAAAATATTGTCCACTTATTTACAACTGTGTAAAATATGCACATATATAAAATGAGAAATTATTTATCAAGGCAGGGGAATTAAAGAGATTATTATTTTTTACATACCATATTTACGTTTATTACCTAAGCACTATATTTAGAAAAACTAGAAAATACAGAAAAGCAAAAAGAAGAAAATTAAAATTACTTAGAATTCTACCAGTGGATTTTCCAGATTTTGTGATCATCAAGTCTGGTACTAAAAAATAATTTTATAAATAAAGCTTGCTTTTGATTGGTAGTCTGGCCTTTCAAATTAATGTATATACACCATTTAAAAAAATATATAAAACCTATCATCATTATCTTTACAATCATTTTTCTTTTTAATTCCTGATATTGTGACATTGTTTAAAAGCAACTGACTTTGAATTGAAAGTTTTGTAATTCCTTGGCATATTTGTGGACAACCTGGATCTTTGCTGAGATGACTTATATTAAGGTTATTAGTAGCATTCCAGTGATCCACACCCATGGGTCTCACCTGAGACAGAACTGAAAATCTTCAGATTTGTAGTTTAGTCCTTTCCCTTTATGAGGTGCAGATTTAAAACAAAAAGTCATGAGGGAACCATCAGATAGACAAACAAATGGACACACAAATGCCTGCCTACTTTCAGAGTGTCCACGTAAAGTATGGCAGTGGTTGTGGCATTTAGAATTTATGTAGAATTTGCCATTTGGAGGAAAATATTCTTCCCTGAATTATTTCATTTAACTTGGGATGCATGTCATCCTTTCTTTTCAAATGCTGCCAGAGCCATACATGCAGTATTTGAAGAAGGATGTGAAAGGAATTAGGAAGTAACTTGACATCCTGCTTATATATAACTAAGAACTTCAGCCAGATAATTGATGAATTAAATTAGGTAGTGTTTAGTATATACCACATGCAGCAATGGCTTATTTAAATAGTATATGTACCTATTTATAAATGATGTTTCTATGTGTAAAATCTCTTGTATGTTTTTTTTTCCTCTCACAGGGTAATAAGAGATTTGTTTTTAAGTTGTAATGGAGTAAATCAAATAATTGAATTAAATTACTTAGATGATATTCGAAGTCATTCTCTAAAAGCATTTGAAACTCTGATAATCAGCCTAGGGGAACAACAGAAAGATTCTTCAATTCCAGGTATTGATGGGATAGACGTTGAACAGAAGGAGTTGTCATCTTTAAATGCAGGTACTTCTTTTCATAACCAGCAAGCTTATTCAGATTCTCCTCAGAGTCTTAGCAAATTTTATGCGGGCCTCAAAGAAACTTGTCCAAAGAAACAGAAGACGCTTAACCAGAATGTTCATATCAACATGATAAATCTATTCCTCTGTGTGGCATTCTTATGTGTAAGTAAAGAAGCAGAATCTGATAGAGAGTCAGCCAATGAATCAGAAGATACTTCTGGCTATGACAGTACAGCGAGTGAGCCTTTGCATCATATGCTGCCATCTTTATCTCCCGAGAGCCTTGTCTTACCTTCTCCCGAACAGATGCATCAAGCAGCAGATATTTGGTTAATGTGTCGTTGGATCTACATGTTAAGTCCAGTTTTCCAGAAACAGTTTTATAGGCTTGGTGGTTTCCAAGTGTGCCATAGATTAATATTTATGATCATACAGAAACTATTCAGAAGTCGTGAAGAGGAACAAGGGAAAAAGGAAGGAGATATAAACATAAATGAAATCCAAGATTTAAACAGAACTTCTGAATCCGAGGTCACTATGAAGGAAGATTTATTATCTTTGACTGTAAAGAGTGACCCTACACCATCAGAACAGGATAGTCTGAAAAAGAGTGCTGAGAGTTTACATAAATTAGAGTCACAGCATATTTCTTCCATGAATGTGGAACAAATTTCAACTACTAAAGCTGCTTCTGAGGAAGCGAAGATATTTACGAGTAAGGAAAGTGAGCCCTCACTTCAGAGCATACGACTTTTGGAAGCCCTTCTGGCCATTTGTCTTCATAGCACCAGAGCTAGTCAGCAAAAGATGGAATTGGAGTTACCTGATCAGGTAATAAGTTGTCCTTCATCCAGCTATTGTGTAATATATATGTTTTTAAATTTCTAACGTAATACTATTGTCGTTTTCTTGTTGCAAAGAGTCTAAGTTCTGAGAAGCTCCTGTATGCCTAGCACAGTAGCAGGTACTGTGGAAGACACAGAGGGATACATGACCCAGTTCTTGCCCTCAAGAAGCTTATAGTTTAGTTTGGACTGCAAAACCCACATGTGACAAAGTTACCAACCCTGAAAGGCATTAGATATGCATTAAATGTCAGACGAGTAATAAAGGATATTGTGTTTCAAAGTTCAAACTTCACAATCTTGATGTGGTGTGCTGTTTGGTGCCTTGCCCAGATCCCTGTTACCCATCTGATGTACCCATCTGCCATCTATTGCAGGTCTGCTAAGGACTCACACCTGCACCCGTCTCCCAAGGATTACCCTTTGCTGATGGGAGATGCCCCATCTAGAGATGCCTGGGAAGGGTGTTAATGGCCGCTGACTGATGGATATGGCTCCAGGGGGGTGGGGCAATCTCTGTGGTGCAGTTCAGACTCCAGAGCGTGCCATGGAATTAGGCTGGGGCTAGACATTTATTCTGAAACCACATCCTTGCCTGGATTCTCCTCCTGACATACTCGGCTTCCGTCATACCTTTACAAATTTCTTCTGAGAGCACTTCTCAACAAAAAAGGAATCCCTAGTTTCAGGCCTTGCTTCTAAGGAAAGTTTGAATTTGGCAGATCCCTTCTTTCCTTGCTAACTCACCCCTAACTGTTCTGTCAGCCACAGGCTCTCCTACTATAGCTCCAACCTCCATATTGCCTCTTGTCTAAAACATCTTGATGGTTCCACATTGCTCACAGTTAAACTCCACACTCCTTACGATAGCATACAAAGCCCTTCGCAGTCTTGCTTTCACTTCCTTGTTTAGCTTCATTTCCTCCCACCCTTCACGGTGCTGCAACCAGCTATACTGAGCTGACGGCTTCATCAAGATGCCGTTCTTTGCCATTACTTCTGTACTTTTGTACATGTTCTTCTGCCTGGCATATTCTCTCCCTCTGTTTCTATGCCTGCTGTCTCCTACTTGTTCTTCATTGTCCACTTCATACAACCCTTCCTCTGGGACACTTTTGACAGGTCTCTCAGGTACCTTCTCTCTTTTCTATTCTCAGAGTACTTTGTTCATAGCTCTAATATGGTCATCATCATATCTGGTCTGTGTGTATCTGTGTCTCATGTTGGTCTGAGAGAATTCTTTAAGGTAGAAGTCAGTTTCTTATCCATCTTTATGGCCTCATCACCTAATATAGGGACATAGGCAAGCAGCAAGAATTCCCTTCAAAGACAGAAGGGAAGGAGTCAAGAAGGGAGGGAGAGAAAAGGATTAGAATGTAAGTGCTTCTTAAGGTCTTAAGGAATCTCTAAGAATAAGGAATTTATAAAATCTAGAGATGGTTAATCAAAACTCTGAAGTTTCAGCTAATCATTTTTTTATGATACATTGAAATTCAAAACCAAATGAGTATAGCACTTGATAAATGAAAATGTTATTAATTGATTATAAAAATAGGATGTTTGTATAAGAGCTAGATATTTATAGTCATTTTACTTTCATATCAACTGCAAATAAATGGCTTTTACTTGTTAAGTAAATATTAATTTATCATTTATTTTGTCACTTTAATTTTCTTAAAACATGTTATTAATATTCTTAGTCTCTTTTATTTTACCTTAGAACTTGTCTGTGGAAAATATATTGTTTGAAATGAGGGACCATCTTTCCCAGTCAAAGGTGATTGAAACAGAATTAGCAAAGCCTTTATTTGATGCCCTGCTTCGAGTTGCACTGGGGAATCATTCAGCAGATTTTGAACATAATGATGCTATGACTGAGAAGGTATGAATCACATATGGTCGTGTCGTTTGGGTATGACTAGTAGAGGCAGAAGTGTGTGGGTTGGGACCAGGACACTAATGAATGTGGTTAGAACATGTGGCCAGGATTGGTCAGGTGACTTTGATGGGTCATATCTCCATCATCTGGGATGGATAATATTTACTCAGTGCCCTATCGTATAAAGAGCAGGAGAGCAATATGACATGCTTTTCTTCATCTAATCTGGAAATTTACTGAGAATTACTCCCAGTAAGATGGAAATGTGTTATTTGATAAGTATTACATATAACTGGTAGTTAATTAAATGATAATTCAGAGGTAGTGATGACTCAGCCATCTTTTCTGATCCTATATTAGTGCAGCTAATATTTCCAGAACTCTCTACTCACTTTAATTTTAAATCACTCAACATAGAAATGACTAGTACTTGCATAGAAAATAGCAAATCATAGTTTTTTAGTTGCTCAAGTTAACTTTTTTCTAAAAGAACAATTTTAATTTATTTCCTGAAACTTTGATGCATTTTTAGTTCATTTCCCTCTCCTTTCATGCTTTTTTAGCTTTAATTAATTGTCACTTGTCCTTTATTTTTATATAATTTCTCTTTTAATTCCTTGGTCTAGCCATATATATGACATTTTATAATCTTTTGCCATAATATTTTATGTTACTATTTGTCATAACTTAAAAACTTACTGAAATAGGCCTTCACCATATTACTGAGTCAATTGGTTAACCAGAAAATGTTCAAGTACCTACTTTATTCTACCTTTTATTAATGTTGCAATGATAAAGTACTCTGAGCTTCAAGTGAAAATGTTTTCTAAAGACGTTAGTAGCATTTTTATAAGAAAAGGAAATTTCATGCCACAAGATATCACACAGGAAGTTAATGCTGGAACTCTTGATTTCTGAGATGCTTTTATAGACAATTGCGTTCTGAAATCTTAAAATTAATCTCTTTGGAAAATTTTCATGTCTTCTCTGGTTATCTAATTTATGAAACATTTTATTTATAAAAATCCTATGAAAAAATCTTTTTTTATGAACTAATGAGTAAAACTAATTTATATTTACTACCATTAAGTTGCAAGAAGTATATTTCCACCTCATTGTGGTTTTTAGTCATTTCCTATTATATAACTAGAATGAAATTTCTTAGACTTATTTTTCAGTGAAACTGAAATGACCTGTAGCTTAATCTGTTAGAGACTCTCTTTTGTGAAGAATTAATAAAGTTATCTGAGAGATTCTGGAAAATTTTGCTGCATGAATTTCATAATTTATAATGGTTAATATTGATTCCTAAGATTTTTTTCTCAAAGAAAATACTGAAGCTGTCCTTAAAATGACTTTTGAGTAATAAATATTCTGTTACTAAAAATGAGCAAATGTTACAACTTTTGCCTTTTAATTACACTGATCTTATAGAGTCATCAATCGGAAGAAGAGTTATCATCCCAACCTGGTGATTTTTCAGAAGAAGCTGAGGATTCTCAGTGTTGTAGTTTTAAACTTTTGGTTGAAGAAGAAGGTTATGAAGCAGATAGTGAAAGCAATCCTGAGGATAGTGAAATCCGGGATGATGGTAAAATGTCACTGAAGTGATTGGATTTGCAAGTCAGGTTGTTAATTAGCAAAATGGTTCATAATAATACCAGTTTAGAATTTTTATTGCCTTACAATTTAAAAAGCACATTGCATCATCATTTTATTTGATCTTCACAACAAATTCTGGCATTTGTGTATTCAATTTAAAACAATGAGATATGTTTTGTTATCACAGACATTGACTGAGTGGCTTAGAATACAGGGTGGAGAAAGTCCCTGCTCTTATATATATTCTAGTAGAAAAGACAAACAAGGAGTATCAGAAATAAACAGTGTGAAGAAATAAAACAGGGTGATGTGATAGTGATTAGGTGGTCAGGGAAGGCCTCTCTGACAAGGTTACATTTACATTGAGGCCTAAATAAAAAAGATCTCTCCAGACAAACATTGACAGGAAGAGCTTTTCAGGCAGTTTATTTTAAAGATTAAATAATATAAGGAATGCAGACATCTTGCTGACATCCAAGGGTCCTGCAGCGTAGATTTCCTCTTAGTTCACCATGGCCCGACTTGTCCTCAGAATAGAGCTCCATCGCACATGATCCTTTGTCTCTGGGTTTAAAACTTATTTTCTCTTTCCCATCAAGTGAGTGGGAATAGTCACAGATGTTCTACTTAAAGGGCTTGATGGACTCATAGCAGGGTTTTTGTTTTAACTATGAAGAGAATGAAAAGAACAAAAGAACAGCCACAAATTGAAAGAATGTGTATGTATATGTATGCACACATATATACACACACGTATATATTCATATAGCTTATTTGGTTTATTAAACTTTTTGTTTGTTTCCAGTTTCATTGAGAAATAATTGACGTATGTCACTGTATAAGTTTAAGATGTACAGCATGACAGTCTAACTTACGTATATTGTGAAATGATCATCACAGTAGGTTTAGTTAACATTCATCATCTCATGTAGATAAAATAAAAAGAAAAAAATGTTTTCCTTGTGATGAGAACTCTTAGGATCTACTCTGTTAACAGCTCTCCTGTATATCATACAGCAGTGTTAGCTGTAGTCATCATGTTGTACACTACATCCCTAGTACTTATTTATCTCATAACTGGAAGTTCGTACCTTTTGACCGTCTTCCTCCAATTCCCCCTCCCCCTACCCTCTGAGCCAGTCCTTTTTGAAAAAATATTGGTTTAATGGTGTTTGTTTTATCATAGTACAGACATTTTATAATGACTGTTTTATTCCTTTTTTATAAGTTTGATAACTAGATCTTAATTTAAAGAATTCTGGTCTAGGTAGAAATTTATAATTTTCTTACTATCTGAACATTTTTTAAGAGCATAGCAATCTCTTTCAGGAGCATATCCATTAAATTTTCCAAAATGTAATATTCATTGAGACACTGTCATTTTCTCACTTATGAAGAAGACAAAGCAGAGAATTCATCCAAACAATAGCCAAGACTACCATTTTCACAGATTTATGGGCAGGCAAATGAACTAACCTGTGATTTTAGGTATTTTGGGGTTAGAAAGTTTGGGATAGTATTTTTTTTCCAGTTATGTCAGAGGAATATGTAATATCTGTATCACATGTCTATAAAAATTACTGTTGATAATATTTGTAGTTCCATTGAAGATCAAAATTACTTTTAAGGCTACTCATTTATCTTCAAAATATCCATATGACTTGATTATTCAGGATACACCTTGTAATCAAAAGTCATGTTGTAGGAAAAGGTTTTGTGGGCATCTTCGTATGAATACCACTTTTGCCACTAGATCTCCTAAGTGATAAATGAGATTTGAAATATTTATTAGTGTTGAGGGAATAAAAATAATCCTTTCTTTTCCCCTTTCAGAGGTAGACTTAAACCCTGAAGCAGAAGGTTTGAGTGCATCAAGCAGTCCAAATGACTTACTTGAAAATCCCTCTCAAGGGGAAATGATATATCCCGAGATTTGCATGCTGCAATTAAATTTGCTTTCTACTAGTAAAGCCAAACTTGATGTGCTTGCCCATGTATTTGAGAGTTTTTTGAAAATCATCAGGCAGAAAGAAAAGAATATTTTTCTACTTATGCAACAGGTAAAAGATGCATTTAGTTATATGTGATCAATATTTATCACACTCATGCCCCAATACTCGTCTCCTTATTTATAACCCAACTTATCTGAAAATTATTTGAGATGATTACTTATCTTTTATAATCCTTAGGTATGTTTTTACCTGTAAGTGGTATTCTAAAAATCTAATTCCATAGTTCTCTAAAGTAACATAAAAAATTAATGTTGTCATTGGTTAACTAATATGAATTAAGTATATTTCTGAGAATGGGTAATATTTTTTAAATTGCATTTAATTTTCGTATATCATCATTGTTTTGAAAAATCAGAAAATAAAAACTGTATGAAAAAGACAATGAAAATTATGTGTAATCCTTCACATAGCATTCTTTCCAGTTATTTTTAAATATATGTGTATATAAGTAGACTATCAAATAATTTATTATTTCGTTATAGTTACTTCATGCTTTCATGAAGTAAGATTTAATTTCCTGTGTTTTGCTTTTTAATCTTCAGGGAACTGTGAAAAATCTTTTAGGAGGGTTCTTGAGTATTTTAACACAGGCCGATTCCGATTTTCAAGGTGCGTTGAAACTTGGTTAGTTTTAAACAATAGCTTTGAAATTATTTTGTTGTTATGTGAAATGAAGAGTTGATAATGGCTTCCATTGGCATAGTACTCTGTGGTTTCAAAAGTAGCTTTATATGCATGATCTCTTTTGTTCCTCAGAACCACCCACTGCAATAGACATAGTATAAGTATCTTGATTTTATAGAGTCGAAACTCTAGTTTCTAAGGGATTGAGTGAGTTGTTCAGGGTCATATATGTAGAAGTGGCATTGCAAGGCCTGTAACCCAGTCCAAACACTTCACTGGTGCTTTATCAGATTTTGATTGAGGACCTACTCTCTACTCTGTACTTTCACAGACATTTGAGAAGTTCATAATGAATATGTAATATGATCATATTATATGTAATAGGTAGAAACCTAGAGTTTAGTTGGAGAAACTTAAATATTAGTTGGAGAATTAAGGCTAACATGCACAAAGCATTAATTTGGGTTTCTTGGATACTTCCTCATGATTAAATTCGAGTTATACATTTGGGGCAGGCATACCTCAGAAGTGATGTTGTGCCTTTCTCAGTGCATCATCTCTAGGGGTTCATGATATCTGTATCTTATTACTGGTGATGTTGACTTTGATCACTTGGTCAAGGTGGTGTCTTGCTAGGTTTCTCTATTGTAACATTACTATTTTCTCTTTATAATAAGTGTCTTGTGGGGAGATAACTTGAGGCTATGTAAATCTCTCTTTTCTCATCATACTTTAACCCACTAATTTTAGCATCCTTTTGTGATTTTTGACTGAAACAGTTAATAGTGTAGTGTTGCCAAATTGTGATTTTTCTGTTTCCATCTTTCCTTCTACATTTATTAATTGGGATTGTACTGTAAGAAAAAGCTTCCCCTTCTCCCCCATTTACTTATTTATTGCATGAGTATATTTTTATTTATTGTTCTAGACACTTAGTGGACCCTTTGGATCTGAGGACTTATTTTCAGCTTAGCTCTGAGAAATTCTATTCCATTATCCTTTTTTTTTTTAAAGATTTTATTTTTCCTTTTTCTCCCCAAAGCCCCCTGGTACATAGTTATGTATTTCTAGTTGTGGGTCCTTCTATTGTGGCATGTGGGATGCCGCCTCAGCATGGCTTGATGAGCGGTGTGATGTCCGCACCCAGGATCCGAACTGGTGAAACCCTGGGCCACCGAAGCAGAGCATGAGAACTTAACTACTCGGCCATGGGGCCGGACCTCCCCCCCCCCCTTTTTTTTTTGAGGAAGATTAGCCTTGAGCTAACATCTGCCACCAATCCTCCTCTTTTTGCTGAGGAAGGCTGGCCCTGAGCTAACATCCGTACCCATCTTCCTCTACTTCATATGTGGGATGCCTACCACAGCATGGCTTGACAAGCGGTGCATAGGTCCACCCCCGGGATCCAAACCAGTGAACCCCGGGCCGCCAAAGTGGAACGTGCAAACTTAACCCCTATGCCACTGGGCCGGCCCCTTCGAGAGATATTTTTAAATCTCTCACTTGATGTGCCCCCAATGCCCACTGCCTCCCCCACTTTTTTTGCTATGTGTTTCTGCCTTTTTGTAATTCTGTACTTTTAGTTCAGTGAGTTTTCATTAGTAGACAAAGGCAAATATATATACGTATATATGTCTCAATTCCCTCATTTTGAACTGGAACCTCTGAGTTTTGAACTGAAAAAAAAATCTAAGTACATACACTTTACTCTGATCATATTACCTTCTTACTCTAAAACCTTCAGTGGATTCATGTTATTTGCAGGATAAAGTTCATGCTATCTTCTAGTCTTGTTGCCAGTTTCTTTCCACATACACCTACTGTTACACTACTGCATCAGTTCACTGCTTCTACAAAATATGTTTCTTAAACATGGCTTCTGTTTTCGGGTTTCAAATCAGGGTGGTTTTTGTCATGTCTAAAATGGAGATAATATTTAATTTTAAGAGTTGTTTTTGTGAGGATCGACTGAGATAATGCATGTAAATATACTTTGAATACTGTAATGTGTGCTACAAATGTTAGTTATTATTTTACTCTAAAAAGTTCTCTGAATTGTGTACCACTGATTGTATTTTATGCTCACCCCCATGATGGAGTAAAGAAAATGTTCAACCTAATTCTTTGTGATATTTAAGTATTTTCCTAATTTTTAGTATTTCTACTTTTATTTACATCATCGAATTTTCTATATAGCAAGTGATAGTTGTATTTAGAAAGTGATAGTTCAAGATAAGAAGGTAGCAAACTATTTTATGGTACCTAACAGTGTCAACTTGTTTAATGTATGCTGTATAAATTTATGCTTCTTTTAATAGTACCTTTGTTTTACTTGGAGTTAACCAATCTTTAAGAAAAGTGTTTTTGTCAGTTGGTTGGTTGGTGTGCATTTAATTCTATTGCTATTTCTTGAGCAAATTTTTGGATTATTAGATTGTTTATAATCCATTTAAGATTGACAACAGTATTTGATCTTTTTCAGTGAAATTGCTTATTCAGTTCCTTTAATTAAGTGTGTGCTGGCTTTAATTTTCCCCCTCTATCTTTCTTTAATTTAGTATGCCAGAGAGTATTGGTGGATCTTTTGGTATCTCTGATGAGTTCAAGAACATGTTCAGAAGAGCTAACCCTTCTTTTGAGAATATTTCTGGAGAAATCTCCTTGTACAGTAAATATAATTTAACATTTTTTTCACTGATACCTAATAGAATTTTTTTTTAATTATTTGGAAAGCACTAAGATCTCTCTTTTCTTGTGGTAATTATACAGTCAGTTCCATGTAATGTCTGAATTTCTCTATTTTATTACTTGCATATATTTTAACCATTTCATTTCTATTTTGGCCAACCAGGTATATCACTGGGATCATAGTCCCTTACCCCATCCCAACCCCAGTCTTTGTGCTTAAGAAATGCTAAATAATTTTGATTACTAAAGAAAACTTAATTATGAGTAATGATAACCATTTTGAGGATTATCTTTTTTGGGGGAAAATTATTATCCACTCTTCAGTTATCTTCTATCACTTTTCCTTTCCACTGACGTAGCTTAACAGACTTGCAGACTGTTCTTTGCTGAAAAACCTATTTTTATAATGAAATATAGACGAGAAGCATAAGCAAATAAAACAAAACCTTGGAGGTACTTTTTTGAAGCAAGATTGGATGTTCCTAGCCCTACCCATTTCACCACCCACTCCAGGTGTGTGGACCCTGAGGGAGCTCTGAGGAACACAAGGTTAAAAACCACTTGTGTGGACAATTGAGAAATGACTGTATAATTATGGAATGGATTACTTCTTCTGGGTGTATTTCTCATTGTCATAGTGTTAGATGTTATTTTATGCATGAGTAGGGCATTGTACTAGGTTCATCTTTTCTATTTACTTGTCTTATCATTGCTTTTCCCTTTAATTAAATGCTTGTTTTCTCTCATCTTTTCTGTACATTGTGCATTTCAGTTTAACCAAAACCTTGTAATTATAAATAAAACCTAAAAACCTTATTTTAGTTTGCCAAACACGGATGAAAGAAAATTTATTTGATTAGAGAAAAGACGTAAAATAAGTTGGAAAGTAATTGAGCACTCAATTTTATCAAGCCAAACACGCTATAAATATCATTTAGAAATTTGGAGAATTTATAAAGTCTCTGGTTCTATCCTTCACTTAACAATAATTGAGGGGCTGGCCCGTGGCCGAGTGGTTAAGTTTGCACACTCCGCTTCAGCGGCCCAGGGTTTCCACTGGTTTGGATCCTGGGCGCGGACATTGCACCGCTCATCAGGCCATGCTGAGGTGGCATCCCACATGCCACAACTGGAAGGACCCACAACTAGAATATACAACTATGTACTGGGGGGATTTGGGGAGAAAAAGCAGGAAAAAAAAAGATTGGCAACAGTTGTTAGCTCAGGTGCCGATCTGAAAAAAAAAAAAAAGAGAGAAACAATTAGAGTCTACATGGAAATAAGCATCTTTCTTTGGTAGAAATTATTCCTGGTATAATTATTGTATTTAATTTCTAATGCTTAAAACCAACTCATAACTTTTAGGTTTATACCATAAAAGCATTTAAATCTAAAACAAATTAACCAGAAGGAATTACATATTTTAAGAATGAAATCTCTGTTTCATATTTTATCTTAACTACACAAAAAATGAGAATTTAATGATGTCATAGATAGGAAGGTATTTAAATGGGAATGCTAATAATGTATATGAGTATGTTTGTATTTTTATTTAATACCTGAATTTCAAGATTATTATGTGTCTTATAACATGATTGGAAAGTTTTATTTGTTTCTCTTTTTCTCTAGGAAATTCTTCTTCTGGGTCTTCTGAAAATTGTTGAAAGTGATATTACTATGAGCCCTTTGCAGTATCTAACCTTCCCTTTGCTGCATACTCCCAGTTTAAGCAATGGTGTTTCATCGCAGAAGTGTCCTAGAATTCTAAACAGTAAGGCCCTGGGCTTATTGAGAAGAGCACGAGTGTCACGGAGCAAGAAAGAGGCTGACAGCGAAGGTTTCCCCCAGCAGCTGCTTTCCTCCTGGCACATAGCTCCAGTCCACTTGCCGTTGCTGGGACAAAACTGCTGGCCACACCTGTCGGAAGGTTTCAGCGTCTCACTGTGGTTTAATGTGGAGTGTATCCATGAAGCAGAGGGTACCACAGAAAGGGGAAAGAAGATAAAGAAAAGAAACAAATCATTAATTTTACAAGATAGTAGTTTTGATGGAACAGGTATGATGACAGCGTTACCTGTTACACTAAGCTTTCTCACATGGCAATTTTGGTTGAGCAGTAACAATATAGCAATGTTCTAACTTACTCTTAACATGTTCTTCCACCTTAAATGCCTAGTAATGGCAGGTCCTGACTTACCAAAGGCTGAGTTGTGAGATAACCTTGCAAACTCCATTTTCTTCTGTACTTTTGCCTCATGTGTGTATGTATTGGTGGAGGACAGGGGGAACCACCATATATACAACTACTGTGAAGGTCACCAGTCCCATTTCTTGCTTCTTTCCTGGTCCAACTACTGGATTAGGGTGGCTCCTGATGTTAGGAAAGGAAAGGCTAAAACCCTATAACCACTTTCCATCCTTCTTCTACCTATTTCCCAGCCCCTATTAGTCAGTCCCCATTTCACCTCCTTTCTCTCTTTTAGTTCAAGCTCTCCTTCTCATGCTGTATCTCACCTCAGTGCCCCTCTCCTAGTCTCTGTCACAGAATGTTTAAATGCATCAGCCATTCTCCAAAGTTAGAATAAATTTCATTCCAGTCCTTTCTACAATGGATCGAATTGCTGTTATGCTGCAATGAACCTGCATCTTGTTCTCATGTGACTGAGGCAGAAGGAACCTGTTCCTTAAAAAGTGGTTTATGGTGGTGGGAAGTGAAGCAGGTAGGCTAATTCTCAGGGTCTGTGGGATGAATGAAATGACTAGACGAGACAGATGTGTAGGGATTTATGCTTATATGGACGTGCTGGCCTCAATAGTTCTTCATCCCACAAATCTTACCCACCCTGCAGGAGCCTCTGCTTTAGGACACTAGGCCTTTACTGGTTCTGATTTCTGAGGGAGGTCCTGTACCACTGACGTATAGATGGAAAGGAAAATCCTTAATGACACTGTCAAGACTGAAGGGTGGGAAATGTCACCAGATAGCCACAATTGTGGCTCTGAGGTCACTTTTCCATAGACACTTTTCCATGTTATTAGCATAGCATACTTATGTACTTTTATGGGTTAGTCTAGGAGGCCAACTTTTAAAAACTCTTAACAGATAATTTGTAATGTTTTAGGTAGTTATAGCATTTTCTTTTGTGAAGTAAATTTTGCCACCTAAGAATTGATAATTCTGAAACAATATACATGTGATATTATAGATGATGATGCTATCTAATGTACATTGAGTGCTTTCTATGTGTGCCTCACTTTGCTAAGCTCTTTCTATATACATTTTTAATCTTCACGACAATTCAGGAAGGGTAATTGTTTATACTGTTCATATTTGCAGATAAAGTTAAGCAGCATGACCAATTTGTATAGCTGATAAGTGATGGAAAGGGATTTCAACCCACCCATATTTAATTCCAGAGCTTAATTGTCACTACTACACTATAAACTGTGCAGATTCCCTTGTCATATTTTAAGTGGGGGCAATCCCAATGTAAATAATTTATTATAAAATGAATAAATATACACAATGACCTGAGAAAAGTAAGTATTGGGAAAAATTTATTTAAATTTTTATTGTAAAGATGTCTTAGAAAACATATTTTAGGGGCTGGCCCCATGACCGAGTGGTTAAGTTCATGCGCTCCACTTCAGCGGGCCAGGGTTTCGCTGATTTGGATCCTAGGTGCAGACATGGCACTGCTCATCAGGCCATGCTGAGGTGGCGTCCCACATGCCACAACTAGAAGGACCCACAACTAAAATATACAGCTATGTAGTGGGGGGATTTGGGAAGAAAAAAGCAGGGGGGTAAAAAAGATTGGCAACAGTTGTTAGCTCAGGTGCTAATCTTAAAAAAAAAAAAAGAAATTTTAGAAAGAGAATTTTGCATATTTTACATTTTAAAAGAACATTTAAAATAGTATACAGTAAGAAAATTTTGAAGCGCAATGAAGAAAATACTACAGTGATAACACATCCTTTGCTGCTGAACCGTGTGCCATTGAGCAAGTTATTTAACCTCTCAGCACTTCAATTCTGTCACCCTCAAAATGGGAATAATGTTTACCTCATAAGATTGTTGTGAGCATTGAATTACTTATAAATATTATTTTTAAATTATTGTAAATATATTTGTAATATATTTTCTCACTCTATCGTTCCTGGGTACACCCTGGTTTTTCTTCTAGTCTTTTATTTGTGCAAGTGCAGATTTGATACAGGAACATTTTTTAATATCACATCAGATATGAGTTCTCTATACATCTTATATCTTGGGCAATAGTCCTCAAAATAATCAATGAATTGGGGCCAGCCTGGTGGCACAGGATTAAGTTCGCACATTCTGCTTCGGCAGCCCAGGGTTGGCCGGTTTAGATCCAGGGTACAGACCTATGCACCACTTGTCAAGCCATGCTGTGGCAGGCATCCCATGTAGAGGAAGATGGGCACGGATGTTAGCTCAGGGCCAGTCTTCCTCAGCAAAAAAGAGGAGGATTGGAGGCAGATGTTAGCTCAGGGCTAATCTTCCTCAAAAAAAAATCAGTGAATTTAACTCTTTATTTTTAAGACTATTATCTTTGCTAGGGGGAGTATTCTTAAAAATTGGTAGTGATTATACCTATTGAAAAATGGCACCTAATATAAATGCAGTCTAATAATTGTTAGTGCTCATCTTCTGTAAAAGTTTGAGCCTTTGGACATGCATTTTATATTTTGGTACATTTAATTAACATAGCTTTACATAAAGTCATGCATTGTAGTAATAGGGAGCATAGATGGCTTGAGGATTCAGCTCTTCCTTACATTTATAGGTAGTGCTAGGTTTTAAGTGATGAGAAAGAAAAAGATGATCTATCAGGATGAATAACCAGATAGCCCAAAACATATAGCACTTACCTTAGCTTGCCTTAGGGAAACATTTTAGAGTTTCAGAATTACTTAACAATTACATTCAAAGATTACTAATCAGGGAGTCTAAAGGAATACAGTTTAGAAACACCACAGTTTTTCTAAAAGGAATTTTAATATGATAAGTTTTTTTAAAAAGATGCTATCGTAATAATTATAGGGTGACTTTTGGTAGTGTGAAGCATGTGACAATGGCATGTACTGCCTGGGCAGGGGTCCATGATGTCACAATGGCCCATCTAATTGATAAAAGAATCGTGGCACAGATTGTAACAGATCACCACAGTGACATCACAGCAGTTTGTTCATCCTGCAGTTAGCCCTCGGTTATCGTATATTTTGAAACATTTAATGACTTAAAGCACACAATAACTGTTTTCACTCTGTGCTTTTTTGGAGTTAACAAACTTTGGAAATACTGTTGTTTGAACAGGTCAGGTTTAGACATTCTGAGTAAATAATTTATTACAAATGAACAACCATGCTTTATATTCTTTTAAATTTACTTTTCCCACAATTTTTTTCAAATGTTTTACTGATCATTCTCACGTCTTTTTATCACAGAGAACAACAGACCGGAAGGTGCAGAACACATAAATCATGGTGAAAGACTCATAGAAGAAGGTTGTATTCATATGATTTCATTGGGATCCAAAGCATTGATGATCCAAGTGTGGGCTGATCCCCACAATGGCACTTTTATTTTTCGGTATTGATTATCTTTAACCCCCTACGAATAGCTCATGTATTTAAGTAATTTATGTAAGAGACATTAATGTGAAATCTGCTAATGAAGATAACTATAGCAAAACAGAAAAATTTTGTTAAAGAAGATACATTCTAACAGTTATTAATATCACCTTTGTAATAGTTTATTATTCTATCCAAAAGCTATAGTTAAACTCTAAAGTAGATTATGTTAATTCTCAATTAGATTTTAGACCAAATACTTTCTGAAGTCTTGTCTATGGAAGTATTCTATCATATTACAATGATCTTAAAATGTTATTATCAGACAGCTGTTTTCCATGCAGATTATATATTTAACAGCCGTTGTCTAAGAAGCTCAGATTCTCCTTGCCATCTTGTCCTTTTTTCCTATATCCCCTTTGTTAACTAGAATAGATACAAGTCTTTTATTTGTATTGAGTATGAATAGTATGATACTGTTTTTATAAAACTTAACACTAAGCAAACAATATGTTATTTAGGAATAAATGCTTTATAAATGTTATGAAGGTTGCTAAGTACTTTATATACATTATATCCTAATTCTCTCAGTAATTCCTCAAAGTGGGTTAGACCTCCAGTATATGCTGGCATTTAGACATTTAGGTACAGTGTGTATTAATTTTTGTATGAACCAAATATTACATTGTAATTTCTAAAAGGGCAATGACTATATAAATAGTAATAATAAAATATTTTTTGTAAATTGAATTCTGAAAATTATTGCCTAAATTATTAACAGCAGCAAATGAGCCAATCTATTTTAGTTCATGAATTGAGGTCGAAATAGAATAAAATAACTAAGCAGATTATGGTGTAAAACCTTTGTTTTACCTACTGACTCTTCAAGTTAGTTTAAAAATAGAACTGATTTTTAATCTCACTTAAATATTTAGAATTATAGTTATACATGTGTAAAAAACTGAGACCAGAAATTTATATTTTCAGCCTATGTCTTTTCTCTTTTTGTGTAGTGTGTGCATGGATTCCAACGATGATATGAAAGCTGTTTTACTAGCACAGGCGGAATCACAGAAGAATATTTTCCTCCCAAGCAAGTGGCAACATTTAGTGCTCACCTACTTAGAGCAGCCCCAAGGGAAAAAGAGTATCCATGGGAAAATCTCCATATGGGTCTCTGGACAGAGGTATGAAACATTTTTAATAAATACTTAGTAATCTCAGTTACAATTTTAAGTTTAATTAGTCTGTTATAGCTTCTGAAACTTATAGCTTACAGCAAACTATAGATAAAATTTACTATATAGTAATGAAGGAATCTGTGTCAGAGTTGGATATTTTCTCCTATTTATCACTTTCGTACAAAATGAATTTCCCATAGAAGTAATTGTTGAAAATTAACATTTGGGACTGGGGCGACATGCAGAAATTAGACGTTTATGTAGACTATGTATTAGATCAAGGAATATAACCTATAATTTGGTTCTTCAAGCCCATTTATTATAAAAATGAATCCACAAGGAATTATTTAAATTGTGTCTAATAACGCTAATACCTAAATTAAATCGGGGTTTCAAAAGAAATTAGAATGACTAGAGGAAAATATAAGCCAATGTATCAAGTGATAGGTTAAGATAGGGTCCTGGAAATATACCAGGTGATGGATTCAGGTATAGTACTATATGATTTTTACCAACCAGGAGAATTGTGGGTCAAGTTAATAAGAAACATTTTGTGGAATATCTTAATGTAAAATTTAACCCTACGAGAGCATAAGGTATCTTGGATTTCTAAGAGTTGGGAAGTATGTTATTGAATGAAAATAGCATGAAAGGGGATACAGAATTGGAAACTAGTATAGTATGGGAAAAGATCACACTGGCTGGAAGGAAGAGTCTAAGTTGAATAATGAGAAAGAAAAATGAATGGGCATGGTGAAGCTACCTGACAGGAGGCTTTGCATGCCAAGATCAGGAATCTAGGTATAGTCAAATGTGAAATATTGCATACCTATTCTGCTGCACACCTTTTGCTAGGTGTTTTATGTACATTATCTCCCAATTCTTTCAAAAATCCCTTGAAGCAGATTAAACCACAAAAATAACGTATACCCTTAGCACAAATTAACCTATTTCTTTCAGTTATTTGTTCATCCAAATATTTATTGAGGAGTTACTGTGTGCCAAGCACATGGTATATTAGGCCTGGGGGCAGTAGTAAACAAGACAGCCATGTGCCCTGCCTTCTTGGAACTCACAGTCTAAGGAGGAAGCAGACACCAGCAAACACAATTAAATGAATATATGCAAAGTATAACAAATACTGTGAAGGTAACATGTCCTGAGACAGAAAATATCAGATTTGCTGCTTAAGAGAGGTGGATCAGGGAAGGCCTGTGTAGGAACAGGTTATCCAGGCTGAGACCGAAGAAGGAGATGGAGCTTGCCGTGAACAGGAGGAAGGAGGAGTGATCCAAGCAGAGGAGAGGGCCTGTGGAAACTAAGGGAAGACTGTGCCGGGTCGTCGCAGCAAGGGAGGCTCCAGACCTTGATCACTAACAGCTGTCCTGCCTCAATGCTAGAGGAAGGCAGGGGAGAGGGGGCTTGTGAATGGCTTTAGGATAGCCAGTCCACCGTGTCTCCACAGGAAAGGACAAACTTTGGAAATAAAATCAAAAGTTCAGTTTTGGTTTCTTCATTTAAAAAATACATGAAAATACGTTGTTGAAGCTTAATTTCCATATTCCAAATAAAATATTTTCTGAGAAGTTCTGTCTTCACAGCTGCCCAAGCCTGAATGGCAGCTGTAGCCAATCAGTAAATTTTTTTTCTAGAACTTAGAGTTAGATCATCGGAGTCGAGGGTGGAGCTGTGAAGTAGAGAGCCTCTTTCTGCTGGAATCTCCGCCTCATTTCCTGAGCTCTCATCGTATGCTAGGCTCTGTGTTAAGCACTTTACACAGATTACCTCGTTTAGTCCTCCCAAAAGCACTATAGAGTAGGTATATTATCTCTATTTTATATTTCAAGAGGCCATTTTTAATAATACATAAAGACACTGAAAAACAACTTATTAATATTTTCTCTTTAATTTCTATTAAATTAATAGCACACAAATCTGGTGGGAATACATGGCACCTAGTAGACACTTAATATTTGTTGAATTCATCTTGCAATGCTGTCTTCACCCTTAAAAACTTTGTTAGGTCATATTGCCACTAGGTGGCAGTAGTGTTTCAGTCACAGCCATTTATTTGGTTCAAGAAAGAGCTGAGTTACCTCACTATAACGTTGTACGTCAAATATACCTCAAAAAAAGTTATCTCACATATTTCCTTTATTAAAAAATATTCCTATCAAAATAATTAAGTTTATGTGTTAAATATGAAACAGGAAGCCTTAGGGGAAAGTTTTTAAATAAATATATACTGAAATAGAATTTCTCATTAAGAACTAACCATGTTAGCTTATTCTAAGTCTTTATCTTATCCACAAACTTTGCCTTTACAAGTTACTTTCATTATCTTCATATGGAGCTTTAACATTCTTAAACCAGAGGTAGAGTTTGGCACTCTGCAGTTTCAACCAGGTGATGAAGTCCTCCCGTCATGTGTGTCTCTCCAGGAGAAACCGTCAGTTTACCTTTTCCTTCTCTGCCTTTTTTAAGGATTCCTGTAATCTTTGTCCATGAAGAGAAACAAGAGACTAATCAAAAGCTCTGTTATGACTTAGCATTGAAAAAACAGAAAATGCAGAAAAGCATAGGCATTTCAGTGGCTAGTCAGAACACAACCTGGAGAAGTGATATTCTTTCTCTGATTGGTCTTTGAAGGCCTCATGGAGGACATGAGATTTTAGGAATTGTTTACCAAAATGGGCGACTTCTTGGTAAAATTAGGGGGAGGTGTTTGGTTTGAATCTGTAAACCAGGAAGGCACATATGCAGAAGTCAAACGGGAAAGAAGACTTGCAGCAAAGTCTGGTCCTTTTCCCCTGGCCTGGTGTAGGGTCATCAGGCATCTCTGTTCTTCTCCCTCCTTCTAGGGTTTAGGGACCGCCAGCAACCTGGACCAAGAGACAACAGAATCAGTTCTCTTTCCCCCCCCACCGACTATCTGATACTGAACCAAGAAAATTGTTCAAGAATTTCCCATTGTTAAACATTAATACTTTTAAAATACTTACTACTCAGTCCTCACCGAAGTAATTGATTTAACTCTGTTTTTAATGTAGGAAACCTGATGTTACTTTGGATTTTATGCTTCCAAGAAAAACAAATTTGTCATCTGATAGCAATAAAACATTTTGCATGATTGGCCATTGTTTATCATCTCAAGAAGACATTTTACAATTGGCTGGAAAATGGGACCTAGGAAATTTACTCCTCTTCAATGGTATGTTTTTCACCTTCAAAGCATTTCCGAATTTTTCTTTCAGTTAACAAATATTCAGATAAATTAATTATCATGGATAAAATATTAATCCTTGTTTCTTCATTTGTACTTAATAAGTATGTATTTCCTAGATTCCAAGATGCACTTTTAAAATATTTTAACTTTTTCATAATCTAGATGTTTCTTATAATTTTATATATACATTTAATGGAGAGGTGTACATTGTACACCCATCTCCCCTGAAAAAGAGAAGCTTATATTAAATCAACTTTATTTTATAATCCTGAAAAATGTAGTATTATGATGGATGAACTTAGAATGGTTATTTTTTATTTATAATTTTAGTGTATTTGATAAAAATACCAAATTTTAGAGAAAAAAAATATGTGATTTAAAACATATATGTCACTAAACCTGGCACATAATGGCATTCAGACAGTGTTTATTGAATAGATAGATGGATGAATAGAAGGAATAAAGATATCAATTCATATTTCATTTTAAAAAGGAATTTACTGAGGTATAGTTTTCATTTATTAAAAGAAAACAAAAAAACCTGTTTTCTAGCTTAAGGAGCAAATAGAAATTCCATGATTTTTTTTTTTCTACCAAGAACTTCACAGTTAAGTTATATACATTAATTCATCTTCCATCTGTATTTGGCATAGGTTATTTGCTCAATATACCAATTGGGAAATTGAGGCTTTTTCAATTTTATAAGATATAGTGAACAACTGAAAGAATCTGGCAAAAAAGAATAGCTCTTGGTTTCTTGCTTTTTATGAAAAATTCTGGTTGGAGAGTTTATTTAACACATTTATTTAAATTAAATTTACTTTTACTTTAAAATAAAAATAAATTAAAGTAAAGTAAAGTAAAATTACTTGTTTAAAGTAACTTTATTTTTCTGCTATTCAGGAGCTAAGATTGGGTCACAAGAGGCCTTTTATCTATATGCTTGTGGACCCAACCATACATCTATAATGCCCTGTAAATATGGCAAGCCTGTGAATGACTACTCCAAATATATTAATAAAGAAATTTTGCAATGTGAACAAATCAGAGAACTTTTTATGACCAAGAAAGATGTGGACATTGGTCTCTTAATTGTAAGTTTTCATTTTATATGTTTTAACTTTATCGTAACTGTACATATGTATGTTTATTGACTGTGTAGTTAACTATGAATTAGATTCTAAAGTTTGTGTTTTTTTCCTCAACATTTTCTTTCCACAGAACATGATATTTTCTGAAAAAAAACTGAAATACTTTGACCTCCTCAGAATTTGTTTTCAGGTTTCAGATTTTCATCCAGTTTTCCTTGGAACTGTATTTATATACACATATCAGTTTAGTTTATGCCTATTAATAATTCAAGAAAAATGTTTATGATATAGTGAAAATATAACACGTGTTAGCCTAAAAAATATTGTGCATTACATTTCCTTTCCATACTTATAAATACTAATTTTTATTTGTAATAATAGTTTTAATTACATATATTCAGATTTTAGAATATTCTTTAATATCAGTAATAACTAGGAATTTTGCTTTCAAGATATTGCTAACTCTGCTTACATGAGACTCTCAGATTGCTTTTTATACCCTATTCTAATATTTTGTTCTAGTACGCAGTTTAGGAGCTTGTGGTGGATATTTTTCATTACAGCAGCTAGAAAACTGAGCCTTCATAGTCTTAGAAGATCTGCTAAAAACTGGTAGATCTGACTGTGAAGCTGTGTTCCTCCTTATCTTGCATCTTTGGAGAGGTACAATTATAGGTCAGAGGTATTTCTTACTTGAAAGAGACTACTATTTTGGAATGTATTTTGTTGTTGTTAACGAGGTGTATCTTTCATAATCAAAATAAATTTGTAAGAATAAATTAAACACAGCCAGCCCTGATGGTCTAGTGGTTAATATTTGGCGTTCTCACCTCCGCAGCCTGGGTTTGTTTCCAGGTCAGGGAACTGCACCACCTGTCTGTCGGATGTCACACTGTGGCAACTGCATGTTGCTGTGATGCTGAAAGATATGCCACTGGTTATTTCAAATACCAGCAGGGTCACCCGTGGTGGATAGGTTTCAGTGGAGCTCCCAGACTAAGACAGATTAGGAAAAAGGACCTGACTACCCACTTGCAAAAAAATTGGCCATGACAGAGCCAGCCCCGGTGGCTTAGTGGTTAAGTTTGGTGCACTTCACTTTGGCAGCCTGGGTTCAGTTCCTGGGTGCATTCCTACACCACTTGTCTGTCAGTGGCCATGCTGTGGTGGCAGCTCACATAGAAAAAAAAAAAGGAAGATCGGCAACAGATGTTAGCTTGGGGCAAATCTTCCTCAGGAAAAAAAAAAAGACCATGAAAACCCAATGAATAGCAGTGGAGCACTGTCTGATATAGCACCAGAAGGTGAGAAGATGGTGCAAAAAGACCAGGCAGGGTTCCGCTCTGCTGTACACAGGGGCACTAGGAGTTGGAATTGACTTGATTGCACTAACAATAACATTTGACTAAAGTAAAGGAGAAATTCTAGTACATATATTTTGTAAAATATAACTCTTAAGTTGTGTTAAATATATATCTATGGTAAAATAGATATAGAGTAGATACCTATGCAATTTAACCGAAGAACTGATATTGGCCTACAATCTTTCTCTCCCTCAGGAGTATTGAAAAATGAGGGTTGGGGACATTTTGACTGTCCACTATTATAGAGCAGGGGTCTAGGGATGCTAAATGTTCTTACAGTGCATGGGCAATGTTATACGACAAAGAACTATCCCACCCCAAATGTCCCACCATTGAGAAAACATGCTTTAGGAAATGGTTCTCAAACCTGAGTGCATTGACTCACTCAGATGACTTGTTAAAACATAGACTGCTGGGCCAGAGTTTTGGATTCAGTAGATCTGAAGTGTGGCCCAAGAACCTGCATTTTCAACAAATTCCCAGACAATGCTGATGCTGCTGGTTGGGGACCACACGTTTGAGAATCTCTGCTTTAGAGAGACCAATGAGCTCAAAACAACAAGTGTTTGTTCAAATAATTTAGCTCTGTAGTTTTTGGTTAATCCATTTGTTTTCACACCCACACAAAAATATTTCATTAATCCTTTTATTTTGCCTGAAAAGAATATAGGATATGTAAGTCATAAAATTCAACAGAAATGATCATAAATGAAAATTCTATGACTTTTATGTGAAAACTATTTTTAGAAAGCAGATTTCTTAAGCCTGATTTAGTAATTTTGGGCTTATGAGGTATGAGTGGGCAGTCAGGCAGAGATGGTGCCCTTCTGGCAAGGCGTTGGTGTCAGGTGGGACTTGTTTCAGGTAGACAGGCATTTTATCAGCTTTCTGATGAAAAATACTGAAGGTTTAAAATTTTGTTTAGGCAGCATAATCTTGTATGATAGACTGAGGAGTCAGTTTAGTTGGTGTGCAGAAATGCTAGATGGTGCCTGGTGAAAGTGTACTTGAATAGTCATGGGTTGACAATGATCAAACCCAAGGCCCCCACTGGCTTCTGTGAGAAGACCCTGTACTATAGTACATTGTTTCCCCGAGCCTGAGCTCCTGCAAGCTGTTGCCACTGAGAGCATCTCAAAGTACATTCTGCATTTAAAAGTTGCCATAATTTTTAAAGTGATAAATAGAAGCTTGACAGGGAGCCAGAAGCTGATCGAAACTACCCTCTGCATGGGACAAATATTGAAAGTTCTATTCAATTTTCGTTGGGTGCACTGATAGCCTGGAATTTTATTCTAATAGGAAGAAAGATGATCTAGAGTCACGTTTAAATGAGTAGCCAGCCCATGAGCAAATACAAAGCAAGAATTTTGAGTACATTGACCCAGAGTTCCTATCCCATAGGGTTGTAAACACTGGTTAATATTTATAAGTGCATAAAACAGTGCCTGGTGTGTAATGAGTGTGGTATAACAGTTGGCTGTTGTTAGTAGTAATAGTAAATATAATTTAATGTTTATTCTAAAATGATCGAAGCTGGATCTTTCTCAACCTTGATGGGGTTTATACCATTGATCACTTCTAAATGAAACTGATCTTTTCCATTCTGGGGAGCCGCCTTGCCTCTCATGTTCATCTTTGTCTAATGTAGTGTCTGTTTTTTTTTTTTAAAGATTTTATTTTTTCCTTTTTCTCCCCAAAGCCCCCCCGGTACATAGTTGTGTATTCTTCGTTGTGGGTTCTTCTAGTTGTGGCATGTGGGACGCTGCCTCAGCGTGGTCTGATGAGCAGTGCCATGTCCGCGCCCAGGATTCGAACTAACGAAGCACTGGGCCGCCTGCAGCGGAGCGCGCGAACTTAACCACTCGGCCACGGGGCCAGCCCATAGTAGTGTCTGTTTTTTTTACAACAAAAAAAAATATTTGTTGGGTGTCTTTTTTCACTTTGAAATATTTGCTGGTTGATAACTTACTTTTTAAACTTGGCTTACTGAAGGAAAATATTTGTGTTTCAGGAAAGTCTTTCAGTTGTTTATACAACTTACTGTCCTGCTCAGTATACCATCTATGAGCCAGTTATTAGACTTAAAGGTCAAATGAAAACCCAGCTTTCTCAAAGACCCTTCAGCTCAAAAGAAGTTCAAAGCATCTTATTAGAACCTCATCACATAAAGAGTCTCCGGCCCACTGAACGTAAAACTATTCAAAGCATTCTGCACGAGATTGGTGGAACTGGTGTTTTTGTTTTCCTCTTCGCTAGGGTAAGAATCACTGATTATAGTTTTATTTAAAGAGAAACTACTTCTTTATTATTGATAAATTTCAGGCTTTCTTTTTCATTATAAATAAAGCTATACATCAATTGTATTAAAGTTTTAAGATTGAAAAGTCATATATTATTTAGGATGTCATTAAGCTTTCTGCCACAGATGGTTAAAATTTCTTTTAATTTATCAAAATTTTAGAAGTTTTCTGTTATCCAGAAATTAATTAGAACAATTAAATGTTAAATGTCAAGATTTAAAATTGCCAAGGAGAAAAAAATGCATGCTGTAGTAACGATATAGAAGAAATGTATTCTAAAACTAATATTTGTAACACTCATTTTTCCCTTGAAGCTTCCAGATGCATGGAAAAAAACAAGGGTCAGAAAATAAGTACAAAAAATAATTTATTTAGCTTTGAAGTTTTTTTAAAGAGAAGGAGAAATATAAAAATTTTGACACATACCATGAGTACTATATTAGAATAAATTGTTTCCTTATCTTTTCTGTTTAGTCATCCAAGGGCAGGGACAATATCTTTCCTGACGTAGAGTAGGCAGACAATAAATATGTACTGCCTGTTTCAGGGATTGCTGAAATCCAAAATGAGATAGGAATGGTCTCACTTCGGTGCAAATCATCTCCACTTCCTCAGGGTCCAGGTCCCTGTTTAATTAAAGCAGCCTGATCTTCTTTCATCCTCACAATTTTATCCCTAAGTATAACTTATGCAACATTATCAGATTTTCACATTGTCTCCCTAACTAGCTTGCTTTCTTTAGTGGGACCACATTTGGTTCATTTTGCAATAAGGGGCATATCAGTGTTATTATTACTGTTCTAAACATTTTGTTAGCATTTGACCTACCATACTCTAAACTGTCTTTTCTTTTCCTCCTCTTTCTTTTTCAAACTTTTTTTTTGCACTTAGTATCTAGTTGAATAGATTTTCCCCTAATGTTTTAAAATTTAAAGCTTTTCATTTAACTCCTTATCAATGTTTTGTGATCTCCTTTTATAATTTTGTGTAATTTCAAAATATATATCCTTCGTTTTTCCTCTTTCCTCAAGTTACTGAATATAAGTTTGTTATGAATACTGTTACATGGAGACTAGATCCTAGAGAAAATAGTTAATTTTTTATCTGACGTACATTTAGGGTCTTGCCAATAAGACTTTTAAAGTATGTTTTTACATTTAAAACTTGGAGACTTTATTCAGCGTCCTTCCTCCTCCCCTACAAACATAAAATCCAGTCTCCTTAAAATCCTTGCCTGCATAGCCTACCCTCTAAACCTCTCCACCATTTAGCCACATAGAAAACCTGCAGCCTCCTAGATGTGCCATGAACTTCCAGTTTTAGACCTTTACGCGTCTCCTGTCTGTCTCCCACCCCCGCCAGCTGTTATCCCTACTTCCTAGGATTATGCTCTCTTTCCAGGCCATCTTCTCTCCGTGTAGGCTTCCCTAACCCAAGCACAGTGGAGTCAGAAGTAGTTTCGGTGCTTTTGTGGCATTCATATTGTCTCACTCTTTTTTGCCTTTTATCATGATGATAAGGTGTATGTTTCGTATATATAGTATTTGTTCACAAAGCATTGTTTGAAGTACAAGGCGCAATCTATGGTTTTTAGACATGCATCTTGTCTTTTGACTAGACAGTAGGCCCCTTTGGGGGTGGCTGTCATGCCTTTTACTTCATCTCCTGCGGCATATAACACAGAGCCTGTTTGTTGATTAATTATCAAAACTTTGAGGCATTTTGCTGACATTTCAGATAGCTAATAAGATGCTACTGACTTCTAAGGTGTTAATGTTATTTTAATTCATTTAAAGTATATTTAAGAGACTAAAAAACATGAAATTTGTGTCTGTCAGTTTTGTTTATAATTCATGAATAATTATGAAGTTTGAGCAATAAAAAATAAGGTTTCAAATGAAACTGATGGACTGATATAACGAAATGGTAGATAATCACACGTTAAATTTTTGCTCTCAACAAATTAGAAAAAAAATCCACTTTTTTTTAGGTTGTGGAACTCAGTAGCTGTGAAGAAACTCAAGCATTAGCACTGAGAGTTATACTCTCATTAATTAAATACAACCAACAGAGAATGTGTGAATTAGAAAATTGTAATGGGCTTTCCGTGATTCATCAGGTTTTGATCAAACAAAAATGCATTGTTGGCTTTCACATTTTGAAGGTATGTCCTCATACAATTTGTTCTTGTAGTTTGCTACGCAGCGATACTTCTCTCTTCATTAAAGTCTCCCAGTAATAGAGTTTTGTGTCTCATTTATTCCTGAAGAAAATGAAGGGAACTCAATAGTGTACCTTTAATCAAACTGAGGTACTCTTCTGGTTTTTTTCATCATTTAAGTAATTACATTTTTGTTTTCTGTAAAGCATCTTAGAAGAGTAACAGAAAAAGTAAACTTGTAGAATTTTAAATCTGGATGAGCCAGAGATGTCTCCTAGGCTGGCCCCTCTTTCTGTAGACTGATAAAATTGAGACTCACAGACACTGTTTTTTGCTTCAGCTCCTGCATTTATGGAAGAGGGCCCAGTTCTCCAGACGCCCGATGCTATGCCATTTCCATTAGGCAGTGCTGCTGTAGAGTTTGTTTTTTAAAGCCATATTAAGTTTTTATTATGATCTAGCTGTCATCATAAATAAATACTTTTCTAACTAAAAGCATTTGATAACAATTGTGTAAGTATTTCTCTCTGAGGATACTAGTACTAAGGTAAAAGACTGTGCTTCCACCCATGCCCCCACCCTCCAACTCTGTAAACTCTCATGACCCATACATTTGTGTCATGAATCCTTACTACTTTTTGGAAAAGATTTTAAAGCCTAACAGATTCATTAAATTTAAAAATTAAAAATAGAATGTGGTTTATTTTACCCCATGTTTGAAACTGAATAATCATTTACAACTATTTAAAAGTTTGTATTTTTCTAATTATTTGAATTGTTTTGCAAAACAAATTAAAGGTACTTTGTGAAATGTTGAATTATTCACTGGTTTTCCTTTGAATTTAATGTTATGACTGCTAAGATTGAAAGCTTAATGTTTCTGTTGAATTTTTGGATTAATCAATTATTGATGCATCTTGTGTTAATGCTGATTTTCTATAGATCCTTCTTGAAGGTTGCTGTGGTGAAGATATTATTCATATCAATGAGAATGGAGAGTTTACACTGGATGTAGAGTCTAATGCTATAATCCAAGATGTTCAACTGCTAGAGGAGCTATTGCTCGACTGGAAGATATGGAATAAAGCAGAGGCATGTACTTTTTTTTTTAATGGTAAAAAACGCATGATATAAATTTACCCTCTTGACAATTTTTGAGTGTACAGTAGAGTATTAACTACATATACTTTGTTGTATAACAGATCTCTAGAACTTTTTCATCTTGCTTGAGTGAAACTATACCCATTAAACAACAGCAACTCATTTCCCTGACCCCCCAATCCGTGGCAACTGCTGTTCTACTTTCTGTTTCTATGAGTTTGATTACTTTAGATACGTCATATAAGTGGAATCATTCAATATTTTTCTTTTTATGATTGGCTTATTTCACTTAGCATTATGTCCTTAATGTTCATCTATGTTGTAGCATATGACAAGATTTCTTTCTTTTGTAAGACTGAATAATATCTCATTGTATGTATAGACCACATTTTCTTTATCCATTCATCTGTCGATGGACGTTTAGTTTGCTTCCACATCTTGGCTACAATGATGCACTATGCAGTGATGCAATAATTCACATTATTGTGAATAATGCTGCAGTGAACATGGGTGTGCAAATGTCTCTTTGAAATCCTGCTTTCAGTTCTTTTGGATATAGATCCAGAAGTGGGATTGCTGAATCGTATAGTAGTTCTATTTTTAATTTTTTGAGGAACCTCCATACTATTTCCATAAGACCTGCACCATTTTACAATCCCACCAACAATGTGCAAGAGTTCCAGTTTCTCTACATCCTTGCCAACAATTATTGTTTTCTAGTTTTTTGATAGTGCCGTCCCATGAGATTGGAGGTGATATCTCACTGTGGTTTTGATTTGCATTTCCCCTGATGGTTAGTGACAATGAGGGTCTTTTCATGTACTTGTTGGCATTTGTATGTCTCCTTTGGAGAGATGTCCATTCAGATCCTTTGCCCATTTGTTACTTGGATTATTTGATTTTTTTATTGAGTTGTAGGCACTCTTTGTATATTTGGATATTAATCCCTTATCTGATATATAGTTTGCAAATATTCTCTCCCATTCCATAGGTTGCCTTTTCACTCTGTTGATTGTTTGCTGCACAGAGAGGCATGTACTTTTCACTATTCATCTAATCTTTCTTCTGGAGAACAGAACAAATTTACTACTTCAATGTAATGTTAATTGTAAATGGAAGTGTGGAGATTATTTTGTGTGCAAGATTTTGAGCAGCCATGGGTAATACTAAGCTAGAAGATCAGGATCAAAATTTGGGCTGACTCGGAATAGCTATAGTAGTACTCAGGCTGGAGAACCTCATTTGAATCAATTGAGGTCTTGCATTTACCATAAATTCTGAAAGGGGATCTTGCTAAGAGTTTGAGTGGTCAGGTCAAGGAAAGGGAAATGGACACACTTCTGAGTAGAGGAGCCAAATTGCCCAGGAGTCATAGAGCTGAATCAGGGAATGTAGGGCAAGGCTATGAAGTCTTGGCTTCATCATAGGCATAAGGTAAGGAACATGGTTTGTTCTTAGGTCTAGACAAAGCATCTCAACAACTGGATGGATGGGCTGGTCTTCACAATGACCCAGCAAGGGAATGAATATAGGACTGTTTCCTTTCTGCCCTGGTTTTAAACAATCTTCATGTTATAGGCTCTACAAGCTCCTCAGTTCTAGTGCAGACTGTGATTGCCTAAAGTTGTTTAGAGTGTAACAACATTATCATCAAATATAGTTAATTAAAGACCAATTCAAAGTGTATACCTTTCAAATTTTTTAAAAATTGATTATTCCCAAATTTGGCAACAGTCCCCCAAAATTTACTCATTATCAATAATGAGTTGTGAAGGTGAAAGAAACTTTTCTAATATATCATTAATAAAAATAAATTTTGACCAAACATGCTAGAGGAAAGACAGAATTATTTTTCCATTTTTCCTATAGAAAATTATATTACAAAATTATTGTTATATGAAGAGGCAATCAAAGAATATGCAGCCACAAAATATAGGGGGAAGTATTATAGAGTTGTGTCAAGCAGCTAACTAAACTGTTGCTTTTTCTGGATTTTATGGTATTTATCAGTTTTTAACTATAATTTTAACTGTAATTTGTTGTGATTTCTTTTCCTATTCTGAATAAATACTCACTTTCTGAATTAAAAAATGCCATATACAGGTGTGTATAAAAATATATGTAATGTTGCAGGGAGAAAGCAAGTGAACATAGTGATAGCCTATGTAGACAAAGTAGAGCCAAAGCAGTATAAATATAAACATATAATAATCAACTCAATTGTAGGTTGGAAGAGCAAACCTAACTAAATGGTGAGCGATTGTTTTAGTTACTATTTCACAAGAGGATGCTAATTTGGGGTTGTTTGATTAAAAAACAAAACCTATTTTATTTAATTAATAAGTGATAGACACAAATACTTCTATGGAAATAAAGTTTTCTCTCCTAATTAATAATTTTTTAACTGAGTTTGTTTTTGGCTTTTGGTTGGTTGTTTACTTTGGCACTATTCTGTTTTGGTTATATCTTACAGGCCTGAATCAAGTTTTCATACTTGAGCTGCCTTGCTTTCTGGTTTTCATATGCCTCTTTCTTTGAGGGCATCTTGGCCCTGTCTTATGAAGAGAGAGGCCTTGGTTAGAATAGTATGATTAAGTCTGTCAGTTCCTCGGCCTTTTCATTGTTCATTACCATCACATAATGGCAGGAGAATGGCAAGACCTGCAACCTGGCCAGTTAATTTTGCTTTTTGTTGAGGCCAGCCCCGTGGCTGAGTGGTTAAGTTCGCATGCTCTGCTTCAGTGGCCCAGGTTTTCGCCGGTTCAGATCCTGGGTGTGGACCATGGCACCACTCATTAAGCCATGCTGAGGCGGCATCCCACATGCCACAGGTAGAAGGACCCACAACTAGAATATACAACTATGTACTGGGGGGATTTGGGGAGGAAAAAAATCAGAAAAAAAAAATTTTGCTTTTTGTTGACAGCTTTGTTAAAAGATCATTCTGGGTAATAAAATGAGATGAAGATTATCTTTTAATGTTCGTTATCTATCTAAGGTTCCTCATTCTCTATTATTGTGGATAATTTAAGATTCAACGTGAGAGAAGTATTTTTAAACCAGCTTAAAAGGATGCTAACTACTGTTTGAAGATACACAGTAATTGTGCAGAGTATTCAATTATTTGGACTTAAAAGTAAATTAATCCAAAAATGCAGAATTTTTACATTGTCAATGACTTTTTTCAATTTAGTACAGTTTGTTCTAAAATTATTTGATTAAATGCTGTATACACAAATTAGCATTGAATTTTATACATTTTTAATAGTACTCTTTGAAAATAAATTAGTTGGAAACAATTATATTGATAATTTGTGTTTCTCTATATTGAATAAATCCCTTAAGATAAGTCACCTTTCAAAAATACTATGTCATTTAATGCCACAGAAAGGTTAATGTAGTAAGACACCTAACACAATATTGCATGCAACGTAAGTATTTAGAAAAGGCCTGTTGACAAAAAAAATAATAATAGTCTTGAAATAATTTTAACATTTGCTTTAATATATACACAATATTAAACTGATATGTTGCATGTCTTCTAAAAAGCACACAGCCTGTATTTCAACTGTTGTGCTAATTGGTGTGTGTTTATTTTCTCAGCAAGGTGTTTGGGAAACTCTGCTAGCAGCTCTAGAAGTCCTCATCAGAGCAGATCACCACCAGCAGATGTTTAATATTAAGCAGTTATTGAAAGCTCAAGTGGTTCATCACTTTCTGCTGACTTGTCAGGTTGTGCAGGTACTTTTCATGTAGCTTTACTTTTGGAGATATTTTCTGTAGTGGTGTTTCTGTTTAATAACTCAATACTATGGGACTCAAATTTTTGTGGAACTTTCAATGGAATTTTTTCTCTTTTCCATCTTCCCTGCTCTCCCAGATGTCTTCTTTCAAGAAGTAGTATAGGAGTTTTTCAATCCCTGCCTCTTATAGCTTGATTTTCATAGTCATCACTCCTAAGTCAATTACAAAAGAACTACTACTAAATTTCTGACATATTTCTTTATGTTGGGTTATAATAATAATTTTGTAGTCTCTTGAACATCAACAATAGTGAAATTTTAACTTGTTCTAAGCTTTGCACAGTGGCAGGTTCATAGCCAATGAGGTTTATCCAAGGTGGAACTTGTTCCACATTCCTTAAATAACAAATACAAGTATGTATTGTTTTAATAAGTATGTGTTTCTTGCAGATCTATTATATGTACTAGAATTAGCATATTGAAAATATATCTAAAATATTATATTAAAAAGTGGCACTAACTTCACCAGTTGCATTGTAGTGTCTGTGCTGTGGCCTGGCTTCTAGTTAAATTTATTTCTCTGATTCACAGACGTCGTTTTTTCAGCTTGGTTGGTGTATTGGACTACTTTTCAAGTTTGTTTTTTCAATGTCTGAGTCATCTGTTAGAACTTTATCAGGTCAGATAAGTATAGACATTCCATGGGATTAGTAGTATTTTCTTTATGTTTTTGATGCCTTTGTTTCAATGACGCTAGTGGCTTCTCATTGTACTTGGGATAGAATCCAAAATCTGTGACCGTATCTATAAGAAGGCTTGTATGATCTGGCTACCACTCCAGGCTCATCTTTTGCCACTGCAGCCCCTAGCTTTCTTTCTCTTCCTTAAACAAGTGAGGCTTTTTCCCACCTCAGGGCTCATGATATTCTTTCTGACTGAAAAGTTACTGATTCCATTCTTTTCACCTGGCCAACTCCCGCTTATCCTTCATGCCTCAACTTTAAATTGACTTCCTGAGAGAAGCCTTCCCCGCCCTTTCCATCTAAGTTAGCCCTCTCCCCTTTCTACGCTTACTCTCACTCTGCACATAGACAATTTGTCAGTTTTATGTTGTTTATGAGAATTTGGTTTATTCCCCTCTGTAAACCTCCAGAGGGCAGGCATAAGGTTTTTTGTTGATCACACTGTAACCCTAGTACCTAGCACATATAGGCACCCGCTAAGTATTTGTTGAATGGATGAATTCTGAAAAAACAAAATCAAAAACATTTTATTGCCTTTCTTGGCTCCTGTGGTAAATTCGACTATTGACTTCAGGAATACAATACAATGGTCTCTCAGGCCCCTTGCTTACTGAATATTTTATGTATCATTTAGGCATCAGTTTTTCTCTAAATCAGTTTTTTGTATATTTATTTTAAACATTCTTGGCCAATTTTCAGTGAGCTCATATGACAGTGTGAAGTTTTTATTCAGTCTTTGCATGTCGTAAAAGTAACACATAAACTTAGAGATTTCAATATATATTCTCACTTCCATCTTATTTATAGAAATGTTAGAAAAATCCAGGTACTAATTCCGTTTCCTGAGAAGTATATTTCTTCACCCATCTTTATTCAAAGAGCCCATTTATCAAATTAATAGTATTTATTAAGAATAGCTTTATGTTAGGTATCATGGGAAGTATATAAAGAAATGAACTTTGTTACCTTTAAGATATCTCACACTGTTTAAGAAAGATTAATAAATTGGTAGTATATTGGATGTGAGGCAGTTTCATTAGTTCATGAGTACAGTGTAAAGAACCTGAACTTTGGTGATGAAAATGGGTGGGTAAAAGTAGGGAGCAAATATGAAGGAGATTGTAAAGACAGAATTAATTGGACTTGATTCCACCTAAATAAGAGCTGCAGGAGAAGTCAAATATATAATATGAAATTTTAAGCTGGGAGATTCGAAGAATGATAGCATCATAAAAGAAAGAAAAATTGAACATGCAAGGTCTGTGGTTTATACATTCTGCATTTGAGATTACAGTGGGATGTTTGGTGACAGTGACCACTAGGCACTTAGATGTGCAAGACTGGAACTGGCAAGAGGGATTAGAGAGCAAGATTGGGAATTGTCTGCATTGATGTTATAGTGAAGCCGTGGGCATAGATAAGCACTACAAGATAAAGAAATGTAGTGAAAGGTCGTAGAGAGCTGAGGCTTGCAACTCAGGAAATACCATTTTCAGGTATAAAATAGGAAAAAGGGGCTATTGAAAGAGATGTAGAAAGAGTAGTGAAAGAGGTAAGAGAAGAACCAGGAAACTCAGTAAAGTGAAAGCCAAGGCTGGGCAGAGAAGGAAGGAACCTGTCCAGAAAGAGGTAGTCTCTAGAGCCAAATAATGTAGAAAGTTCAAAGAAAATGTAGGCAGATAAAGGGCTTGGAAATCAGCTTGGAAATTCTTAATGGCTTGCAAGATTTCAGTGGAATAAAAAAGGCAAGAATCAGATTTCAGGGACTTGAGGCAGCATGTATGGTGGAATCATTAGAGGCAGTGAGAATAAATGATGTTTAAACAGTCCAGCAGCAAAAGAAAAGAGACACAGAATGTTAGCAAAAGGTTCTCTAGAGGTCAAGTTAAGGGATTATTTTTTTAATGAAATAGAGTAACAGCGACTATTTGTAAGGAGTCAGTGGAGAGGGCAAGATTGAAAAAACATGGGCTGAGATAGACTTAGGAATGAATAATTGAGGTGACAACCAGGAGAGCTGGGAAGGTATAAGGGCTATGATTTAGAAAACAAGACAGATGGTTGTAGCAAAAATAACAGAGAATTGGAAGTCAGGAGATCTATGTGCTCTTGGCAGGGCCGCTTGACAGTTGTGAGATCTTGGCAAAGGGGTTTTGTGCTTTCTTCTATAGACGGTGTTCTCTTCTTAAATCAGAGGTAGTCAGACTAAACTGTTTCAGAGTTAACATCTAGATTTTAAGTTTTCTGATTCAGCAATACACAAGAGTAAATGAAGAAGAGTGGATGTAGAGATATATCGTATATTTGGACACAGGGAGAGGGAAGCTCAGGAAGTTTACCTCCCATAGCCTTGATCTAGAGGCCAGCTGCTACCCACTGGGGAGGTAGAATTGAAGAATATAAATAATTTACTTTATATCTGTTTTTATTTTTAGTAATTGCTTAGCATTGTACCAGGTCTCATTATTCCAGGCAGTAGATGATGCAGTAGAAAGAGTTCAGAGGTCTGAGTTTGAGTTATAACTGCATTACTTATATGGTTTTTTGCCTGGTTTAAGTTAGTCATATAACTACTTTGAGCCTTCATATTCTATGAATGAAGGATGAAACCTCTCAGAGCTGTTGTGTGAAAGAGCTTTGTTAACTGGAGCATACTGTATTAATGTAAGCAGCTTTTTCTGTCAGAAATTTTCCCTTCTGATCCCGTAGTAGCAGAAGTACTAGTAGTAGCAGTAGTGATAATAGTACTAACACTAGCTGACATCTCTGTAGGGCTTCCTATAGGTGAGGCATTATTCTAAGAGTTTGTTGATTTAATCCTTAGAACAACCCTATGAAGTAGCACTAGTATTATTCCTATGTTGTAGATAAAGAAACTGAGGCATGGAGATGTTAAATAACATGCCCCAGATCACACAGCTAGTGAGCAGAGGAACCAGGGTGCCAACCTAGGCAGTTTGGCTTCTGAGTCCATGCTCAGGAGTGCTATAATACGGCTTTGCCTTTGTTAATTAAGATAAAAGGGGTAGAATTAAATTGCCATGGGTTTCAGTGAATTTTTAATAGCAGAATTGCTTGATTTGACAAATACTAACTCAATTTAGTGGTAAATATGGTCAGACTAGAGCACTAAACCAACACAATCCTATCTTAAAAAGAATATCCTGTTTAAATGAAAAATCTTAGTTAAGTTGACAGTTCTATTTAAATCTAAAGAGAGTTTGATTTTTATTTTTTCAGGAACACAAAGAGGGGCAGCTTACATCCTTGCCCCGAGAGGTTTGTAAATCATTTGTGAAAATTATAGCAGAAGTCCTTGGATCTCCTCCAGATTTGGAATTATTGACAATTATCTTCAATTTCCTTTTAGCAGTTCACCCTCCTACTAATACTTACGTTTGTCACAACCCCACAAACTTCTACTTTTCTTTGCACATAGGTAGGTAATAATCGTTTTTGTTAGATCTTGGCTATCTCCATTTCCGTTTTTTTTCTTCCCAGTTGATCCACATTTGTTTGATATTCATTGAATGAGCTCTATGTGCTAGAAACTGCCCTACTTACACACTGGGAGTGGGACAGGGAAGAGGGCTATAAAATGAACCAGACATGGTCTCTGCCTTCAGAGAGCTTAAATGTCAAGAGAAGAGAGGAGACATACTCAAATAACTATAGTAAGAAACAGTATTTGGTAAGTACCTAATAGATACAAAAGAAGAACTAATTAGATTTCAGAGAAGTGTGGGTTTCATCAGAGAGCTGTGGAGAGAGAAGATTTAATAGATTATGGGATATCTGACATGAGCATTGAAGAATTTAGGTAGAATTTGATACGTAGATTGGAGAATTAGCATGCCATTAATTCTCTAAGTTGTGTTTATTTGTTTTAAGCAAAGGGATATGATCTAAGTGAATTATTGCTGTAGAATTCAGGAAAGAGAAACTACCCACATAGAAGTGAGTTGAAACTCTGAGAGTAGATGAGACCACTGAAGAAGAGTATAGAGAGAAGGAAAAAGGAAGCTAAGGGTAAAACTAGTGGTAGTAATACTAGTTAAGAGAGTAAAACCAGAAGGAGTAATCATTATTAAGAGAAAGATGAAATAATCAGAGTTTTAAAAGAGCAAGGAAAATATAATGTGGTAAGAAAGCAAGCAAGGGTGTATCTATGAGAAAGCTAGACAGTAAATTTAGAAAGGAAAACTGATTGTAAAACAGCCATTTTAAGGAATGTAATAAGTGAATAAAATTATTCTGAATCAGTGAAAATCCGAAGGAAATTGGATTTCATTTGGACAGCATGACTTTGTGTTAGGTTCAGCACACATTTACTGAATAAAAGACTGTCAAGATTCTGGGAGCAAGGTAGCAAAGATCAGTAAAATATGGTCCCCTCCCTTAAGGAGCTTACAGCGTCGTCGAGGGGAGGGAGATATAAACAGATAGTTACACTGTGTGGAAAGCACAGTGATATAGAAGTAAATATTTTGTTTTCTGGTAGCATGGTGAGGGACTGTTTCCTGGAGGAGGTGATGCCTGCTCTGAGTCTTAAAATTTGAGTAGGATTTGAAAGGACAGGGCTTCCAAGCAAAGCAAACAACTTGATAGGGAGCTATGAGAAATAGGTGTTGCGAAGTGTAATGTAACAAACAAGGCTGGAAAGAGTTCTGGGGACAGATCTTGGAGATTCTTGTAGACAAGAAGCTTAAGGTTTATTTAGAGTGGTAAAGAGGCAACAGAGAGCCATGGAAGGTTTTAAGCAGAGATTGACATTTGATAGAATTCTGGTAGCTGTGAGGATTTGAGGGTGACCAGATGTCCATCACAGATAGCATTTAGAAGTCTGACAATAATCCAGGTGTGAGAGGTGATAAGAGCCTGCATTATAGCACTGTACTGGGGATGAGAAGAGTTCAAGAAACAGGAAATAGTCAGTAGAACCTGGAGACTGACTCGATGTGGATAAAGGAAAGGTAGTGGTCAAGGGTGGCTCCAGGTTTCTACATGGGAAATGGGTATGTTTTCCAAACAAACCAGAGAACCAAACAGGAAAAGTGAATGTAGGGCAGAAACGTGATGCAGATTTAGATTTGTTGCATCTGTGGTGCGTTTAAGAAATGCAGTTGAATTTACAGAATGAAGCTCAGAAAGAAGGACTAAGCTGAAGGTATCAATTTTAGAGTCATATTAAACAATGAAGGGAATATATGAGACTATGACACAGTCCTTTCCTCAAGGAATGAACAGATGAACAGTCTCCTTGGAAAGATCATATAACATATAAAAAGTGAACAGTTAATGTTAAACTGTAGAAATAACTAAGTACAGTTGGAATTCAAAGAAAATATAGGTTAATGTGGCTAGGAATACTCAACAAAAAAATCTCTAGTAGGAAATTCTAGAGTCCAAGGTACTCACATATCAAGTGTGCGTTAGTATAAAGTATGCCATATGTTTTCACATTGAACATCTTTTTGTAAAAATTTGTATTTGTTGATTTGCTTTTAAAGTTATATTTTTGTCTTATTATTTTTTTAAATTTTACTATCTCAAAAAATTTTTTGATTCTAGATGGCAAGATCTTTCAGGAGAAAGTACAGTCAATCATGTACCTGAGGCATTCCAGCAGTGGAGGCAAGTCTGTTACTAGCCCTGGATTTATGGTAATTAGCCCGTCTGGTTTTACCGCTTCACCACCTGAAGGTAAAAATAACAATAATGAAATTATAACCCTTTCTGATTTAGTTCTGAATGTTAATAGATAAATAAATTATGCATATTTTAGCAGTATAGTATAACCTGATATTTAGACTAAATAAACGGAAGGTTAAACTTAAAAATTATAGAATATATTTAAGAAATCCATTTCACTATTCTCTGGTATCAGTAACTCATAGTCAATATAACAAGAGAGACTCAGGAGAACTTAGGAAATGGATGAGGCTCATGTTATCTTGCTCTAATTCTCTCTCCCCTCTTATCATCATCGTTTGTTTTTTGTTAAGCTTCTGATTTATTTTCCCATTTTCTTCCAAAGTTTTGTTTGGCTTACTCTCTCCTTTCTACCTAAGGAGAATGGACATCCAATACTCCAGCCTTCACAGTCCTTGACTCTGGAGACCTTTCCCTCTCCTTTGTCTACCAATATGTGTGCATCTATATTGGACTTTATCATTATCAAGAAGGCTTCCTGCCTGTGAAACTCAGTATCCCACTCTCTAGTAACAACCTACTCTCTTTCTGGTTTCTTCATCACCATCTCAGGTACCCTCTGCTAGTTTTCCCGACCAAGCCTAGATCCTATTAGCCAGTAATTTTCTTAACACTATCTTCAGTTTCCTTGTCCTCTTGGCCTTTTGGCATTCTTGACCTGAAAAACCATAATCTTGCCTCAGTCTAGCCATCCTCACACTGCTGAAAGCTGCTAGGGAAAGTCATCACTGAGAATTCCTCCCATTACAAGGGTCTCCAGCTGTAGCTGGCCTTTTAATGCTGCCCTATAATTTTTCTGTGTGTTCAGAATCAATCCCCTCTTCTATTTTCATAGCAACTATATTCAAGTCTTTAAGCTTACAGTACTTTTCTACCTTCCTAATTTACTCTTTATGAAATGTCTCGTGTCTACTTTCATAGAGAAAAAAATAGGTACATGTCTCCTAGTTGTGAACTGGCCATACGTCTTTTCCTTTCCTGACTGCCATCCTCTTCCATACAGAGATATTGCTTTTATTGTCAGTCCAACCTAGTCTTGTCTCTAGCTGTAATCCATACTATTAAATTGTGCAGGTAAAATAGAGATATCAATAGATAGGATGATATATATGGGTATTAATCTTCAGTTTTGTTTCTCTCTCAAAGTGTTTCAGTTATTCTCTAGCACATTTTATGGCCTTTTATTATAATATTTTAAGACAGTGTTTTAATTAGTTTTATTTGGATTTTTATAGGAAATGGCTATTTGTGTGTATGTGTTAGGAAGATTGGCCCTGAGCTAACATCTGTGTGAGTCTTCCTCTATTTTATGTGGGATGCCACCACAGCATGGCTTGATGAGCAGTGCTAGGTCTGCATTCAGGATCCAAACCTGTGAACCTTGGGCTGCCGAAGCAGAGCACACGAACTCAACCACTACGCCACCAGGCGGGTCCTGGAAATGGCTATTTTTATGAATCATTATGCATCACTCTGAAACATTTTCAAATACAATCACACCCCCATTTTCCCCAGGTCTTTTGAACGGAATCTTTTGGCAGCCTTACCCCTCCAGCCAAAATCTAGAAATAACTAGGAAAAAAAATTACCGCAAAACCTATGCTCTAAAGCAGTTCATTCAGTGCCTATCAGTGCTTCTCAAGTTTTAGCACACAAAAAAATCACCTGGAGAGCTTGTTAAGACAGAGATCCCTGGTTCCGCCCTCATATGCTCTAATTCAGTAGATCCAGGGTAGAGCCTGAGAATGTGCATTTCGCAAAATCACACAGGTGGTGCTGATGTCCATGCTGCTCGTCCACAGACCACCCCTTCAGTAGCATTCTCTTATACCCCTGCACCTTCAGTGAGAGTGATTTTTCTGATCTCCTCCTACACAGAATATTAAAAGCTGCAAAATGGAGAACTAGAGCAAGAAGAGAAAAAACTATTTCTTCTCACTAATACAGCAGGAAGCAACTACAGAAATGGAGGGGAGAAAGAACGATCTAAGGCCATTTAGTCTAGTAATAATAACAACAAATACAACTGTTACCACCATTCATTGAGCACTTCTTATAGGCCAGGCACTATGCTAGGTATGTCACAAATATGATCTCACTTAAGCCTTAAAGCAACCTTGCAAAGTAGATATTCTGAAACCTTATTTTACATTTGCAGAAACACACTCATATAATTAAATGATTTACAGAAGGCCACCTAACTAACAGAACTATCACTTGAATCCAATTATAGCTAGTTGCAAAGCCCACACTCTTTCCACTATATCAAACTGCATCCTAGTGACTTCTAGCCTGAGGGAAATTCTTTCACTTAATTCTGTTAATTTCACTGCAGTAGAAGCGTTAATCCTAATGACTTTGAATTGTTCAGCCAACATTATATTTTGTTAAGGAGGCAGGAAAAGATACACATTTTTAGAAGATTTTAATAAATAGTGATAAAAAGAATAATAGTTTTGGCACTTAAGAATTTGAAGCATTAGTTGCTAGGAACATTAACCTATATGGATTCTTTAACATTGCAAGATAAATGGACTATTGCTATACTTGTGACTGATAGTGGAGAAAATAAGTCATTCCACTTAATAGATTTTTAAGTGGCATTTTTCTGTCTATTCTTACCAGGAAACAATTCCTCCAATATTATTCCACGAAGGATGGCTGTCAACATGCTGCGTTCTAGAAGCCTGCCAGCATTTCCTACTTCTTCACCTCTAATGCAACCACGGAAACTGACCGGAAGTTTGGGTTGTAGTATTGACAAGTTACAAAATATTGCAGATAATTATGTTACTTCTCGCCCAGAGAAATGGAATCCTCTGGGGAGTTCCGAGACACTGAAAACAGGCAAAGAAGATGCATTTCTCAGTAGCTGTGAGTCTGCAAGAACTGTTTGTGAAATGGAAGCTGTCCTTCCAGCCCAAGCCTCTGTCAATGGTGTCCCAAAAGGATCATTGGGATTTCCAGTGGTCAAAGAGTTGGGAGCAGAACCCAGATCAGACGATGACAGTCCTGGGGATGAGTCCTGCCCACGCCGACCTGATTATCTCAAGGGACTGGCCTCGTTCCAGGGAAGCCACAGCACTATTGCAAGCCTAGGGCTAGCTTTTCCTTCACAGAATGGAGCTGCAGCCGTTGGCCGTTGGCCAAGTCTTGTGGATAGGAACACCGATGATTGGGAAAACTTGGCCTTTTCTCTCCGTTATGAACCAAACTACAACAGAACTACAAATGCTCACAGGTACTCACATGTTTTTGCACACTGCCCCCCACCCTTTTTTTAAACTATTCATAGAAGATTCTCTACACTTCTAGAAGTACTTTCATTATGTTGCTTCTTATAATATAACATATATATTAATAACAAACAGAAAGATACCTTTCTCTTTGTTTTAATACTAGATAATATTGAATTCTGTACTTAACCAAAAGCTAAACCATAAGTAGCTCTCAAAGAAAAAAATATCTTATAGTTTATTTAATTCCTTATTGCTATTGGATAAAAACTTTTCAGTTCAGGGAAATTATAAGGTTTATTAGTTTCCAAAAGCACTCAAGTAGCACTGTCCAATGAATCTTTCTGTGATGGTGGAATTTGGATCTGTGCTGTCCAATATAGTAGACACTAGCCACATATGCCTATTGAGCACTTGAAATGTGGCTTGTGCAACTGAGGAACTGAATTTTTTATTTAATTTTAAATAGGTTAAATAACACAAGTGTCTAGTGACTACTGTGTTGGACATCATAGATATAGAATAGAATAGTGCTTAGTAGACTAATGCCTAAAATATCGGTGATAAACACTGATGGCAAATTTATTAATCACAGTTAAATTAGGAAATGTTCTTTAAACCTTATGAACTTTTGTTTCACATGTTAAAATTATTACTGTTCATCACAGTTCTTAAGGTAATCATCATGTACATTTCTCCCTGTTGTTGTCTTAGTAAGACTTTTTGGGTCTCTGTTTTAGTGTAACTGAAGACTGTTTGGTACCCATATGCTGTGGATTATATGAACTCTTAAGTGGAGTTCTTCTCATCTTGCCTGATATTATGCTTGAAGATGTGATGGACAAGCTTATTCAAGCAGATACGCTTTTAGTTCTTGTTAACCACCCGTCACCTGCTATACAACAAGGAGTTATTAAAGTAAGGGCGAAAATTAGATGTGTTGTTTTAATTCAGAAAAATAAGTATATGTGTAATTTAAAATTTGAATACGTATGTTAAAGTAGACCTAAAGCTTTAGTTTATACTTAGGAAGCAATAAACTGATATTGTTTGTTACTTCTTACTCATGTTTTTATATGTTTTATCATCCAATTTTAAGTCTTTCTCCATATATTGATTCATATCAATATGTTTTTTTAAAAGTCTACCAATTACTAGGAACGTGTAGTTCATTGGAAATCTCTCCTGCAGTGTAGTATCGAATCTTAGACATTTGCTTCAGGTTTCAGCTCAGATGTCACCTTTTCAGAGGGGCCTTCCCTGATCACCTTTCAAAATAGCCTCCTCCTATCTCTACTTCTCATTTACTCCATCATAGCATCCTAGTTATGTTTTTTAATTATCTTTTTAATTTATTTCTGTACTTGTTTTTTTAATTTCTCACACTGAAATATAAGCTCTATGAAGGTAGGCATCTTGTGTCTAGTATATAATAGGTACTAAGTATATTATTGAATGAATGAATGCTTGATATAAATAGAAAACAACCCGATAGTGAAATGATCTTTTAAAGATTCTTGTTTTCTTTAGTCTGACTTGACATGGGATATTGTTTAATCACTTGCAGTTCAACCCACTATTTTTTGAATATCCATTCCTTGTACAAAACACTGGGCTAGTTGCTATATAGGGCATAAAGGGGAATAATAAGCCCATACATTCAAGAAGTTTATAGTCTAGTTGGGGAGAGAAACATATAGCCAACTAAGTAAAATGTAACGAATTCTGTGATGACTGCTTCCATGGCAGTATTAATAAAGAAGAGTGGGAGCATAGGAAGAGCAGTTAATCCTGATGTGGGTACCAAGGAGGGATTCATGCAAAAGGTGTATTCTGTATTATGCTGGAAACTTAGAAAGCTTTTTAAGTAAGGCAGTAAATAGATGTGTGTTTTGGGAAGAATAGTCAATCACCACTGTGAGGGAGTGATTGCAGGGGAGAGAAAGGTGGAAATATTCTTAGTAGGCTATCACAGTAGTCCAGGGGACAAATGATGAGTTCCTATTCTAGGCAAGTGGGAAGTCCTATTCTGGAGTTCCTATTCTGGGGAAGTAGAAAGTCAAAGGACAGAGATTTGAGAAACATTCACTGGAATAGAAGAGAGGTACAAATTACACAGGGGGAATCAAAACAAGAAAAGCAAAAGTGAGGTTAGCCTTGAAATCTAGGAGGATGGTGCCACTGTGCTCTAAGGTCAGAACCACAGAAGAAGCAAGTTTGGAAGGAAAAGTAATTAATTTGGTTTTACATATGTTGCATTTAAGCTGCTAGGGAAGGGCGAAAATTTAGGCCTGTGCTTAGGATAAATAAGCTGTCAAGAAGTCTAGAAATAGAGGTCTAGGCTATGTATATGTGCATTTGCAGAGAGAGCATAGTACAGTGTTGACTGATTTTTTTTCCTTCATTCGGCTCAAATATTCTACTTAAAACTCGACGAAGGCTGCCAGACTACTAGGTGTCCATGCTCAGCTAAAAAGCCAGCTTTCCCATTACAAAAGTATTAAGATCTCCGAGGTAGAGTCATCATTAGCATTCCATAGTAGTCAGAGACAAAGTTCATTTCTGTTTTGCTATGGAGGTGGCATATATTTTTTTGAGCTTTCTGTGTTCATAACTTACAAATACAAATATAATACACTGATTTATATACATTATATAAAATTTTTAATACATTATCTAAACTGTCTTAAATTTTTTCCTTAGCTATTAGATGCATATTTTACTAGAGCATCTAAAGAACAAAAAGATAAATTTCTGAAGAATCGTGGCTTTTCCTTGCTAGCCAACCAGTTGTATCTTCATCGGGGAACTCAGGAATTGTTAGAATGCTTCATTGAAATGTTTTTTGGTCGACGTATAGGCCTTGATGAAGAGTAAGTGGGTTCTTCCCTCCACTGTAATTGGAGATCTTTTCTCCTAAACATAAAATTTATTAAACTCACTCTTAAAACTATTTTGTCACTTTTAGAAAAAATCTGCTAAAAGTAATTTTCCAGGTGAATCAATTTATTATTTTCCATATGATTTCTTTCTAGTATAACTTATTGCTTTGTATTGCATTCACTAGCTAGAAACTAGAAACAAATAAAAATGCTGCATCAAATGAAAGAAAGTGATAGTTAAGATTTGGCATAGGTATTAACATAAGAAGAAAGAAGAAAAAATTGGCCATGAAAACCCTATGAATAACAGCAGAGCATTGTCTGATGTAGTGCTGGAAGGTGAGAGGATGGCACAAAAAGACCAGAGTTCCGCTTTGCTGTACACAGGGTCGCTAGGAGTCAGAATCGACTCCACAATACTAACAACAAAAATTAACATAAGAAGATTAACTGAAAAGAAAGGTGGCTCATGTACTCTCAGCCACAGATTACACGAATGACCCTTAGAGAAGCCAGTCAGTCCCCTCAGATCCTTCAGCTTATCTGGGAGAAGAGTAAATCCCTCACCTGGAATTCCTGGAATACTGATTGCTGAGATTTGACCCTGGTGTAATGCTGAAGGATTAGCAAATAAGTACAAAAATAAAAGGATATTTTCTCCCAAACCAAAAGTTTGGCAGAAAAATTGAACTGTTATTTCTGACTATGGTAGAGTACGAAAAAATGTGTCTCTGTCTTAAGTGTCATCCTACTTATTAAGTCAACCAGTTCAGACCTTGAGGAATTTACTTATGACTTGTGGTAATGACAATAGTATTTTTCATTTGCATACAGCTTTTGGCTCTTTCACAGCAATTCTGCATTATCTCATTTGATTCTCACAACAGTCTTGAGTAGAAAGAGGGCAGATATCACCACATGTGTTTGATAGATAAGGAAAATGAGGTACAAAATACTTAAATAATTTCCCTCTATTACAGAGGCAATAGTATTGCGACACGGATTCAGTATTCATTCCCTTTGCTAGACCTCTTTTTACTAGCTCACTGTCTCTCAAATACTATGCTATTAGTATTTTCCTGTGTACTTGTTACATAGCCCCTAAAGCAAGGGTTCTTTGAACCCCTAAGGGCAAATCAGTCAGTTAAAACCATGAAATTGTATACATGTTTCATTTGAATGTTTGTGTATTTACTTGGGGATAGACTTCTAGCAACACCTTTTATCTTATTATTGGAGAAATCTATGATCTAAAAAAGATTAAGAATCCTTACTCCCCAAATTTGTTTTTTATAGTCTTAAAATCAGGTTAACAAAACAGCTCATATTGCAATCATTTTTTTCTTATGTAGTGGTTAATTGCTTCTAACATGCTCCTGTGTATTATTTATTATAGATTTGATCTGGAAGATGTGAAAAACTTGGGACTTTTTCAGAAGTGGTCTGTCATTCCTATTCTGGGACTAATAGAGACCTCTCTGTGTGACAACGTGCTCTTACATAGTGCTCTTTTACTTCTTCTCCAAATATTAAACTCTTGTTCTAAGGTAGCAGATATGTTGTTGGATAATGGTCTGCTCTACGTGTTATGTAATACAGTAGCAGCCCTGAATGGATTAGAAAAGAAGTAAGTTTTAAATCATTATTTAAAACTACATCTGGTAATACTTCGGAAAGGGAAAACGTTGATGATAGGTTACGTTTTTCATAATCCTTTCAAAGAACATTTTTCCTACAAAACTGATTAGTATATGGCAGAGAACTTGAGACTGAATGTCTCACTTCAAAAGCCTCTGTTTTGAGCTTGCCATGCCAGCCTACTTTTAGCATACTGTATCACTGTCTACTACCATAAATTAATTTCTCATAGCCAAAAGTACATTGGCAGCGCTAAAAAATTTGTTAGGAGATTATATTTTTATTTGGATTTTGTACCTTTGGCATCTGCAGTTATGGTGTACAGTATAATATTGTTATTAGCATAATGTTAAAATCTAAATCTCCAGAAGCATCATCTTATTGCACATTAAACCGTTAAATATTGTGTATATTTTTGCAGAGAAAACAGAGCATATCCTTGGTGATTTGCTAGGCCAAGGAGGCTATCTGAGTACAAGAGAGACTTTTTGTACTCAACTCAGTTCAGTCTTTATTGGGCATCTATTATATTTAGGATCTGTGTGTCTGAGGCATATAGGAAATACAAAGTATTATATTTCCTCAAAACGCTTAGTCTTGATTATAATACAATGCATGAAATTGGTGAAACTTGAGAAGGTGATGGCAGGCTTCTTCTAAAAGTAGTTTGTTGTTTTTTTAAAAAAATAAATTGTGCTTACTGAATGTCCCTATATGCTACTCTATTAATTGCCGAAGACAGCTACCATTGCTAACTCTTGCTTGATTTTGAAAAAGTACATGGAGAGAAGTATTTAGGCTTAATATCACACACTGAGGTGGATTATCAAGGTTAAAAATTGAGGGACAGGGACCGGCCCAGTGGTCAGCAGTTAAGTTCGCACGTTCTGCTTCTCTGCAGCCCGGGCTTCAGCAGTTCCGATCCCAGGTGAGGACATGGCACCGCTTGGCAAAGAGCCATGCTGTGATAGGCATCCCACGTATAAAGGAGAGGAAGATGGGTATCGATGTTAGCTCAGGGCCAGTCTTCCTCAGCAAAAAGGAGGTTTGGCAGTAGTTAGCTCAGCGCTAATCTTCCTCAAAAAAAAAAAAAGATTGAGGGACGGAAGTAGCTAATTCATATTTGTTGGGTATTTATAAGTGATTAATATGTGTTCAAATCTACTATCTCTCTTAATCCTTAAAATAACTATAACTTATATAAGTGAGATTCAGAGAGGTTAATTAATATATTCAAATTCACATGCTCTGAGAAGCCTTCTTTGAATGTTCTTATACAAACCCACAAAATCTTCATCTTTAGTATGGAAGAAACCTACCTGTGTGTTATCTTGTGTTAATCTCTGTTGTTGCACTTACTACCATTTACTGTTTATAGTTATCTCTTGTTGGTCCTCTGCAAGACCAAACTTCTTGACAAAAGCCACAACGTATCTTATTTCTATACCTAGCATCCAATTGATATTACCTGCTGTAAATAAGCATGAATAAATATTGACTGTATGTGAATGCATGAATGCTGGTAGAATGAGAAGTTAAACCAGTTTTCTTTGTCTTAAATTATTCTTTTTCTTTAGTGTTCCTTTGAATGAATACAGATTGCTTGCGTGTGATATACAGCGACTTTTCATAGCAGTTACAATTCATGCCTGCAGCTCCTCGGGCTCACAATATTTTAGAGTTATTGAAGACCTCATTGTACTGCTTGGATATCTTCAAAATAGCAAAAACAAGAGGACACAAAGTAAGGCTTAATTTTTGTGGATTTCTGGAGGAGTTGTATAGTAGCCAAAAATGTTATTTGAACCTAATCTCTTTCTTCTTAGAAACTGTTTTACTGAAGATTTATACTTACTTTTGTGATGATATCTATCAGCTTTAAAAAGAAGGTTTTTTAAGTGGCAAAAATGTTTAAAAAGTGATGGCCTCGATGTAGTTAATAGCTGGCAGCATGTCCTTAAAAGAAGTTGATGATTTTTCTTACCAAGTAGAATTTCAAGGCTTATGTTGAATAAGAATGTCTTTTAGTTTCTTTAATGGCAGATATTAAAGTGAATATGAAAAAGAAAAATGTGAGAATTTCTGGTTAAGCTTTTGCCTTGTATATTAAAGAGCCTATTCTTTAAAACAATTACATAGAATAAAATAAATTTGTGTGCTAATATTTTTCCATTGAATTTTTTATAGTGACCATTTGGAAATTCACTTTAAAATTGCTTTTAAAAACAGTTGAAAAATGTTTACTACCATCAAGAACCCATGTTGATCAAAATTTTTAAATTCATGTCTAATAAAATATTATTGGCAGTTTAGATATTGCATGATATTAAAATCAGTTCAATAAAATTAACAACCACATAGCTTGAAAATATTCTAGTATCTTCTGTTTTTAGATATGGCTGTTGCACTACAGTTTAGAGTTCTCCAGACTGCTATGGAGTTTATAAGGACCACTGCAAATCATGACTCTGAAAACCTTACAAATTCATTCCCGTTACCTTCTGCTCCCCATCATGCAATATTTCAAAAGCGGAAGAGCATTGCTGGTGAGTATTGAAATAATTTGTGTGTGTGTGTGTGTGTGTGTGTATGTGTGAGGAAGATTAGCCTTGAGCTAACATCTGTTGCCAGCCTTCCTCTATTTTTTGTATGTGGGATGCTACCACAGCATGGCTTAATGACTGCTGCATAGGTCCAAGCCTGGGATCTGAACCTGTGAACTCTGTACCGCCAAAGCACAGCATGTGAACTTAACCACTATGCCACCAAGCCAGCCTCATGAAATAATATTTTAATAATTATAAATTGAAGATAGCTTGACTCTCCTATATTCTGATGCCATTCACATTTTAAGAGTATTTCTTAGTTTAAAAAGTCAAACTAGGGCTGGCCCTTTGGCCTAGTGGTTAAGTTCAGTGGTCTCTGCTTCAGAGGCCCAGCTTTGGTTCTCGGGCACGCACCTGCACCACTCATCAGTGGCCATGCTGTGGTGGCATCCCATATACAAAATAGGGGAAGATTGCACGATGTTAGCTCGGGGCCAATCTTCCTCTCACACACACAAAAAAAGTTAAACTATAAAATTTGAAAAAGTTTTTCTCCTAGAGGAAACTGTTCTACTGCTTTCTTTTCAGTGCTTTTCTTATTTAATTATCTCTTGAGCACCTACCATATGCTAAGCACCGTGTTAAATGTTGATGATACAATGATCAAAAAAGCAGACACAGATTCTGCCCTTGCTGAGATTATAAAATTGTAAAGAAATATAGAACATAGGAATAGAGACAACAACAGGGCAACCTGATTTGCATCAGGAGTTAGAGAAGTCTCTGAGGAGGTGAGGTTTCAGTATAGACATAAAAGGGTAAGAAAGGAGTTAGCAAGGCAGGGAGTCAGAGGAAGAGTGTTACAGACAGAATGAGTGGCTTATGTGACAGTTCCAAGGCAGAAAAAGCTAAGCTTGTTCAGAGAGCTGAAAGAAAGCAATTTAGCCAGAGTGTAGTACTTGATGAGGAAGTGATATCAGATGAGAATATATGGGATGGCATGGGCCAGTTCACCTATAATCATATAGGCTGTGTTAAGAAGTTTAGATTTCATCCTAATGGGAAATTATCAAAGGTGTTTAAGTAAGAGGCGTGACATAATCAGAGTTTTATTTTATAAAGACTGCTCTGGCTTCTGTGTAGGGAGTGGATTAAAAGAGAGCAAGAGAGGTGGTGGGAGTCCAGGTGGGAGGCTATTGCAATGGTCAAGGCAGGAGATGCTGGTGGCTTGGACATGGTTAGTATGCATGTGACTTAAGGGCTTGCTGTAAATTAGTACATATCATTAAATAATAGGTATTAATATTGTTAGTCTTCCTTATTTTTTCCACAGAATCCATTATGATCTTTATATATATAATCCAGAAAGATAGCATAAACACCTGCCCACATAGACATTAGATCTATATACACACATATACATGTACATGTATGTATGATAGTCGATATTTATGTACACACACACACACACACACCTATCTCCAAACAGAGTACTTGGGAAATTGTTTAAAGTTTAATCACTTTTTCAGTCTTAAGACCTTTTAAATTCAAGTTTTTCTTCTACCTATGTTAAGGTACTTCATTGTGTTCAGTGCTATGCCAAATTTTAAAACCATGTGAAAAACTCATCTATAGAGGAAAGCCTCTATATACCTTGGAAAGCAAATATACGTTGTTTTGCAGTAGTATGTTTAGATTAGGCTAAATAAAGCCTTCTGTAAATAGAAGTTCTAAAACATCTGCATAGCTAAACTTAGTGCCCCATACATCCTTCCTTCATTTAATATCTGAACACAATCTCTCCTCTTGAGCTGCCTTCCCAGTTGTATCTCTTTTGTCCCAGGTAGAATTCCATCTCACCAAATTTGGCAGTGATACTCAGCTTCCTACATGCCAAAAGACGACTTTGGGACCAGCTTTCCTTTTCAGGATTCCTTATGTAGTCAGTGACTCCTTAGTTAGAATTTACCCTTTGTGGATATAGGAAAGTGTACCTTTACTACTTTCACAAATTCCTGCTGTTTCTTCCTGGTTGGTATTTCTCATTCTCATATCCGTTTCTTCTCTGCTTTTATACCTAGGTCCCTGGTGTAGTTTATGATCAATTTGTGCCCAGGCTAACGCAAATAGCGCTCTTGCTATTTTTTGTTTGGTCTGTGATTTCTCTAACAATCTGTCATCTCTCTCTTTAAATACTAGCATTTTTATCACCTTGAGCCTCAGAGCCCTGCATAGCTCCAAGTTTGTTATTGTTTATTTTTGGTTTGAGTCGTTGTAAAGTGGATAATGGACTTTTTAATCCTTTTTCTAAATTATTCTCCTTTTTTTTCTGATTCCTCTAGCCTCTTAGACCGGGCTTATATTTTTCACTCTCTCTAAGTAAATGCAATTGCTGTAAGCCACATGAGGCTTATAGAATCCTACAAATTTCGACTTTGATAAAAGACCCTCAAAGTCATCTAGTCCAGCTTCCTCATTTCACAGATCCCCTGAGGCGTAGAATTAGAGACTGCTAGAACAAGAATACCTACACTCTTCCCTTTGTATCCTATACCACATCTACTCATTCCAGGTCTGTCATATCTTTAGGACTCATCTCTCAGGTCTCTCCCAAGAATTCTTCCTGTTTTAAATGCTACCTTATTTGAATTCTGTATTTGCGAACCCAGTTTACAAAATACCACTTTATGTGTGTTAAGTTGCTGCTTTGCAGTTCCTTCCATGTTGTTTTACACACATATTTGGGAAAGACTGTGTTTTATTTCTTCACTATTAGTCAAAAGTTATTGTTGAAAGTGTATTGGCTTTGTACACTATAGGTACAAAAGATACAAAATACCAAAGCTCCTCTGTTTCTGAGCAGTATCATTATAAAACCCATTTAAGTCCGTTTGTTCATGGTACTAAAGTGACTGAGAGGGATTTGTTTTCCATCATTTAGATAATGAACTGTTCCTTCAAAGATTTAAAACAAGCTGTTCTCATTAGTGACAAATGTTTTAGGGGAATGGTTTTTCCTAAATAGACTCATTTGGCATTTATTGAAAACTGCTGAGACAAGTGACACCTCCAACCCCACTGTCACCCCCTGTACCTCCAGCAGGAATTCATGGGGACAGCTGGCAGCTGCAGCTTCTATTATGGCCACACACTACATTTTTTGAAAATAGACAGATTGACTCAGACTGTGAACCCCAAGATATCCCTGGCTTAGGACCAAAGTTTCTTCAGCAGCACTTTCATACATCTAGATTTTAACTTCTCCCTCTTAGAGGAGTCGGGTAGTGTTTTACTGCGGGTTAGTCATCTTACAGCCTAACTCATGTGTACCATTCTTCTGCTCTACAGCCCGTGGTTCCCTACTGCCCAGCAAACAAAGCACTGACTCCTTAGCTCGGTGTCTTTTTGTAGTATAGAGATATGTGAGAGAGAGAGATGTGATTTTGCCTAAATGATGTCATATTCTACCTACTGTTTATAAACTGATTTCTATTTCTAATCAATACATTGTAGACATCTTTCCATATAATATAAATGTTCTTTATGTTTAATGAATGCATAATGATCTATTATATTGATTTGCCATGATCTTCTTCCCTAATGTTTATCATGAACAATGTTTTTTTACTTGTTTGTTTTTGCTATTATAAACAAGGTAGCAGTGTACATTCTTTTAAATGTATTTTTTTCACTTTGCTTATCAATTTGAAAAACATAACCTTAATGCACGAAGGTAGACATAAGCATTAGGGTATTATTTAAAGTGCTACACATATATTTAAAATGTCGTAAATAAATATAGATGGACATATAAATGTTGTATTAATATAATTCTCACACTGATGAACTTCCTTTATATTTCAACCATTAATAACAATACCAACTATTAACAACTTTTGATTCTTTGGATGAACATTCATTGTGTTTTATGTCCATTTTATTTAATCTGCAAAACAACCCTCTTTATCCATTCATTTAACTATCAAATATTTATTGAACATCAACCATGAACCAGTTATTATTTTATCTGCCCTCATGGAACTTGTATTTTACTGGAGAAAATGGTCAATAAGCATGTAAACAAATACATTTAGTATACTGTCAGATAGTGGCAAAACTCTACTTGTGAGGTAGGCTCTATTTTACTTTCTAATCCACATCTTATGTGTGAGGAAAGCGAGGCTTAGAAAGAAGTATACTTAAGGCCACACCAGCTCGGTGTAGCTTCACAGCATGAGTGCTGAAATACCCTCCCACTTTTTTAAGTACATAGTACCGAAGACTTAACATTTCCTTATTCAGTATATTGCTGTGCCTCGGAATTATGATTATCAGCTGCTTATACAGCATGACAGTTGTCAGAGATGTAGACAGTAGGAAGAATCTGCTTAAACTAAGGACATAATCTGACAATATTACCTTGAGCATATCTCAGATATGACTTTTTTCCTTTTTATTTGCTTAATTTTTGTCTCAAAATGACTCTACCCACCAAAATGTGTTAACTGATCAAAAATACTGATTACATACAAAACTGGACAATCTAAAATGCTATTAAAATATTTAAATATCTTGCAGGATGAGTCGTTAAAACCTATCATAATTTAGTCATATGTGAGTAATGTTTACAGAGGCTACTTATGGAAATTGATATATGTTTTCATAATTTAAAACAAAGGTTCAATTCCAATGAAGGGTTCCATTATTCCTCATCTACCAAGACGTCATTTTGGTTCCTATGGTCAACTTCCAATGCCCTTCTCCTTCAGTCCATTAAATCGAGACTCATCCCCGTTTTCTCCTGGATCCACTACCTGTGTGGTACCTCTCGAAGCAGGTGCGGTAATGGTGCAGGAACGCCACTCCAACCTGTTCAATCTGAGGAAACATTTCTCAGGAAATGCTTTTGTAGGATTGAATCCCAAGTGATGCATATGCACCAAATCACTTTAATAGCAAATCACTGGAATTATATTCACCTTTCTGATCTCTTCATTTTCATTTGACTGATTTCTACTCTGTCGCTATATATACTTTTCAAAACTACTTTATAAAATTGAACGATGGCAATTATCCAGAAAGAGTAATATTCTTACTAAAACGTGATGTGCTTTAAAAATCTGTTGGTTATTTTGGAATACTAGGAAGTGAAACAGTATTTGAAAATATTTTGTCAAAACATTCTGAACTCCTTAGGGCCGGCCCCATGGCTGAGTGGTTAAGTTCACGTGCTCCACTTCAGTGGCCCAGGGTTTCTCTGGTTCGGATCCTGGGTGCGGACATCACACCACTCATCAGGCCACGCTGAGGCAGCGTCCCACATCCCACAACTAGAAGGACCCACAACTAAAATATACAACTATGTATTGGGGGGATTTGGAGAGAAAAAGGGAAAAAAAAAAAGAAGAAGATTGGCAATAGTTGTTAGCTCAGGTGCCAATCTTAAAAAAAAAAAAATTCTGAACTTCTTAAACCCTTTTAATTCTTTGAGTTTTTCAGAAGACTCAAATTTTGCCAAATGGTATCCATCCCATTAAGCTACAGTACTAGCTTCAACATTCTTATTTAGGATTTTGAAATCAGAAGTACTGTTGCACTTCTTCAAAGGAGAAACATCACTTTCTCTTAATCACTCTCTTTCTTTTGTACAAATTAACTTTGAATTAAATAAGATTCTTTTCATAGTCTGATAATCAAAATGTTGCAGCAAAAATAGTTTCCTTGAGCCTTGTTAATGCTAGCATTTGACATTTTAATTTATATACTTGAAGGTCCTCGAAAATTTCCCCTTGCTCAAACTGACTCTCTTCTGATGAAAATGCGTTCAGTGGCAAGTGACGAACTTAATATGATGATGCAACGGAGAATGAGCCAGGAGAACCCTGTCCAGGCAACCGAGACAGAGCTTGCACAGAGACTGCAGAGGCTCACCATTTTAGCAGTTAACAGGATTATTTATCAAGGTAGGACTAGACAATAAATATGTTCTTGCTCAGATATTAAATTAGTAGGAAAATATTTAAGAGGGAACTGATAAGTATTCAAATTTTTAAACAGCATTATTTTTTCATTCTTAACATCCACACTATTAAAACAACTTCTTATTTGGAACTAATTGGAGGTCTACTTTTGTTTTTAATTGAGTTCATAATAGTTTACATCAATGTGAGATTTCAGTTGTACATTATATCTTGACTGTCACCACATAAGTGCTCCCCTTCACCCCCTGTGCCCACCCCTGTCTCCTCTTCCCCTGGTAACCACTGAACTGTTTTCTTTGTCCGTGTGTTTGTTTATATTCCACATATGAGTGAAATCCTCTGGTGTTTGTCTTTCTCACTCTGGCTTATTTTGCTAAGCATAATTCCCTCTAGGTCCTTCCATGTTGTTGCAAATGGGATGAATTTGTCTTTTTCTGTGACTGAGTAGTATTCCTTTGTATATATACACCACATCTTCTTTATCCAGTCATCAGTCGATGGGCACTTGGGTTGCTTCCATGTCTTGGCTATTGTGAATAGTGCTGCAACAAACATAGGGGTGCATATGTTTCTTTGGACTGTTCATTTCAAATTGTTTGGGTAGATACCCAGTAGTGGGATAGCTGGGTTGTATGGTAGTTCTATTTTTAGTTTTTTGAGGAATCTCCATACTGTTTTCCATAGGGCTGCACCAGTTTGCATTCCCACCAGCAGTATATGAGGGTTCCTTTTTCTCCACACCCTCTCCAACATTTGTTATTTTTAGTCTTAGTGATTATAGCCATTTTAACAGGCGTAAGCTATCTTAATGTAGTTTTGGTTTGCATTTCCCTGATGATTAGTGATGTTGAACATCTTTTCATGTGTTTATTGGCTATCTGTATATCTTTGGAAAAATGTCTGTTCATATCCTCTGCCTTTTTTTGATTGGGTTGTTTGTTTTTTTGTTCAGTTGTGTGAGTTCCTTGTGTATTATGGAGATTAACCCCTTGTCAGATATATTATTTGCAAATATTTTCTCCCAATTGGTGGGTTATCACTTTGTTTTGATTCTAGTTTCTTTGGCCTTGCAGAAGCTCATTAGTTTGATGAACTCCCACTTGTTTATTTTTTCTTTTGTTTCCCTTGTCTGAGAATACATGGTATTCGAAAAGATCCTTTTTAGTTTGATGTCAAAGAGTGTACTACCAATATTATCTTCCAGGAGTTTTATAGTTTCAGGACTTATCTTCAAGTCTTTGATCCATTTTGGGTTTATTTTTGTGTATGGTGTGAAATAATGGTCTACCTTCATTCTTTTGCATGTGGCTATCCAGTTTTCCCAACACCATTTATTGAAGAGACTGTCTTTTCTCCATTGTATGTATTTGGCACCTTTGTCAAAGATTAGCTGTCTGTAGATGTGTGGTTTTATTTCTGGGCTTTCAGTTCTGTTCTATTAATCTGTGTGCCTGTTTTTATACCATTACCATGCTGGTTTGATCACTATGGCTTTGTAGTACAGTTTGAAGTCAGGGATTGTGATACCTCCAGCTTTGTTCTTTTTTTCTCAGGATTGCCTTAGCAATTCAGGGTCTTTTGTTGCCCCAAATGAATGTTAGGATTCTTTGTTCTGTTTCCCTGAAGAATGTCATTGGGATTCTGATTGGGATTGCACTGAATCTGTAGATTGCTTTGGATAGTATGGACATTTTAACTATGTTTATTCTTCCAATCCATGTGCATGGAATCTCTTTCCATCTCTTTATGTCATTATCAATTTCTTTCAGTAATGTCTTATAGTTTCCTTTGTATAAGTCCTTCACCTCCTTGGTTAAATTTATTCCCAGGTACTTTATTCTTTTAGTTGTGATTGCAAATGGAATTGTATTCTTGAGTTCTCTTTCTGTAAGTTTGTTATTGGAGTATAGAAAAGCAACTGATTTTTGTAAGTTGATTCTGTACCCTGCAACTTTACTGTAGTTGTTAGTTATTTCTATTAGATTTCCAATGGATTCTTTGGGGTTTTCTGTATATAAGATCATGTCATCTGCAAACAGCAAGAGTTTCAGTTCTTCACTCCCTATTTGGATTCCTTTTATTCCTTTCTCTCGTCTAATTGCTCTGGCCAGGACCTCCAGTACTATGTTGAATTAGAATGGTGATAGTGGGCATCCTTGTCTCGTTCCTGTTCTCAGGAGGATGGCGTTCAGTTTTTGCCCATTCAGTATGATGTTGGCTGAGGGTTTGTTATATATGGCCTTTATTATGTTGAGGTAATTTCCTTCTATCCCCATTTTATTAAGAGTTTTTATCATAAATGGCTGTTGGATCTTGTCAAATGCTTTCTCTGCATCTATTGAGATGATCATGTGGTTTTTATTCCTCAGTGTGTTGATGTGGTGTATCATGTTGATTGATTTGCAGATGTTGAACCATCCCTGTGTCCCTGGTTTAAATCCCACTTGATCATGATGTATGATCCTTTTGATGTATTGCTGAATTCAGGTTGCCAAAATTTCATGAGGATTTTTGCAGCTATGTTCATCAGCCTCATTGACCTGTAGTTCTCCTTTGTGTTGTCCTTGTCAGGCATTGCTATCAGTGTGATGTTGGCCTCATAGAATGTGTTAGGAAGTGTTCCATCTTCCCTAATTTTTTGAAATAGCTTAATAAAGATAGGTATTAAATCCTCTCTGAAAGTTTGGTAGAATTCCCCAGGGAAGCCATCTGATCCTGAGGGTTTATGCTTTGGGATGCTTTTGATTACTGTATCAATCTCTTTCCTTGTGATTGGTCTATTCAGATTGTCTGTTTCTTCTTGATTCAGCTTTGGAAGGTTGCAAGTGTCTAAGAATTTATCAGTTTCCTCTAGATTTTCCATTTTGTTGACATATAGTTTTTTGTAGTATTCTCTTATAATCCGTTGTATTTCTGTAGAGTCTGTTGTTATTTCTCCTCTTTCATTTCTGATTTTGTTTATTTGAGCTTTCTCTCTTTTTTTCTTTGTAAGTCTGGCTAAGGGTTTGTCAATTTTATTTATCTTCTCAAAGAACCAGCTCTTTGTTTCACCAATCCTTTCTATTGCCTTTTTTGTTTCAATAGCATTTATTTCTGCTCTGATTTTTATTTCTCTCCTTCTGCTGACTTTGGGCTTTGTTTGTTCTTCTTTTTCCAATTCAGTTAGGTGTAATTTGAGATTGCTTATTTGGGATTTTTCTTGTTTGTTAAGATGTGCCTGTATTGCATTGAATTTCCCTCTTAATATGGCTTTTGCTGCATCCCCTATGAGTTGGTATGGTATGTTATCATTTTCATTAGTTTCCAGATATTTTTTGATTTCTCCTTTAATTTCTTCAATGATCCATTGCCTGTTCAATAGCATGTTGTTTAGTCCCCACATCTTTGTCCCTTTCTCAGCTTTTTTTCTTGTAATTAGTTTCTAGCTTTATAGCATTATGATCGGAAAAGATACTTATTTCAACTTTCTTAAATTTATTGAGGCCTGCCTTGTTTCCCAGCATATGGTCTGTCCTTGAGAATGTTCTGTGCGCACTTGAGAAGAATGTGTGTTCTGCTGTGTTTGGATGGAGTGTTCTATATATGTCTATTAACTGGTTTAACTTTTCATTTAATTCCACTGTTTCCTTGTGGTTTTCTGTCTGGGTGATCTATCCATTGATGTGTGTGGAGCATTGAGGTCCCCTACTGTTATTGTGTTGTTGTTAATATCTTCTTTTAGGTTTGTTAATAGTTTCTTTATGAACTTTGGTGCTCCTGTGTTGGGTGCATAGATATTTATAAGTGTTATTTCTTCTTGATGGAGTGTCCCTTTGATCATTGTATACTGCCCCTCTTTGTCTCTCTTTACCTGTCTTATCTTGAAGTCTACTTTGTCGAAGTATTGCAACACCTGTTTTCTTTTGTTTGCCAATTAGCTTGGAGTATTGTCATCCACCCCTTCACTCTGAGCCTGTGTTTGTCACCGGAGCTGAGATGTGTTTCCTGGAGGCAGCATATTGTTGGGTCTTGTTCTTTAATCCATCTCGCCATTCTGTGTCTTTTTATTAGAGAATTCAATCCATTTACATTTATTGTGATAATTGATGTATGAGGGCTTAATGCTGTCATTTTATCACTCATTTTCTGGTTTTCCTGCATTTTATTTGCTTCTCATCCTGTGTGTTTTGGTCTACCCATTGAATTATGTAGTTTTTTATGATGTGTTTCTTTGTTTTCTCCTTATTTATTCTTTGTATCTCTGTTCTGCTTTTTTGTTTAGTGGTTACCCTGAGGTTTGTATTCAGAATCTCGTGTATAAGATAGTCCATTTTCTGATGACCTCTTATTTCCTTAGTCTAAACCGATTCAGTCCCTTTCCTCCTCCCCTCCTAAGTTGTTTTTCTCATATCTTATTCCATCTTGTGTTTTGAATTTGTGGTTAAAATGAGAGGATTATCTTTGTTTTTTGGTGTTTTCATTCCCTTTAGCTTAATGCTATACTTGAGTATTTGCTATCCTATTCTGATTCTGTCTACCTGTTTATCTCCTTACTCTGTGTTTTGTGACCCCTTTCTCTGCCTCCCTTTTTTTTTTCAGGTATGAGGGCCTTCTTGACGATTTCTTGTAGGGGGAATCTTGTGGCTACAAATCCCTTAGCTTTTTGGGGGGAATGTTATTTCTCCCTCATATCTGAAGGATATTTTTGCTGGATAGAGTATTCTTGGCTGAAGATTTTTGTCTTTTAAACATTTGAATATGTCGTTCCATTCTCTCCTCGCTTGTAAGGTTTCTGCAGAGAAATCTGCTGAAAGCCTTTGTAGGTTATTTTCTTCTGCCTTGCTGCCCTTAGTATTCTTTCTTTGTCACTCATTTTTTCCAGTTTTACTACTATATGCCTTCCTGTAGGTCTTTTTACATTGACAACTCTAGGAGCTCTGGAAGCCTGTTCCACACAGATGTCCCTCTCTTTCCCTAGGTTTGGGAAGTTCTCTGCTATTATTTCTTTGAACATGCTTTCTGCTCCTTTCTCCTTCTCTTCTCCTTCTGGAATACCTGTAATTCTTGTGTTGCATTTCCTTGAGTTGGATATTTCTCGGAGACTTTCTTCATTTCTTTTTAGTCTTAGTTCTCTCTCCTCCTCTGTCTGGTGCATTTCAACCTGTCTATCTTGGATTATGCTGATGCACTCCTCTATGATGTCCACCCAAGCATTTGGGGAATCCATACTTTGTTTTATCTCTTCCATGTGTCTTTCATCTCTAATGTTTCTGATTGATTCTTCTTTATAGTTTCAATCTGTTTTGTGAAGTAGCTCCTGAACTTGTTGAATTGTTTCTCTTCATTTTCTTTTACCTCGTTGAGTTTTTTGGTGATAGCTATTTTGAATTCACTGTCATTTAGATGACATATTTCTGTGTCCTCAGGACTGAATTCTGGGTACTTGTCATTTTCTCTCTGGTCTGGAGATTTGAGGTAACTTCTGATGTTGTTAGAGGAAGTGGGTCGGGTCTTTTGCATTCTGGTATTATTTGGTTGCAGTTACCACCTGTCACCACTGGGTGGGGGTCGAGAGCCGTGTATTCTGAGCCCTACGCCTTCTGTCAAGATCCCAGGCAGTGGAGCTGCACTGGGTGGGTGGAGGGAGGGGCAGTTCCTCCTGCATGCTCTCCAGGCATTCTCACTCTCGCTATCTGGTCTCCTGGGATGTTGGCTTGATGAGGTCACGCCCTGTGAAAGCTTTCGCCCCATTAGAGGGCTTCCCTCTAGGCTGCAAGGGCCCAAGGGCTTTGTTGGTGTTCCCGTGAATGAGCATCCTCTCCCCTGCTCCTTCCCTCACGGATCTTCCCGTGGTTGCAGATTACAGACTTTAGCCGAGGGAGCAAAGTTCTCTCTTACCCTGTTCCAGTTCCTCCGAGGGAGACTCCAGCCTCTCTGCCCTTCGTCATGTGGCTTCCTGTCTCTCCAGTGTTTTTGTGTTGTGTTAGGATGTCCTCTGTTGGAGTATGGATGCTCCTTTTCATTGTATATTGGAGGGGAGAAAGTCCCAGGCAAGTTCACTCTTCCATGATGCTGAAATCACTCCTCTGAAGTCCACTTTTTAACGTGTTAAATGCAGGCCTAGATTGACCATTGAGTTTTAAACAGTACAGCACCTCCAATATATTTTTTTAACTTTCCTGTGAGGTAATCATAGAGTCACATGCAGTTGTTAAGAAGTATTACAGAGATCCCATGTACCCTTTACCCAGTTTCCCCCAGTGGATCATGCAAAACTATAGTCCAATATCACTCCCAGGATATTGACATTAATACAGTCAAGAAATATCATTTCCATCACCACAAGGATCCCGTATGTAGACTTTCATAGCCACACCCACTTTCCTCCCATTACCACCCCCTCTTTAGTCCCTGGCAACCTCTAATCTGCTCTCCAATTCCATTTTTCATCATTTCAACAATATCATTTAGGGGCTGGCCCTGTGGCTGAGTGGTTAAGTTCATGCGCTCCTCTTTGGCGGCCCAGAGTTTTGCCGGTTCAGATCCTGGGCGTGGACATGGCACTGCTCGTTAGGCCACATGGAGGTGACGTCCCATATGCCACAACTAGAAGGACCTACAACTAAGATATACAACTATGATGGAGGGTGGGTGGTTTGGGGAGATAAAGCAAGAAAAACAAAAAGAAGATTGGCAACAGTTGTTAGCTCAGGTGCCAATCTTTAAAAAAAAAGAATATCATATAAATGGACTCATACAGTATGTAGCCTTTTAAGATTGGCTTTTTTCACTCAGCATAATTCTCTGGAGAGTCATCCTGGTTGTTGCATGTATCAATAGTTTGTTCTTTTTTTTGTTTTTGCTGAGTAGTATTCCATAGTATGGATACACCACAGTTTGTTTAACCATTCACCTGAAAGAACATCTGTGTTGTTTCTACTTTTTGGCTATTGCAAATAAAGCTGACTGCTATAAACTTTTATGTGCAGGTTTTTGTGTGAACATATGTCTTCATTTTTCTGAGATAAATGCCAGAAGTGCAGTTGCTGGGTTGTATGGTAGTTGTGTGTTTTGTTTTTGTAGAGAAACTGCCAAGCTTTTCCTGAGTGGCTGTATAATTTTGCATTCCCACCAGCAATGTATGAGTGATGTAGTTTTCTTCATATCCTTACTAGTATTTGAAGTTGTCACTATTTTTAATTTTAGCCATTCTGTAGTGATATCACATTGTGCTTTCAATTTTCATATCTGTAATGGCTAATTATTTATATATTTATATATATAAGTTGTAATACCTAGAGCATCACTAAAAAGCTATGTGAAGAAATACACTCAAATGCACTATAGATAAGTCAATGGAATTCTAAAAAATGTTCTAATAACCTCAAGAAGACAGGAAAAAGAAAACAATAATTGTTTATCACTGGAAAAACATAATGCACTGGAGGGTTTTTTTTTTTAACTTTTCTAATTTATATTTGGGGCAACCAGTTCCCAGGCTAAACTCTGAAATGGAACCATTGTTATCATATGCACAGCATTTAATGGGATAGCACAAGCAGTGAAACAGCTTTGCACATCCATCTAATATAAATATCATGTGGTCTTTTATGTTTGATTTGTACAAGAACCTCATGGCTTTAATAATTTCACAGTTTAATTCATCTTCATTAGTAAAATAAATCTTTAATGTACAATTGCATGACTTATGTACGTTTAAATGTCTACACTGTTTTGGGTGAATTCACTTTTTTTAGTATATTGTGTCTTCTGCATTTAATATATCTACCACATATTTATCTTGTGTTAACTGAATTACTAATTATGTAGAATATTTTTATCAACATCATTACCATTTGTAATATCTAGGTATTAGTGATTTGACTAATTTTTATTCTTTTTTTATTTCAAAGAGTTTAATCCAGACATTATTGACATTTTGAGTACTCCGGAAAGTGCAAGTCAAAGCAAGAACTCAGTTTCCCAAACTGAAATTTCTGAAGAAAATATTTATCATGACCAGCCTTCAGTTTTCAATCCATTTCAGAAAGAAATATTCACGTATCTGGTAGAAGGATTCAAAGTATCTGTTGTAAGTAAATTAATTACTTGGGAAATGTTTATTCACACAAAAAGCTAGAGGTCTTGTGTATCTGTATTATATGTTTTCAAAATCATATTTGTATTCTTTCACAGTTTTCTGAAACTCAGACAACCTGAAATTTGAATAATGGGGTAATATATACAGCTAATTTACCTTTTCAAAAGGACTCACTTCATGCAGCATTGGTTGTTTTTTTTTTTTTTTTAAAGATTTTATTTCTTCCTTTTTCTCCCCAAAGCCCCCCCGGTACATAGTTGTGTATTCTTCGTTGTGGGTTCTTCTAGCTGTGGCATGTGGGACGCCGCCTCAGCGCGGTCCGATGAGCAGTGCCATGTCCGCGCCCAGGATTTGAACCAACGAAACACTGGGCCGCCTGCAGCGGAGCGCTCGAACTTAACCACTCGGCCATGGGGCCAGCCCCCCATGCAGCATTGGTTTTTAAGTCTGTAACCTGAAGGCCATTTTCTATTATTACAGTTTAGTAAGATCCACATCAGAAAAGAATAGGGCTTTCATGATTACTTTGAGAGTTTAAATTAATAACCTGTTTTTAAAGGACATTATTTATAGCTAGTTACTCCTGAATTATTATTATGAATTATTATGAAGTTTAGGTCTTGGCTTAAACATATTGAGTACCTTCAAAATTACATAGAGAATACTGATAAGTGTCAGGCTACATTTGTCATTGACTTACTTGGGTTTCTCTAGGTCACTTACAGTTGATCATAGGGAACAAATCAGTCAGTTCACTCCATAGATACCGGAGGCTGATCTATTTCTAGCAGAACTCATAAATCCTGACTCTGCCAATGTCTAAATCTAAGCTAGGTTTTGATGTCTGCAGATTCCACTTAGGACTGAATCATTTATACAGGGCCCTTAGGACTAGGAATGTTTGGAAAGCCATTTCCAAAACTCCAAATAAACCCTAAAATGTACTGATTCTAGTTTTCAACCAGATACAGGAGATTTGATCAGAATTGGCCCAGCCTTACTGGGACCACAGTTGAAACAGCTTATTTGGTTATTTGTTAGGGAATACTGATGGTCAATTTATATGCAATTTTTGATTTGTGACTTTTAAACTCAATATTTTTAGTACTAATTCAAGTCTTTATTATGAATCCTTTGTCTTTTATTTTGCAAAATCAATGCAGATTTAGCTACCATTGTTCTTTGATGGTTCTTTTTTTGTTTGTTTTAAATTTCCAACCCCTAGGTAATTTTTTAAGTGCTTAGGACAGTAGCTTCTTCATCCATCTCTCTTTCTTTAATTGTGTCAAATATACATAACATAAAATTTATTATAGTAACCTCTTTCTAAGAGTACAAGTCAGTGGTACTAAGTACCTTCATATTATTACACAACCGTTACCACTGTTCATCTCCAGAACTTTCTCCTTATCCCAAACTGAAGCTCTCTGCCCATTAAATAATAACTCCTTATTACCCCTTCCTCCAGCCCCTGATAACCACTATTCTACCTTCTGTCTCTATGAATTTGACTTTCTAGATACCTCGTATAAGTTAATCATACAATATTTGTCCTTTTGTGTGTGTGGCTTATTTCATTTAGCATAATGTTTTCAAAGTTCATTGTGTTGAATTAAGTATCAGAACTTCATTCCTTTTTAAGGCTGAATAACATTCCATTCTATGTATATACCACATTTTGTTTATCCCTTCGTCCATTTATGGACATTTAGATTGTTTCCACCTTTTGGCTATTTTGAATAATGCTACTATAAAGCATTGGTGCATGTCCGTCTCTTTTAAACACTCATTTGAATGAATGTGTATGTCTTTTAATTTTGACTATTAAAAATATCTAGAATTAAAATCTTTAGGGCTGTGTTGATGTTAGTATATTTTTGGTTAAGAAGTCTGATCCTAATTCATTCCTGTTTTGATTTAAGGGTTCAAGTAAAACCAGTGGTTCCAAGCAGCAGTGGACTAAAATCTTATGGTCTTGTAAGGAAACCTTCCGAATGCAGCTTGGGCGACTACTAGTGCATATTTTGTCACCAGCTCACCCTTCACAAGAGAGAAAGCAAATTTTTGAAATAGTTCGTGAACCGAATCATCAGGAAATACTACGAGATTGTCTTAGTTCATCCCTGCAAGTAAGTATCTCAGCATTTCGTAAGATACGTGAAAACTACTGGTGAAATATAAAATTGCACAAAACAAGAACTGAAATGAAACTGTTTCTTCATGCCTAACATTATGAATATAGTTTTCTTACCAGGCAAACATCACCTGAGGTCTTTCTTCAGATGCTCTATGCCAGACTCAATTTGATCTCTATGTTTATTTCCCATTCCTTTTGATGGTGCTTAAATTAAGTAGTAGTATATCTGAGTTCTTGTAAGATCTTTTGTAGTTTGTTACTAAATCTCAAAGTGTTTTCTTTAAGAACTGTTTGGAGCCTTTTGTAAAAGCATTATATTGTACATAAACCATCTATACTGAATAGCTCCACCAACAGTACATATAACATATTTCAAAAAATATGTACAGTAAGTTAAAGTGGAAAAAAACTTGATCATTTGGAATGATCAAAATCAAAATATTTAAAAGAATTTCAGAGTCTGTAAGTTTTGTCACATACAGAGTGATAGATGGAGAATTAAATGGTATAACCATTTTAGACAGCTGTTTAGCAGTTTCTTATAAAATTAAACATACACTTAACCTGTGCCCCTAAAATTCCATTTTTAAGTAGTTACCCAAGAGAAATTAAAACGTATGTCCATAAAAAGACTTGTACAAAAATATCGGAAGGAGTAGGAGCAAAATGGCGGGGTGAGCTGACCCGGGACTCTCTCCCCTCCAAAGTGCAACAAAGGACTGAGAAAAAAAACCTGAATTTCAGCTAATGAACCTAATGCCAGGACTCAAAGACCTACAGTATCAAAAGACAGAGGACGGAACCCCTACTGCCTGCCTCGGAGGAGCTGGAATGGGGTAGGAGAGAACATCGCTTCATCCCGTAGAAACCGGGATTGCCGCGCAGGACCAGGAAGGAGCGGGGGAGGGGCCGTGTGACCAGGGGATCGTCTAGGACTCCCGCCGCTGGTACAGTGGAAACCCGCTGATGGGGGAAAGCTTCCATGCACGGGGACCCCATAAACACAGGGCCCCGGGAGACCAGAGAACAGAACTGATCGAATCCAGATCGGTGCGCAAGAGAAACCACCGCTGCCCCTGCCCCAGCAAAGCGCACTGGGCGCCGCCACCTTGCCCGAAGGCGGAGAGTTCAGAACGCGCAGCACTCTGCCCCCATCTAGTGGCGACAGGCTGTAACTGCAACCAAATTCTACCACCATGAGAAAAAACCGCTTCTCTACCATCCAGCAATTTATAAAAGCCCCAGACCAGAAGGAAAACAACAAAAACATAGAATTAAGTCCTGAGGACTTGGAATTAGGTAAACTAAATGAAAATGAGTTCAGAGCAGCTATAATCAAAAAACTCAATGAGGTAGAGAGAAAGATAGAGAAACAAGCCGAGTTCTGGAGTTACTTCACAAAAGAGATTGAAATTATAAAGAAGAGTCAAAGAGAATTACTGGAGATGAAAAACACAATGGACCAGATAAAACAGAATACGGATTCCCTGAATGCCCAGGTAGACTCCATAAAAGAGCAAATTAGCATAATCGAAGATAGACAGGCTGAATGGCTCCAGACAGAGGAAGAAAGAGAACCAAGGATTAAAAGGAATGAGGAAAGTATTAGAGAGCAGATTCAATGAGGAGAAAGAATTTAAGGATCATAGGAATTCCCAAGAACGTGGAAAAGGAAAATGGAGCAGAAAGTGTGCTTAATGAAATTATAGAAGAGAACTTCCCAAATCTAGGGATTGAGAGAGAAATGTGTGTAGAGGAAGCTTTCAGATCTCCTAGATTTGTCAATGTAAAAAGACCTACTGCAAGGCATATGGTAGTACAAATGGCAAAAATGAATGACAAGGAAAGAATACTCAGGGCTGCAAGACAAAAGAGAATTACCTACAAAGGAGCTCCTGTCAGACTTTCAGCAGATTTCTCTGCAGAAACCTTACAAGCTAGGAGAGAATGGAGTGACATATTCAAAGCTTTAAAAGATAAAAATCTTCAGCCAAGAATACTCTATCTAGCAAGAATATCCTTCAGATATGAGGGAGAAATTAAATCTTTTCCAGACAAACAAAAGTTAAGGGAATTTGTAACTAAAAGTCCTCCACTACAAGAAATCCTCAAGAAGGCTCTCATATCTGAAAAAAGAAAAAAAGGAGAAAAGGGTCACAAACCACAGAGTAGGGAGACAGATAAATAGAGCCAGAGTAGGATAGCAAATATTCAACCATAGCATTAGGATAAAGGTAAGGAAACTACCAAAGCCAAGACGATCTTATCACTCTTAACTACAAACTCATATCACAAGTTGGAACAAGAAGTGAAAATAATAATTTAGGAGGGGAAGAGCAAAGGGACTAAATTAGTCTAGGCCAAGCAAGTAAGAGACCACCTGAGAATAGACTATATTATACACAAGATTCTAAATACAAACTTCAGGGTAGCCACTAAACTAAATAACAGAACAGAGACACAAATCATAAATAAGCAAAAATCTAAGAAACCCAGCATAAGAAATTGCAGTATCAAATGGGTAGGATAAAGCACACTGGAAGAGAAAAGCAGGAAAGGCAGATAATGAGCAACAGATTGACAGCTTTAAGTCCACATGCATCAATAATCACTCTTAATGTAAACAGATTGAACTCTCCAATAAAAAGACACAGAGTGGCAAAATGGATTAAAGAACAAGATTCAACAATTTGTTGCTTCCAGGAAACGCACCTCAGCCCCAAGGACAAACACAGTCTCAGAGTGAAGGGGTGGAGGACAATACTTCAAGCCAATAGCAAGGAAAAAAAAGCAGGTGTTGCAATTCTTATAGCAGACAAAGTGGATTTCAAAATAAGACAGGTAAAGAAAGACACACAGGGACAATATATAATGATCAAAGGGACACTTCATCAAAGAAATAATGCTTATAAATATCTATGCACCCAACACAGGAGCACCAAGGTTCATAAAGCAACTATTAACAGACCTAAAGGAAGATGTTAAAAACAACACAATAATAGTAGGGGACGTCAACACCCCACTCACATCAATGGACAGATCATCCAGACAGAAAATCAACAAAGAAATAGTGGAGCTAAACGAAAAACTAAAACAATTGGAGTTAATAAACGTATATAGATCACTTCACCCTAAAAAAGCAGAATACACATTCTTCTCAAGTGCACATGGAACATTCTCAAGGATAGACCGTATGTTGGGAAACAAGGCAAGCCTGTACAAATTTTAAAAAATTGAAATAATAACAAGCATCTTCTCTGATCATAATGCTATAAGGCTAGAAATTAATTACAAGAAAAAAGCTGAGAAAGGCACAAAGATGTGGAGACTAAACAATACACTACTGAACAACCAATGGATCATTGAAGAAATTAAAGAAGAAATCAAAAAATACCTGGAAACTAATGAAAATGATAACATACCATACCAACTCATATGGGATACAGCAAAAGCTGTATTTAGAGGAGAATTCATTGCAATACAGGCACATCTTAACAAACAAGAAAAATCCCAAATAAGCAATCTTAAACTACACCTAACTGAACTAGAGAAAGAAGAACAAATAAAGCCCAAAGTCAGCAGAAGGAGAGAAATAATAAAAATCAGAGCAGAAATAAATACTATTGAAACGAAAAAGGCAGTAGAAAGAATCAATGAAACAAAGAGCTGGTTCTTTGAGAAGATAAATAAAATTGACAAACCCCTAGCCAGACTTACAAAGAAAAGAAGAGAGAGCTCAAATAAACAAAATCAGAAATGAAAGAGGAGAAATATCAACAGACTCTACAGAAATACAACGGATTATAAGAGAATACTACGAAAAACTCTATGCTAATAGAATGGATAACCTAGAGGAAATGGATAAATTCTTGGACTCCTACAATCTCCCAAAGATCACTCAAGAAGAAGCAGACAATTTGAACAGACCAATCACAAGGAGAGAGATTGAAACAGCAATCAAAAACATCCCTAAGAATAAAACCCCAGGACCAGATGGCTTCCCTGGGGAATTCTACCAAACTTTCAGAGAGGATTTAATACCTATCCTTTTCAAACTATTCCAAAAAATTAGGGAGGATGGAACACTTCCTAACACATTCTATGAGGCCAACATCACGCTGATACCAAAACCTGACAAGGACACCACGAAAAAAGAGAACTACAGGCCAATATCACTGATGAACATAGATGCAAAAATTCTAAACAGAATTTTGGCCACCAGAACTCAGCAATTCATCAAAAGGATCATACATCATGATCAGTTGGGATTCATACCAGGGACACAGGGATGGTTCAACATCCGCAAATCAATCAACATGATACACCACATCAACAAACTGAGGAATAAAAACCACATGATCATCTCAATATATGCAGAGAGAGCATTTGACAAGATCCAACAGCCATTTATGATAAAAACTCTGAACAAAATGGGCATAGAAGGGAACTACCTTAACATAATAAAGGCCATATATGACAAACCCACAGCCAACATCATACTCAATGGGCAAAAACTGAGTGCCATCCCCCTGAAAACAGGAACGAGACAAGGATGCCCTCTATCACCACTCTTATTTAACGTAGTACTGGAGGTCCTGGCCAGAGCAATCAGGCAAGAAAAAGGAATAAAAGGAATCCAAATAGGGAGGGAAGAAGTGAAACTCTCACTGTTTGCAGATGACATGATCTTATATATAGAAAACCCCAAAGAATCCATTGGAAAACTCTTAGAAGTAATCAACAACTACAGCAAAGTTTCAGGGTATAAAATCAATTTGCATAAATCAGTAGCATTTCTATATTCTAATAACGAACTAACACAAAATAACTCAAGAACACAATACCCTTCACAATGGCAACAAAAAGAATAAAATACCTTGGGGTAAATTTAACTAAGGAAGTGAAGGACCTATATAATGAAAATTACAAGGCCTTTCTGAGAGAATTGGATGACGACATAAGGAGATGGAAAGACATTCCATGTACATGGATTGGAAGAATAAACATAGTTAAAACGTCCGTTCTACCTAAAGCAATCTACAGATTCACTGCTATCCCAATCAGAATCCCAGTGACATTCTTTACAGAATTAGAACAAAGAACCCAAAAATTTATATGGGACAACAAAAGACCCTGAATTGCTAAAGCAATCCTGAGAAAAAAGAACAAAACGGGAGGCATCACAATCCCTGACTTCAAAACTTACTACAAAGCTACAGTAATCAAAACAGCATGGTACTGGTACAAAAACAGGTGCACAGATCAATGGAACAGAATTGAAAGCCCAGAAATGAAACCACACATCTATGGACAGCTTATCTTCGACAAAGGAGCTGAGTGCATACAATGGAGAAAAGAAAGTCTTTTCAACAAATGGTGCTGGGAAAACTGGAAAGCCATATGTAAATGAATGAAAATTGACCATTCTTTTTCACCATTCGCCAAAATAAACTCAAAATGGATCAATGACCTAAAGGTGAGACCTGAAACCATAAGGCTTCTGGAAGAAAACGTAGGCAGTACACTCTTTGACATCAGTATTAAAAGGACCTTTTCGGATGCCATGTCTTCTCAGAGAAGGGAAACAATAGAAAGAATAAACAAATGGCACTTCATCAGACTAAAGAGCTTCTTCAAGACAAATGAAAACAGGATTAAAACAAAAAAACAACCCACTAACTGGGAAAAAATATTTGCAAGTCATATATCTGACAAAGGCTTAATATCCATAATATATAAGGAACTCTCACAACTCAACAACAAAAAATCAAACAACCAAATCAAAAAATGAGCTGGAGACATCAACAGACATTTCTCCAAAGAAGATATACGGATGGCTAATAGGCACATGAAAAGATGCTCATCATCGCTGATCATCAGGGAAATGCAAATCAAAACTACACTGAGATATCACCTTAGACCCATTAGAAGGACAAAAATATCTAAATCTAATAGTAACAAATGTTGGAAAGGCTGTGGAGAGAATGGAACCCTCATACACTGCCGGTGGGAATGCAAACTGGTGCAGCCACTATGGAAAACAGTATGGAGATTCCTCAAAAAATTAAAAGTAGAACTACCATATGATCCAGCCATTCCACTACTGGCTATCTGTCCAAAGAGCTTGAAGTCAGCAATTCCAAAAGTCCTATGCACCCCAATGTTCATTGCAGCATTATTTACAATAGCCAAGACATGGAAGCAGCCTAAGTGCCCATCAACAGACGAATGGATAAAGAAGATGTGGTACATGTATACAATGGAATACTACTCAGCTGCAAAACAGAACAAAATCATCCCATTTGCAACAACATGGATGGACCTTGAGGGAATTATGTTAAGTGAAATAAGCCAGTTAGAGAAGGATAATCTCTGTATGACTCCACTCATATGAGGAATTTAAAAATGTGGGCAAAGAAAACAGATTAGTGGCTACCAGGGGAAAGGTGGGGTGGGGGGTGGGCACAAAGTGTGAAATGGTGCACCTACAACACGAATGACAAACATTAATGTACAACTGAAATCACACAAGATTGTAACCTATCATTAACTCAATAAAAAAAAAAAAAGACTTGTACAAAAACATCCGTGACAGAGCCAGCCTGGTGGCACAGCACTTGAGTTCACATGCTCCGCTTTGATGGCCTGGGGTTCGCCAGTTCAGATCCCAGGTGCGGACCCATGCACCACTTATCAAGCCATGCTGTGGCAGGCGTCCCACATATAGAGGAAGATGGGCATAGATGTTAGCTCAGAGCCAGTCTTCCTAAAAAAAAAATCCTTTTTCATAATAGCCAAAAGTTGGAAATAACCCAAATGTCTATCAACAGGAGAATATATAAACAAATTGTGATATATTTATACAATAGACTATTATACAGCAATAAAAAGGAAAGACTGCTGATACACCTACCATTATGAATGAAGCTCAAAAACATTGTGTTGGTGAAAGGAACAGCCAAACACAAAAGAGTACACATTCTGTAATTCCATTTTATATGAAGTCCATGAACAGGCAAAATTAAGATATGATAGAATTCAAGACAGTAGTTGTCTCTGTGAGGAGCGGGGCAGTGAGAAGGGTAATTGACTGGAAAGGGGCATCAGGAAACTTTCTGGGATGATAAAAATGTACTATATCTTATTTTAGGTAGTGGTATACATGGTATGCATACTTATTGCATACATGGGTGTATGCAATTGTCAAAAATCATAGAAATGAACACTTAACACCTGTATGCTTTATTATATGTAAATTATACCCTTACAAGTAAAGTAATAGCTGATATATAAGAAAGAACAGGTATACCTTTAATACCTGGGAAACTCAGACATATGATATTAGGATCCAAAAGGTTATAGTGTTGAAGTGATATTTTTAGATGCTCTTTCCAATATTAAGGCTCTCCCAAGTGCACTAAGGGCATTGTCTTCCCTTCCCAAGGCACAAGTATATCCAGCCCCAATGTCTCCTCTGTGGAGAATTTGAAGTGGTGTTCTTTGGTTTCTTTGTACTCAGCAAAGTTGCCATCCATCAAAATCCAAGCCTGGTGTTCGTATTCCTCTTTTTTGCATACCAGCTTCCCTTCTACACTACTCTGTTTTGGTCAGTGGTATCTTTATTGATTTTAGCTTGAAACATTGGAACTATGGTTGACTTTTTCTTCTTTCTTGAAATAAGAGAGGCCAAGGCTAGTCGTTTATTTAGCTGTGTCTTTCTCAGTAGTCTGCTGGCCCCATCCTAGTTCACGCTTTCACCTCTTATGCTCAGATCACTGCCATAACCTCCTCTCCACCTCAAGACCAAATTACTGTACCTGATTTTTTTTAAAGATTATTAAGGAAACTTTCAAACATACCTAAAAGGAGAAATCAAGAAAGAATTCCACGACTATTATCCAACTTTAATTTTTCCTTGTAGTATTTTGAAACAAATATCAGGTATCAAATTATTTTACCTGCAAATACTTCAATATGTATCTCTGACCAATAAGGACCTTTTTAAACTTATTACACAATAATATTAACAATAGTTCATTATCACCTAATACCCAGTCAGTGTTTAAATTTTCCCAATTTTCTTATAATTTTTTTAATAGTTTGCTTGATTCTGGATCCAGACAGTGCCCACACATTGCATTTGTTTGATGTTTACTAAATCTTTTTAATCCGTGGCAATTACCCTCCCCAACCATTTTTTAAAATGTCATTTATTTGTTGATGAAACTGGGTCATATGTTGTAGAGTTTCCCACGTTCTGAATGTGGTTGATTGTGTCCTTGTGGCTCTAGATCTAGAGACTTTATTAAATTGTAGTTCTTCATTTCATATTTGTTTTTGTGTGTGTTTGTTTAAAAGAATACTTTATTAGGAGTGCTTTGCATTTTCTATGATATCATAGCAGGAGGCACAGAATGTCTAGTTGCCCTGCTTTTAAATAGATGGTATCAGCCTGATCCATCCAGTATAAACTTCGCCCTCAGTCTTTAACTTAGTTAAAGTAACTAAGCTAGAACTTAGTTCTAGCAGCCCTTGATGATAGTTGCCAAGAGCCACTTTTTCATTAGCAGTTGCAGAATAGGGATCTCCAGCCTCTGTTAGCTCTGATTCTTCTATAAGGAAGAACATTCCCTTGTCAACAACTTGGCTACCCTAAAATACAGTCTGTGTAGAAAAGGCAAGATAAATGGTTCTTTCTTTCCCCTATTTATTAATTTTTAGAATAATGAGTTGGTGTCCTAACAACCTCCAATTTTTGTATTTGTTTTTATTTTTGAAGTGTCATTATAGACTCAGGTATTTTTAATAAATGTTTTTATTTCATAAATTTTTATAAAGTTTACAAATTTTTAATAAAGTTTATAAATTTTCAAACTATTGCAGTTATAATTCTGTTTGATATTCAAATTAACACCCCTGTAGATTCAAGTTGTTGTGTTCTTTTAGCATGGCCTTTTTAATTTTTAACAAGTTGGTATGATTTAACTTCCTTGCTTTCTGGAACAGAAGAATGTCCCAGGCTCATCTTGTACATTTCCTTCCTCAGACCTGGAACCAAACTTTTCCCCCAAAGAAGCCTGTATTTGACTTTAATGAGATAATAGTATTTAGAGACTACAAATGTAGGACTACGTACATTCATTTCTGTTGGGTTGTCATTTCTTCTCAGCCTTTTTAATGGACAAAGCTAGGAAATTTGTATTTTTTAGGAAGAAAAGTAAATCATGAGTTCGTACTGACACTTTTACTTTTTCTTGGATTTTATATTTTTATTTTTGTAATTAATGTTGATAACTTTGGTTCCTGATGATACTAACATAATTACTTATTTGCTTTATCTTTCCATGTATATATAACATCTTCAAAATAAGGTAACCAACATTACACTGAAAAACAAGCCTGCTAAATGCAGTTTAAGATTTCCTTGTGGTTCTTCTTGTTCTTAGGATACTATTATGGGTGTACAGTGAAAATACTGTATTCTAAAAGCTTTAAATAAGTTTCTTTATTTGGTTATGCCACTAGCTTCAACTAAGTAGGGGGTTTTTTTCTTCTTTTTTTTTTCTATTTTTAGGGATTCCATTGTGTTTTTATTTGTTTAATTTTGTTTTTAATTATGTAAAATGTCTACATGCTTCAAAATCAAAATTGTGAAACAGCACATTCAGAGAGGTTCTAGCTTTTATCCCTATACCCTCCCCGCATTCTTTCCCTTTCCCTGTAGGTAACCATCTTTGTTTTTTATTTCTTTTGAAGATATAAGCAAATCTGTGTACACACATGTAAGTATATATATCTCCCCCACTTGTCAACACAAAGAAAGATAGTAAACTATGCACACCTTAATCTGCTTTCTTTAGCTAACAGTTTATCCTAGAGATCATTCCATAGCAGTATACAGGGATCTTCTCCTGCCTTTTTTGCAGCTGCCTACAAGCTGTATTTTGTTTGTACTTTGCCTGATTTTTAAAGCTCCAGGCTTCTTTTCTACTGTTACAACTCAAGTCTGATTAATTCTCCAGTCTGTAGCCCCTCCTCCTTTCAAGATAGTCTCATCCTTGTCTCTTGCAGCATCTTCACGTTTTGTGTATTCCTACTGCCATGCTGCTTTATTCATGTTGTCCCCCCAGCATGAAACGCTTTATTTCCTCTCCTTTGTCTGTCTGTATACCCATTCTGTTCATTTATCCATATACCCAGCTCACACTATACCACCTTCAAAACCTTCCTCCTATTCTTGAATCCACTTGAACCCTTCCTTCTTGGAAGCTTCATTGAAAATTTTATTTTTACATGTTTTAGCATTTTATGATTTTCTAAGGCTTTGTGTTTAATAGATTAAACTCCTTTTGAGGACTGAAAACAAGACTTTTTTTTTTTTGCGTCTAACTCCAGTAACACCTTTTCTAGTTCCAAGAACTATAATCAATAAATGAGTGATCAGAGGATGTTAAAATGAGATATTAGAAACAACTTTGGTGTTTAAAAAAATCATGTGTTTCTTTGAATATTCAGAATGAATAAAAACGTTTCTGATAGTTTTTCAGGATGATTTTAGAATGTCACTGAATACTAAACTGAAGTATTTTTAGAGTTATATCAGGGACATTACTTTTAAGACACACATGTGAAAATATTCTAGTCATCTACCATTTCTCCTTATTTACCAACTCTTCAGGTCTTTTACTCATGAGCATCTGTTCATTTTTCTCTTTTGGTCAAGTAGCAGCTGTCTCCTGACTAATTTAAAATGTTGCATTAAAATGCGCTTTTCTATTTCCATCATTGCATATGTTCATCTTATGCTTTTGGGAAATAACATACTGTGATTCAGCATGTTAATTTAAATATCACCCAAAACGTAATAGTTTCCAAATCCATTTGTTGACATTTAATACTCTTCACAGTTTAAAATGTCATAAAGCCAAATGCAGTAGTATTTATATCGGTGCAAATTTTTTAAAGTAAAATTATGCATGTTTAACTTGTTGCCAAAATTAATGTCTACTTAATACATAGTGTACATATAACGATCAGGTGTAATGTCTATAGCATGGAAGGGCCACTTAAAAAATTATTAATCAAACTTCAATTTAGGTTTACTCTGTGAAGAACAATTGTTGTTACCCTGAGTAACACTCTAATTTTGGTTATAGAGTCTGTTCGTAAAAGCTTGGCCTAAACCAACTCTTCTCTGTACGTACACATAGAACTGAGTGCTGGTTTTGTAGTTGTTCACCTTTTGTTCTCCCTAGGGACTAGTCAATGCTTACAAGCGAATGCAAAGATAGGCTTTTGTTTTGGAATGTTCACCAACATCTACTATACTAAGCTGAAATCAAAGGAGTAAGAATAAATAAGCATAATTCTATTACCTTGAAGTTTAAAGGAAAGTTTCCCTTCCAGTTCAGTTTTTCTGTGAAAAGAACTAAGAATTATTTCCTTTATCCCAAGCTTATTTCCTGTGACAAATAGAAATGGCAAGCAATAGGATATATTGGAGTATATGAGGAAGCCATTTAGGGTAAACCTAATTCGGCCTGCCTGTTTTTCCAAAAGGGCCTGACATGGCCACTGAGCATACATTGTATATCCACTTTAAGCATTTCCTATGGCAAGAACAAATACCCTTAAGATAAAGATGCAACTTCCCCCCACATTAGCATTTCCTTAAGGATAAGCATTTCTCCCTAGACTAGGACATGATCGCTGTGATCACTTGTGACTGCCCAGCTCACCTGTGACCACCCAGCTCACCTGTGACCACCCAGCTCAAGACCACAGACCTACCACCCTGCTGTGTCCACTGAGACAGCAGACCTGCTACCTGCGGTGTCCATCAATCGCTGTGCCAACAGAGCAATCTCGTGACTATTGTAAAAGGGACATTTCAATCATATGTGAAACATCCTCTTTGAGGGTATATAACCACTCTGTACACCCCACTTCTTTGGTGCCCTTCCTTCCTTGGGAAAGGAAGGCCCGGGCTATCGTCCTCACATTTTGGCTCAGAATAAACTCACCCAGATTTTCATTTATAGATGGGTTATGGATTATTTGCATCAACACCTATATTCGTTCAGCAAATCCTTTCCCAATTCTTTCCTTAAAAGCTTGGTTTCTTTCTTTTCTTTTCCTTCTTTCCTTCCTTTTGACCTTTTACAATGAAAATTTTCAAACATACTAAGAAAAGTAGAGGGAATAGTATAATGAATAGCATATAACCATCACCTAGATTTAACAGTTGTTAATATTTTTATTATATTGGTATCATTCCTTCTTTTCCTGAAGTATTTTAAAGTAAATTATAGAAATCACAACATTTTTCAAAAGACGTTTTCCTATGTAACTATAACAACCTAACAAAATTAGCATATACCCTAATATCATCAAATATCCAATGCATAATCACATTTCAATTGTCCCAAAATGTCTGTTTTAACTGATTTGTTCAAACCAGATCCAACCAAATAAATCTAGCAATATAATTTAAATTAATTACTGTTAAAAAATTTAAGTGTAAAAAACAAAAGTTCTTTATTACTAAAAAAATTATTACTTTTTTTTTAAAGCATGGACCCAAGTTAGTTTTGTATTTGTCAGAGTTGATACACAACCACCACGATGAACTGACTGAAGAAGAACTGGACGCAGCAGAACTGCTTATGAATGCTTTAAAATCATGTGGTCATAAGTGCAGCCCTCCTAGTGCGTCAGCAAAATCAGACCTTGTTAAAATGATCAAGGAGGTGAGTCAGTGACGCCGTAACTGTTTCTTAGAAGATTCTGTCGAATATAATTAAAGAATGATTGAAAGAATTTTTTATCATGGAGTATCACTGATAATGAATTTGAAATAATTTTTTACTTTATATTGCTTTTTTACTATAAGAGAAAATATAGGCTTATTTTAAGGAGTGTTTTATTTTTTCTCTATTCATTCTTGTCTGTTATCAGTAGCTTTCAGCAAAGGAAAGATTTTTATAGTCGCAAGCAAGTTGAAGCATAAACCTTGAGTTATGGGTTCGTTAATGAAAAAGCAAAATAGGAAAGCAAGCAACTATGCAAACCTATCAGGTGTGGCCACCCTGGTTAACTACTGTAACCTAATTTCTTTGACCTAGACTGTATGGAAACAAAGGGGAAATACAACATTATTTAAGTGGTTAATATAGTTTAATATTCTGGTCTCCTGGGGAATATTTTTTCTTTGTTAACTTGGTTTTAAAATTAGTTTGTTGGGCTCTGTGCCACCATTAAATGATAAGTTTTATATGGTATATTGTCCAAATCTTTTAGGAACAAAAGAAATATGAAACTGAAGAAGGTGTGAATAAAACCACCTGGCAGAAAAGAGTTAATCATAATCAACAAAGGTAGGATTTTATGTGTTCTAAAAGTTATGTCTTTTAGGAATGCATTAGATTTCACATATACTTTTAGTGTTAAAGTGCCATATTTTGATATACATTAATGTTCTACATATGCTTACTTATGGGCAATCTTGTTTGTTTAGTCTCTTTCAGCGTCTTGATTCAAAATCAAAGGATATATCCAAAATTGCTGCAGATATCACCCAGGCAGTGTCTCTGTCCCAAGGAATTGAGAGAAAAAAGGTGATCCAGCATATCAGAGGAATGTATAAAGTAGATCTCAGTGCTAGCAGACATTGGCAGGAACTTATCCAACAACTGACGCATGATCGGTAAGCGAAGTGGGACATTTTCAGGTTGTCTTCATGAATATTTTATCTATTGATGTTAAAAATCATATGTAATTCTTCCAGAATAACGATTCATAACATTATTTCATTAGTTTAAATGTTCTTTGTTTAATCACTTATGATTTCATCTTGAACGATAATCCTATGAGAATATTTTTTAAAAATTGTTGGGGGTGGGGAAGATAATGAGAGAGAGAGGCATTAGCTCTTCTGGATAGTAAAATCTGTATATTGGCTTTAATTTTTAATTCTGATCTTTGTAAAAGACTAGAAAAATCACTGAAAGAGGGTAGTTGGGAAATAGATCTTTTTCTAGCTAAGACTTTAATAATATAATTTAAAAATACAAATAACGAAAAGAGGGAAACTAAAGTATTATTCTCTGAATTTGGTTAAGATAACTGGTTAGTATGACTTTGAGGTGCTCAAAAAACTAAACATTATACACTAAGGCAAATTCCAGGTAAACAAAAGAATTAAAATCAAAAAATTTATAAAGTAGAAGAAAATAGAGTGTTTATCAACTCTCTGATGGATGGATCACTTTCTAAACTCAAACACAATAGAAGAAGCTACAAAGAAGAAATGAATGGATTTGAACTTTAATTTTTTCCGATCTATTTAACAACCATAGCAACAATAAAACATGAAAATTTATTTTCAGCAAATATGTCAGTTAATATTTTTATTATTTAGAAAATTCATGTAGATTTAAAAGTAAAGTATCAAGATCCCAGAAGTTTGAATGAGCAAAAGACGTGAATACACTCTTTACATAAGACAAATACAATTAATAAACAGATGGGAAAATATCCAATATGGCTAGAGGCTAATTTGGTTTTTTGAAACCTTTAGATACCATATTTAACTTTTATGTTACAAAATTTTTTTAGGTGCTATTATCCACAGCAGGAAGAAATGTGTCCTCATCTCTGGTCAGAGATTTCGTGGCATTGTATGCTTTGATAATATATGTCAGAAACCGTACAAAGATTTTATTTCAAGCTCCAGTTATCCTATTTTAGTCATTCTATCCTAAGGAAAATACTCAAAATATGGAAAGGCAATAAACATAAAGGTTTCATCTCTGCATTGTTTATGCTAGTGAATAATTGGAAACAACTTAAGTATATAATAATAGTAACAGGATTGAATACATTATGATTTATCCACTTAATGCAATATTAGCCGCTTTAAATGATGACGATAAAGATTATAATGTATTTAGTGAAAGAAGGCAGGATATAGAAATGTATATTCATAATAATTATAACTGCAATTTTTAAAATGAAGAAAATAACCACTACCAGTATTTTGGTATGCTTAGGGTAGTAGAATTAAGGGTGATGTTTTTCCTCTTATCTATTTCTAAAAATATATTTAATAGGATTAAACTATTCTCTTTCATTTAAAATATTTCTTTGTATTTAAGCATTTTAAGAAATGTGATTTAAACTATAGAAATGAACGAATTTTATTTGTTATATTAGTAGGCAAAATGGGAAATGTAAAAACTTAATTTGGAAAATGGATTTTTCTTTTAGCTAGCCATATTAAGTCCAATGTATCACTAAAGCATACATGTTGCTAAAGCATTCATAGTAGGCATGAATATATCTTTTTAAAAATTTAATAGATAGAAAAACCTGGTAGCAGAGCATGCCTCCAGGTGGGGAACTGGGAGACTAGGATTCAGGAGCAAAAGGGCACTTATTTTTTTTATGTCGTTCTTTTAGAAACTATGTGTATGCATTCCCTAATCTAATATATAAACAGCTGGGTTTTTTAATTGAATAGATCCATTTTGATTTATTTATTCAGTTTTTATAACAATTTTTTTTAAAAGCTATAAGTACTTCTTCAGATTGCCACTTAAAACGTTCTTTTATTTTCACTTGCAGAGCAGTCTGGTATGATCCCACCTACTATCCAACTTCGTGGCAGTTGGATCCAACAGAGGGGCCAAATCGAGAGAGGAGGCGTCTACAGAGATGTTACTTAACTATTCCAAATAAGTATCTCCTTAGGGATAGACAAAAATCAGGAGGTAATAGTGGCTTCTTGACTCAACGTATAAATATAGCAGATAACTATGGTCATTAGATAAAGATAATATGTACTTTTTCCCTCAACAGATGTGGTCAAGCCACCACTCTCTTACTTATTTGAAGACAAAACTCATTCTTCCTTCTCTTCTACTGTAAAAGACAAAGCTGCAAGTGAATCTATAAGGTAAATTTGAATCATAAGGTGTTCTCTCTTTTGTTGAAGGAGTTAAAGATTTTAAGTTTACTGTAGTGTTTATGTAATATTTATTTTAGATAATGCTGTGGTTTAGGAAAGGTCCTAAACATGGCTCAAGAGAGGACAAGGTTGAATGGCCAAAATCCAAAAGGAGTAGACATTTTTGATGGCAAGGACTCATTGGACTTCAGTCGTCGTGCTCTGGCCCTTGTTTGCATATATATATTTTCATAGTTGACTTTTCTAATGACTTTGTGAAGTATACGGTGCTGCTGGTGGCATCATCAAGAGGCAATCTAGTATAGTCATTAAAGGTTCCAATTCTCCTTCCTTCTCTTACAAGCTGTCTGATCTTGGGCAAGTCTTAGCCTCTCTGTCTCAGTTTCCTTATCTGTTACATGAGTAAGATAATCACACCCGAAGTATCATAGTATTGTTAAGTATTAAGTGGGTCAGTGTATGTTAACTATGGATAGTATTGTCACTATTTTTGTGGTGGTAGTTATTACATGCCCATTTTACAGATGAAAAACTGAGACCCAAAGAAGATAAGTGACTTGACTAAAGAGTAGAGGAACTTTTCCAATTCTAAATCTGTGTTTTTCCTAGAATAGTAGGCTTCTTTTATGTGTTTGAAATATCAGAGACATGACCCAATGTTTGCTTATTTACTAGAAAATAGAAAATACTGAAATCTCCTTTAAATAATTGAATGCCTATATCCTGCATACAGAGTATAGGGATTATTAGTCGTCTTTTTAAAGTTTCAGTCATTTTCTCCTCTACTATAGAATGTTAAAAAATGAGATAATATTTTCCTGTGGGTTTGGACAAGACATCTCATGCTTTTAAAACTTGTCTGCTTTTCTGAAGTCTTTTACTAGATAAAATAAAACTTACACTCTGTAAAATTGATCAAAACATTTAATCATAGTCATTTTAAATATGTTTTCACAGAGTGAATCGAAGATGCATCAGTGTTGCACCATCTAGAGAGACAGCTGGTGAATTGTTATTAGGTAAGTCACATTTTGAAGAGTTTTACACATATTCACCCTGCTGTATTTTATTCTTAGATAATTTGAAGCATTATTTGACACACAGCCATTCAATCAAATAAGTTTTCTCTAATATCACATAGGTTATTTTGCTGTGACATTATGTAGAATGCATGTGATTCATGAATGTAAAGAAATGACAGTCATTTTCTGAAAGGCACATGAATAGCATTTTAATTTTTATAAAATTGGCTTTCTTCATGAGTATACATTTTTATATTTAGCCATCGCTTTTATTATATATCAATTTTGATTTTTAAAGTGAAGAACTATTGGTATACTTATATGCCTACTGTTTTAACAGATATACCTATGCATAAGAAATATATCCACCTTGAGATTGTTCATAATTTACATTTTCTATTGTGCTTCTGAGAGAAAGGCCCAATTTTCGATCCATGGATACCTATATAGTTACATTTGGTGAGAAATTTTTTCCTCAAAATATGAAGGAATAAAGTTATACCCCTTGGTGTCTGTTTCCTTGAAGAACCAATTTGTATGCTGTAGGCCAGTTGTTCTCAAAACGTGGTCCCCAAATCAGGAGCATCAGCATCACATGGGAACTTCTTAGAAATGCAGCTCTCAGGCCCCAGCCCAGACCTGCTGAGCCTGAAACTCTGTGTATGGGGCCCAGCAATCTGCATTTTGATGAGCCTTCCAGCAATTCTGTTTCACCCTCAAATTTGAGAGTTCCTGCTGTAGGCTAAAGCTCCAGCCTCCAAAGCCCAAGATGCGGAGCTTCAAGCTTGCCGTGACTGAACCCCAGGGTCACAAGGATGGAGCTGGTACCCTTCTCTGAGCCAGCCATACCAGTGCTCAGTGGGGACCAGCACGCAATGCAGAGCTCCAAGGAGTTCCTACCATTTGGATACGTGACATACGGACATGTGTTAACAACAGCCTATGAAGCAGGAAAAATTGGGGGGCTATCTTTTAAGGCCTATTCGACCTATTGAGTGTTTAAGTCAGCAAAATAATTAAGGATTACTCTTGCTAGAAAATTTGATTTACAACTTGACTCCAGTTAATGTGTGACAAAATAAAGCAAATGAATATGCTAGTCACATAAGAAGAATACTGGTAATAATAAATAGCCTACATTTTTTAAAAAATGAGTGCCAGGCACTGTTAATAAGCATTTTACATATATTCTAATTTAATTCCCACAGTAACCTTCCCTCTCATTTTTTTAATAAGGAAACTAAGGCACAAAGAGGTTAAGCAACTTTCCCAAGAGCTCATGGATGCCTTCAAAAATATTTATTGAGTGTCAGGAACTGTTTCTGGGTGCTGAGATTCAAATTCAGGCCAACTGATTCCAGAGGTCATGCTTTCAACCGTATAGGGTAATAGTGCACATACATTTTAAAACTCATATCCAGTTATTTTCTGCAGGTAAATGTGGAATGTATTTTGTAGAAGATAATGCTTCTGATACACTCGAGAGTTCGGTGAGTAGAGGCTTAAGTTTGCACTTACATAAATCTAGACGAATTCCAAAAAAATGTATAAATTCAGTGTAACCAGAGAGCAGGTAGAACTATTAGAGTACATTTATTGTCCCTCTATGTGTAGACTGGTCTGAATTCCAAACATTTTTTTAAAGCTAATTTTAGAAAGAAGACCATGCCATCTCCTCTGGCTTATGGTCTGAGTCTCATAGCAGTTAGTATTATGAGTCAAATTCTGAAGTGCTCCTCTTATTTCGATTTATGTCCATTCTTTCCCACACTGTCCTCTGTAGTGACAAATAACTGCCCCCCTGACACTCCCAGTCTACTATCAAGTACATAGCTTAAGTATTCTTGATACTCATTTAGCTTAGTAATCATAATTTTTATTCTTCTGGAAATGCTGATATTAATCAGAAAATAACAAAAAAGACTCTTAATTCACATTTTTTGTATAGTAAATCTTTTTATCCGTTTCATTTGGCTCGTATTCCATTAAAATATTGTTTGGAGATCTGTGTAATAGGAGAAATAAGGCTTTTTGTTTCAAAAAGTTCTAAAGCCAGGAATTCCTAAGGATACACTAAACAAGATTATATGTGATTTAACAGTGAATACATATTTGATTTCAAAGAAATTAAGTGAAAACAGAATTTGGTTATAAAACAAATACTGTGGAAAAAAATCATGAAAATATTTAATATAGCCAAAAATTAAGTAGGCATTCTTTCATGATTTCTATAGCTATTACCACAGAATTATCCCAGCTAGTAAAAGTATAGTTATGTTATCTTTCAAGATGTATCTTTTTAGTAATGAAGGAATTTAATAGTTGATATATAAGCCGACATTTTTCTGGGTCCAAAAAGTGACATTTTCCACATTTAAAACTCTCCTAAAAATACCCTTGCTTTTTAGTAGATTGAAGGAGCCTTCCTTCCTCTGTACTTTTGTAGCATTTGTTCTTACTTCTTATATGACATTTACTACTTTGCATTTTAAATATGTGTACAAAAATCCCATGCCCCCTTTTGTCCTATACAGATGTATTTTATGTAGAGCACTTAGTGGAGCACTTTGCCCATAGCGCTCAGTTAATGTGTGTGGAGTGAATGAATGAACGAATGAATGAATGAATGTTGAAGCTAAACAAGGAGCAATTTGGTTTTAAGTATGATAGTATTACATTTTCATTAAAACATTTTATTTGTAATATACTTCTTGCTTCTACTTCTAAAAGTTAGTTGGGACTCAGTACAGTAGTAAAGCAAACACAAAGCAGGGCAATTCACATTTTCAGATTTTTAAATAAGGCTTTGGAAAGATGTAGAGCCTGGGATCAGGTAGCTACTGCAAGTGAGTTCTAAATTTTGCTCTGAGCTTCCTGTTAGCCAACACAAAAGCATAAGTACATGCAGTTTTCCAAAAGGGAAAGCTGATGGAAAAAAACAAGCTAGGATACAGCTTTATTTGATCAGATAAATTCTAACTAGTTTTAAACTTTGGTAGAAGCTTTTTTCATGAATTTTCTATTAAAAGCATCAAGTGACATCATTCATGTATTCAACTGCAATTTACAAAAGATTTAGATGTGTTCTTTTAAGTTTTTCTTGATTTTGTACTTTGGGAAGAGCCCAGTGACGGTAGGAGGTGTAGGACCTATGCCCCTAACTCTTCATTCTAGAATATGGGGCTAAGATTAATGCTCTGCAGGAGATCCAGCTTTCCCGTACACACTTATCATCTACTTCCTCTGCTAACCACATAGAAAGGGAATGTAGCTACTTGCTACACACTGGTTTGTGAGCTTGCATTCAGTGGGGCTGTATTTGCAGGAATGCGGTGTTAGTTACAGGAGACTGCTTTGCCTTTGCTGGATGATTCAGGGGCATGGGAACTGTTTCATAGCTTGGGAATTCCCAGGCCATGCAGATAGGTTGATTTTAACTGAGAGCAGAGCCATAGTTATGAATTCTCAGGCAGAGGCTTTTTTTCTATTCTCCAACCAGACCCCAGGCCAAAAGAGACAGGCTTCCTGGTTATTCCTCTTTATTGATGGGCACATTTGTTTGTCTGCTCTTTCACTGGGAACATATCCCTTCATGAGTTTTAGCTTTCTGAAGGAATTTCAGTGCCACACTGTGATCCAGAGAACCCAAGGCCTCATCTTTTGTCCTCAAGTGGATGTTAACCTAAGTCACTTAGTTTCTGAAACTGGAGTGTGTGCGTAGGTGTATGGGCATGTGAACACATACACAACTGGTTGGCCAAAGTGTCACTTCCTCCTTATAGCTGTTTTTCAAATTTCTCTTTATTTTTGACTCCTGGGGGTTTCATTTCCTTTACTTTCTTGCAAGCTCAGCTCTATATTTAACAGAATATTTGCTTAGTAAAATAAGTCAGTCTAAAAAGGCTACATACTGTGTGATTCCAACTACATGACATTCAGGAAAAGGGAACACTATAGAGACAGTAAAGAGATCAGTGGTTGCCAGGATAGGGAAAGGAGGAAAGGAGGAGGGAGCACAAGAGAATTTTAGGACAGTGAAACTATTCTGTATGATACATTTCATTAAACATTTGTCAAAACCCATAGAACTATACAGCATCAAGAGTGAACCCTAATGTAACCTACAGACTTTAGTTAAGAATAGTATATCCAGTATTGGCTCATCAATTGTAACAGATGCACCACACTAATGTAAGACAGTAATAGGGAAACTGAGTGTGGAAAGGGGATACATGAGAACTCTCTGTATTATCTATTTAATTTTCTGTAAACCTAAAACTGCTCTAAACAAAGTAAAGTCTATTAAAAAAATAATACAAATAAAGTCTATTAATTTTTTTAAGTTTCTTAAATTTTACCCAGAATTTTGAAATGTTTAGTAGTGGGAAGATTTTCAGTGATTCTTATCTGCCATTTTGCCACAAAAGAAAGACTTTGCATTTCATTTTGAGAATTTTTAAAAATCTAAAATTAAAATGATTATTTATATTTCATGTGATGCAAATAATTTCATCTTTTTCTTTTGTCTTAGAACCTTCAGGGAGAATTGGAGCCAGCATCATTTTCCTGGACATATGAAGAAATTAAAGAAGTTCACAAGCGTTGGTGGCAATTGAGAGATAATGCTGTAGAAATCTTTTTAACAAATGGTAGAACACTCCTATTAGCATTTGATAACACCAAGGTAAATTCAGCTTTCTAATAGATATCTATTTTTGAAGTGATCATGGAACCAGTGTAACTTTACTCATACTGATTATATGAAGGGTTAACTTACTTAAACTTTAATTCACAGTTTCTGAAATCAAATAAAAATTGCCTTATGTCTTAGTCCTAATTAAAGTAAATGCTTGGTTATATTAGTATTATTTTTGTCCTCCTAAACTGTATTAAATTCTTATTCCCCAAAGAGACTGTATCTGTAAAAAGTAAATGAATGAACACATAACCAACTTGAAGGGGGTGGTTCAAACTTGATGGTAGATTCCATTTCTGACAAGCCCTTTCTTGACCCCCACATCTCTTCAGCTGCTATTTGTCTGCTCTCTTTTATAGACAACCTCTTAGAAAAAGTTGTATATGCTTGCTGCCTCCCATTCCTCCCCTCCAATTCTCTTTTGAAATGCTCCAGTCATATTTTTTTCTCACCATTCCACCTATAATTTCTCTGGCCTGGGTCACAGTGACCTCCATGTTGCTAAATGCTACGGTCACATTTCTTAGTCCCCATCTTACTTGACCTATCAGCAGCATTTGACACAGCTGATTATTCTCTTTCTTAAAAGAAAAAAAAAGCCTTCCTCACTGGACTTCTGGCTTATCACCTCCTCTTAGTTCTCCTTTGACCTCACCAGCCATTCCTTCTCAGTCCTGTTCACGGATGCTTCCTCGGAGTGTCTCAGGGCTCATATTCAGACCTCTTCTCTTCTCATCCAGTCCTGTGATTTTGAATACTATCTGTGTTCCAACAGCTTACAAATTCATATCACTACCCAAACCTCTCCCCTAAATGTCGCACTCAAATGTTTAACTCCCTACTTGCATCTTCACTTGCAAGTCTAATTGGCATCTCACATTTAATGTGTACAAAGCTGAATTTCTAATCTTTCCCCCAAAATCTCTTTATAATTTCCCCATCTGAGTAAATGGCAACTCTAATCTTTCTGAATCCCAAAGCTTTGGGATTATCCTAGACTCCTCTTATTCTCCTATCTCCCACACTTACTCTGTCAATAAGTCCTGTTGGCTCTCCCCTCAAAATACATCTAGAATCTGGTAACTTCCATTGCTACCATCCTGCTCTCAGTCGCCAGCATCTCCTGCTGAAATCATTACAACACCCTCCTAACTGGCCCCCCTGCTTCCATACTCCCCCGTCTTTCAGACTGTTCTCAACGCAGCAGCTGACGTACGTATGTGGGATCATGGCATTCCTCTGCTCAGAACCCTCCAGTCACTTCCTGTGTCACTCCATTAAAGCCAAAGTCCTTACAATAGCCTAATAAAAGCACTCAAGAATCTGGCATCTTGTTAACTCTCTGAGCTTGTCTTCTACCATTCTATCCCTCAATCTCTCTACTCTAACCATGGTGACTTTCTTTTCCTTGAATATAGCAGACACACTGATGCCTCAGGGCCTTTGTGCTTACTCCTGCCAGGAATGCTGCCTAGAATGCTTTCTTCTTAGAAATCCATATGACTCACTCTCACTTTTTTCAGGTTCCATGATCAAATGTCTCCTTATCAGAGAGACTTTTCCTGACTAAATAAAATAGCAGCCTCTCTCTCACTCCTACCCCCAGCATCCCTTATCTCCTTTACCTTACTCTATTTTTCTCTGTAGGACTTAATAGCATCCAACATTGCCTCCCCAATAATAACGTAAGGACTTTGTTTTGTTAAGTGCTATGTCTTCAGCACCTTGAACATACTAGTATGTAGGTGCTTAATGAGTATCTGTTGAATGAATGAATGCTTCCTTTTTCTTGCAGAGTTCAGTATGCAGACTGTCATAAATTCCCTTCCATCAACCTTAGCTTCAGCAGTTGACAACCTTCAGATTTAGACTACAGGTTTAGGTTTTTGCTTTTTGTCTTGAACCTATTCTTCTTTTTTCAATTGTGGTTAAAAATACATAACATAAAATTTACCATCTTGACCATTTTTAAGTGTACAGTTCAGTAGTGTTGACTATATTCATATTGTTGTGAAACAGATCTCCAGGTTTAGGTTCTTAAACACTCTGTGATCTTGCCTTTTCCATAACTGTAGCCACATTTTCTCGTTCTTCTCATTGACTTTTAGTCCCATCTCTGATTATCTGCATCTGTGGCCCCCCTTCCTAGCCTGAAGCATATACACATTTAAGATGAGTATTTCAAATTTGCTTTTAGCAAAGGCCGGGCTCGTCTGTTTTTTTCCATTCATTACCAATTGTCATTTAATTGCTTCGGAAGAAATCAGCATACCCTTTTCCTGTGACAGAACTTTTGTGAATCTCTAAGAAAATCCATGTATTAGTTTTCAATCAGTAATGAAAATCAAATATCCTCTCTTACATAGGATATTTTATTTCATTCTCATGAAATAAATATCATTTCCACCCCCCACCATGTTACACGTGTCATGACTGCAGCACAAAGGGTTTAAGCAGGAACACAGACTGGGTCTTTCTGATTCAGAAAACCGTGCTCTTTCTACTCATTCATGTTGCATTTATTTAGATGAAATTTCTTCTTTTTCCTTTATTGTTTTTTTTAAAGATCTGTAATAAGTAACTTTTATATGTAAATTTTTTCTTAGTTTCTTATTAACAGATTTCTCAAAAAATTTTCTTGGGGGACTTGAGATTATAAACATGCCTATAATATCATGAATTCTTTGGAGAAAAGTTTCAGTAAGCCTAAAAATAAAATGTTTTTTTTCTCCTTCCCTTGTAGGTTCGCGATGATGTGTACCACAGTATACTAACAAATAACCTCCCTAATCTTCTGGAATATGGCAACATCACTGCTCTAACAAACTTATGGTATACTGGACAAATTACAAATTTTGAGTATTTGACTCACTTAAACAAACATGCTGGCCGATCCTTCAATGATCTTATGCAGTATCCAGTGTTCCCGTTTATACTTGCTGACTATGTTAGTGAGACCCTTGACCTCAGCGATCCATCAGTCTACAGGTAACTAAAAACATCATCTCCTTTTGGCTTCATCCATGTGCGTCATTTATTTCATTAATGTTCTTAATCATATATAGAGTGAATATATAGTGAACCCCCATATGTCCATCACCCCAACAATTATGAAGATTTTTGCCAAACTTGCGTCAATCTTTTTTCCTTTTTAATTTAAGACGAATCACAGACATCTATGTCAATCCTATGTTCTTCAGTAAACATCTCTTGAGGAAAAAAATAGAACATTTTCCTACATAACCACAGTGCCATTATCACATCTAAGAAAAGCAACAGTGATTTTATGCTATTATCTAATATCCAGTTCATGTTAAAATGTCCCTTGATTTATCAAAGACGTCTTTTTATAGTTGATTTGCTTAAATCAGGCCCAATGTCACCTTTGGCTGCTGTGTCTCTCAAAACATATATCTAGAACAGCCTTCACATTTTTGTCTTTTTCTCTTTCTTTCTTCCTGACATGGCTTGTTGAAAAAAAACAGATCATTTATCTTGTAGGATGTCCCCCATTTTCATGTTACTATTTAGCTTTTTCCTCTAGCTTCTGTATTTACGAGAGACTGGAAATTAGTTCTAAAGTAAAGGCTTGATTAGATTCAGGTTCAACTTTTTTTGGCAAGAATCCTTTTTAGGTGCTGGTGTAAACTTTATATTGCCCCATATCAGGAGGCAGATGATATCCCACTCTAATGATGCTTAGATTGATCCATGGGTCCAGGCTCTCACTGAACTTGTTTCTTTCATTGATGATTATTGCTTGTGTCAGTTATTTCACTAGAGGTTACAAAATGGTGATTTCCTATTCTCTCATTTTTCTCTACGTTTATTAGAAGAAAACATACGAGATGAGCCTGGGATATTTTATTGTATCAGAGAGCAAGGAAACTAATATAGTCTTGTATAAAGGACTTGAAAAGAAAATTTTCACACTCATATTCATTGAAACATTATTCATAATACCAAGATGTGGAGGTAGCCCAGCTGTCTGTCTGTGGATGAATGGATGGCGGAAATGTGGTATATACATACAATGGAGTATTATTTAACCTTAAGAAGGAGGGAAGTCCTATCACATTCTACAACGTGGATGAACCTTGGCGACATTGTGCTAAATGGATTAAGCCAGTTGCAAAAAGACAGATACTGTGTGATTCTGCTTGTGTGAGTTGTCTGGGGTAGTCAAACTCAGAGGCAGAGAGTGGAATGGTGGTTGCTGGGGAACAGGGTGGTGGGAGGGGAGAGATGGGATGTTGTTGTTCAGTGGGTGTGGAGTTTCAGTTTTGCACACTGGAAAAGTTCTAGAGAGCTATTGCACAACAGTGTGAATATGGTTAACACTACTGAACTGTGTACTTGAGAATGGTTTAGGATGGTAAATTTTGTGTTGTCTTTTTTACCACAATTTAAGAAAATAAAGCACTCAGAGATCAACTTGAAGTGGCTGTCACTGCCAAAGATAGGAAAATCTGAGCACCAAAAAGAATAAAGACTATAATTGATTGAAACATATTTAAATAAAAAAATACTTGTTAATGATACTTTTTTAAATGTCCAAAAAACAAAGCAAAACTAAATTCTTTGGTCACCATTGATATAACTAGACACAAATTCCTTGCTTTTGAATTGTGGCAATTAAAAGCAAAGAATTTAGCATTTATCCTGCCTTTCCTGAATGAATTGCATTTAGAGACTAAATAGCCCTGGTTGATGAGAGTATATTCTGCTTATTTAGTTTGAAAAATATACTCTTTTATTTAGTTTAAAGAAAAATTGACTTCAAATATTCTATTGGTATAGTAGAGTATTTTAATTATAACTGCTAAATAATCAGGCCTAGTTAAGACAGTTTTTAGGAAATCAGATTCAGTTTAATGTTTTTGTCAATTTAAAAAAGAGCAAATGGCACATTATTTATTTTTAGACATTTTTATACAGTGCTGATGGACATTTAAATTTATATACTACTGGTATAAATAGATAAAATCTTTTTGAAAGGCAATTTAACAATATATAACCAAAGAACTCTTCAAATGTGCATACTCTGTTTTAACAATATAACTTCTAGGACCTTTTCCTTAGGAAATACTTAGGATGTGTGCTCTATCAGAAAGGTTCCCAGCAGTAGTAGGTGTCATGAGGGCAAGAACTCTGTCTGGTACATTGCTGATAACGGTGCCTGGCACTGCAAGCAAAAATTTAGCCATAAAGATAGTCCTCATATCAATTTTTTAAGTAGCTAAAATTTAGAAACAACCTAAATGCCCAACACTAGGTTTGAATAAATTGTTATATGTTGCAGCTAGTAAAAGTGGTATTGTAGAAATATGTATTATACATGGAGGGGGATGTTCTTTTTTTTTTTTTTCTGAGTAAGATTAGCCCTGGGCTAACATCTGTGCCAGTCTTCCTCTACTTCATATGTGGGATGCCGCCACAGCATGGCTTGACAAGTTGTGTAGGTCCACGCCTGGGATCTGAACTCGCAAACCCAGGCTACCAAAGTAGAGCACGCAGAACTTTAACCACTCGTCCATGGGGTCAGCCCCAAGATGTTCTTTTTATTTAAAAAGTGAATATACATACACAGATAAGCAGAAAGACATCTGGAAAGATATATACCAAAATGTTTTACCTGTGGGTAATAGTATGTGCCTGATTTTTGGTTTATTTTATTTGCTCATCAGGAATTTCTGATTTTTCAACCACAGCAATAGGTATTACTTGTGTTTAAAAAATAAAAAAACTGTTCACGCTACTTAGAAAAAAATTGCCTGCCAGTATGTCAAACATGATTTCTCTTCTTTTGAGAAATGAATTTGTGTCTATTCTATAAAACTATTTTTACTTTTTAACAAAGTTTTTAGGGTTAAAAAGACCTCAGAAATAAAATGTGTTTACTATTACTAATTTCGATATCCCTATCAAATAATTCTCCAAAAAAATAGATATATGAACATCTGGCTAAGCAGACCTGGTTTGACTTACTGAAATTTGGGGAAATCTGAAGTTGATCTAGTTACGGTGCCAGATGTTCAAACTCCAGTTGCCTCCATCCCAGTGCCGGACCAGATGGCTCCTCAGCCAGGGAAACCTGTCCTTCCTCATTGGACCTTTTTCTCTTGCTCTTTTAAGTACCGCACAGGAAAGCTGCTTGACTCTGTAGCTTGTAAAAGTGAGGATTCATCCTTAGGTTCTCTTGCCTCCCTGATACAGTGCAAACACCAGCACAGACACATCCAAACACATGCACTCATTCTCTGCACTGTGCACAATGGTGTCACTCACCATCTATGAATTAGATAACAAAATATTTATTTCAATACTCAGACTCCACATCTCAACTTGGTCACTGTAAGCATGTGTTGTTTCTTGAGTTTTCACTAACTAGCCTAATAATTACATGGCATCTTCTCATGATCCTATTTCCTGTCCAAACTGCCCTTTACTCTTCACTGCCTAACTGGTGTACAGTCTGGAAAATCAGGATAGGAGTTTCTAGGGCTTGGTAGGAGTCAGCTGCCATGAACAGCGTCAGTTATGATTCTGGAGGAAGTAGAGGAAGCAGGGAGGCAAGGGGTAGCAGCAGCTCTTCTTGTATAGGTTACTCATCAGTCAGGAATTCCTAATACTGGTATGGATGTGTTTTTAAAAATTCTACCTTAATAGTTTATGAAATAATAATTTTGGATGATGAGTGTTAGTTGTAAAGCAACATGTGTAAGCACTAAACTAAGGGCCGAGTATTTTGTTGATCACTTATTTACTTACAGGATGCAGACATCTAGACAGCTTAATGCTGACAGTATCAAAACACTCCATATTTTTTCCATCATCTCTTCCTTTACAGAAATCTCTCTAAGCCTATAGCTGTGCAGTATAAAGAAAAAGAAGATCGTTACGTGGACACATACAAGGTAGGTTTAGCTTTTACTCATATTTTGATAAGTGAAAACTGGGATTTTGTTTTATAAACTTGTGTTTTACCTAATTTTAAATTTATAGTATTGATCTTCTGTTTTTCACTTCCTTGTGCTTTGATTGACAAACAACTGGAAATCATTATATGATTTTAAATTTTATTCTGTGTCTCAATTCTCTGCAAATACTTTGCCCAGAAAAAGAAATACATTTATTGTGGCATAAATTGGAAGCTAATAAAAATCATTGTTATATTCAAATATGTAGATAATTTTATTCCTTATAAAAGTCACAAAGATTTCCAGGGACCTGCTATTTGTGTCCCCTAGTATTATTTATATAACAGTATCAGCATATTCATAATGTACCATAATCCCTTATTATTCATATTCAGCATATTATGCATTAGTTTATTAACGGAAATTTACCATATTTTAAAGTTTTAAAATAGAAATTAATTACCTATTTCTGTAAAATTAATATTAATGGAATTCTGTTGGCAATTAAGAAAACTCATTAGCCACATGTTGCATTCTTTACAAGAGTATAAAGTTAGGAGCAGCTGAAGCAGTTTTCTCAGATTCATCACAATGTTTTCTGTCATAGTTCCAGAAGGATACCTCCAAGCATCTCACAGCTGTCACTGCTTGATTCTTCTGCAGTTAAAAATGGGGCAGTGCTATGGGAATCAAGGAGAAGTGACTCCAGAAAATTCACTGTCACCTGACTTTCTTATCAGAGCCAGACAGAAGCCATGAGAGATGAGAATAGTGACAGATATCAAATATTTGGTTGAGCTTCCTACTTTATGATGGGAAGATGAGTAGTGAAAAATCACCGTATTCTTTATCTCTGTGTAACCACACTGCAAAACAGCCGTAAGATGTTCTCTTAATACCTAAGAATTCCAATAATGTGGTACAGTTTTTACATTTCTATTGCATTACCACCACTAGAGAAGCATTTCTCTGAAGAACATGGCATTACATCTTGAAACCCTCTTTTAAAATCCAGTCTCCAGGGATAGTAGTGGCTCTCATTTGAGCACTTGACCAACTTAGACATCATGAGCCGTTAGTTGGGAGCCAGAACGCTGGGAGGTAGGGTGCAGAACAGGTGGGTTTTCTATGAGGGAATGAGAGTAAAGGTGCAGACTGTGAGATGCTTCTCGAGTCTTCACGCCTCAGCAGGGCACCAAGGAGGAGACTCTCAGATACTCAAGGTGGCTGAGGTCCAAACACGAGTAGAAGGGCAAGCCATGAGAATGGCATCAAAGCGGTAGCAGGGAAGGTTGGAAAAGACAACGAGCTAGGCTTCTCCAGCTTTCCCTGGAGCTCACTATCATGAATTCTCTCTGATTCCCTGTTTCCTTCAGTACTTGGAGGAAGAGTACCGCAAAGGAGCTAGGGAAGATGACCCCATGCCTCCGGTGCAGCCCTACCACTACGGCTCCCACTATTCTAACAGCGGCACTGTGCTTCACTTCCTGGTCAGGATGCCTCCTTTCACGAAAATGTTTTTAGCCTATCAAGGTAAGGATGGTTTTATAACTATCTAAAAAGTCTTTCTGGGTCATTAGAAAAAAGTCTTGACTGACTTGATTGACACTAATCAAACCACAGGAGAAAGAATTCTATTTATTCCTTTGACAAAATTTTCTTCAAAAGACCTGCAGTAAGCCAAATCATCTTGCTAAGGTTTCAAATTTGGCTTCAAATTAAATGTATCTAAGTTTATAAAAATGCAATTCACCTTTTAAAAATTAAGATGTAATTCACGCACTGTAAAATTTACCCTTTTAAAGCATATGCATTTCATTTTTTAAAGGTGTTCAACTTAATAATTATTTCAGATCACGTAAGTTATCTTTGAACCCAAAAGGGAGGGAATATATTATTCTAATTTATTATAAATAACTAGTTAACAGGAAAACCACACTGCCACCTTCACCATAGTAACTTTCTAGTTAATAATCTACCTCAGTGTTTTCAGTGACAGCCTGCAGGCCTGCAGATGACTTAGACAGAGGTGAATTTTCTAATTTGTGTGCAAATGGGGACACACTCACCCATCAGTTTCTAATGAGAACCGTGGTATTAGTTCTGTAGTTGTTCCTCATGGCACCCAGAATCCTTTATAGAATCATTATCCATTCATTTACTCAACACATCTTGAACTTCTTTATATATTTTTACTCATATGCAACCTCTTGGAGGAGTGAATTTTGTATTCTCTCTACTTGGTCTATAAAAAGGTGCTTTCTTAAGCTGCCACACGTGGCTTAACGATGGGGATGTGTTCTGAGAAGTGTGTTGTTAGGCAATTTCATTGTTGTGCAAACATCACAAAGTATACTTACACAAACCTAGATGGTATAGCCCCCTACACACCTAGGCTCTATGGTGCTAATCTTAGGGCACCACCATCATATGTGCAGTTCGTTGTTGACTGAAACGTCGTTATATGGTACATGACTGTATTTGTCCCTCTGTAAGTACACAGATGTTCCACGTGACAGCTGTTCAAATATTTGAAGATTTTTTCCCTGTTGCCTTTCTCTGTCTCCGTCTTGTTTATCCCCAGGCTAATTATCCTTAGTTAATTTGACGTCAGATTGAAAGCCTCCTGTATGCAAGGTCTTATCCCACCTACTGCAAGGAATACAAAAAAGAAATAAGACAGTTCTGTACTTAGTAGAGTTTTAAGAACTAATGTTTAAGCCATCCTTGTTTACTCTGGTTTCCAAACCTGTCACTCTTCTGATCATCTTTCTGGATGTGTTCTGATTTGTGAATGCCCTTATTAAAAAGTGGCAGTCCCAAAATGAAAAAGAATATTTCAGATGTGGTTTGGGAACACTGCAGTGTATAACAGAACTGTTACTTCCCTCTATTTCTTTTAACATAGCCCAAGAATCTATTAATATAAAACTCTCAATCAACTAAAATTTCTTACCTATTTTTACATATTGCTATTATGCTAGGTTTTCTTCATTGTGTATTTAAGAATTTTTTCTTTTAGAAAAAGACTAACTCAGTCCCCATTCAGTTTCATCTGATTAGTTTAAAAAGATTTATGTTGGCTTTTGAATTTATTTCTAGACTTCTGGTTTAGTCCAGGGTTTCTCACCTTGGCACTGTAGTCATTTCGAGCTACATAATTCTTTTTTGTGGGGACTGTTCTGTGCATTGTAGGGCATTTAACAGCATCCCTGGCGCCTGCCCACTGGATGCCAGTGGCATCCCCCCAACCAGCTGTGAGAACCAAAAATGTCTCCAGACATTGCCAAATGCCCCCAGGGGCAAAAGTGCTAGGTTTTGAACCATTAGTTAGTACATGCATGTTCTAGATTATGGGAGTTTATAGTATCACTTTTTTAAAAAATTAATAAACTACAGAGAAAGCATGAACAGAACCCTCAATGTGCTGCTCTTGTTCCACAATTCCGTAGTCTCTACTCTAGTTACTATGACTCCACCATAGCCTTACAGAATTGCCTTTAGTTCTTCTGGATTCCATTTAGATTGATAACTTTTTCTCCTGAATGAGCTAGTGAGTTAAATATTTCTTTAAGTGGCCTTCTGTACTTTCTGAGAAAATAGAACTATTTATAAACCTCATTTCTTCCTAGATTTTATTTAGTGGCCAGCCAATGCTAACTGATTTGACAGAATAGATGAGAAAGCAATAAAAGCAGTGGAAAATGTTGCCCCACAGATCAGCTCAGGCTTCAGGGAGAAATTTAGCATGTCTCTTTAAAATTGTACCTTGCCTGATGCTGAGATCTGTCTGTGACAGATTGTTCAAACTTCAGCAAGTTCAGAGGAGTTGCAGATGGTACAGCCTAGTTCCTAAGAAGCATCTGCACTGTTTTCAGGGGCTGGCCTTTGGATATCATTTAATATTCTAGGCCTGCCCTAAGGCTGAAAAGTCTAGTAACTGTTGACAGAGAAGAGACAGGGTCAAAATTCAATTCTATGGTATTAATAGTCTACACCAGGAAAACTTAAAGGAGTGCCTATGCTTAGCTTTATTTTCATTCATAGGAAATCTTACTTAATTCTTTAGCTTATGACATCTAAAAAGCAATACCCTCATGCCCAAAAGAGAAAAGAAAGAAGAAAAAGTGGTCTTAACAGGGGCCACTCCAGTGGCATAGTGGTTCAGTTCTCACACTCCACTTGGTGGCACAGGGTTCACTGGTTTGGATCCCCGGCACGGACCTACGCACTGCTTGTCAAGCCATGCTGTGGCAGGCGTAGAGGGAAAAAAGTAAAGTAGAGGAAGATAAGCACGGATGTTAGCTCAGGGCCAGTCTTCTGCAGCAAAAAGAGGAGGATTGGTGGATTGGCAGCAGATGTTAATTCAGAGCTAATCTTCCTCAGGGGAAAAAAAATAGTTTTAACAGTTAGAGGTGAAGGAATAATTTTGCTTCTTTGTGAGGAAAAAACTATTTTACCTACTTGAGCTTTAATTTTCCTCCTTTCATTCGTTCAATAAATAAATCATTATTGAGTACCTAGCATGTGCTAGCTTTGGGTAATACACCACATCCTTGCTTTTATGGAACTTTGATTCTACTTGAGTAGACAGATAATAATCAATTAAATAAATAAATGGTATAAATTTATTTAGTTATATGTATTATGAAACATAATACAGATTAAATAAAATAGTGTGGTCTCAAATTATATATAGAAATATTTATTTTCAAGAACATGAATAACCTCTCTTAAACTAGGGACAAATAAGATGAACATCATTTCAGTCTTTTTGAAGTAGCGGAAGTAAGTTGATTATAAGAGGCTCCAGATGGAATCAGGTCTTTGTGTCTTAATTGTATTACTTGTATTTTTTTCTAGATCAAAGTTTTGACATTCCAGACAGAACTTTTCATTCTACAAATACGACTTGGCGCCTCTCATCTTTTGAATCCATGACTGATGTGAAAGAACTTATCCCGGAGTTTTTCTACCTTCCAGAGTTTTTAGTTAACCGTGAAGGTATGGCAGTAAATCATCTCTTATTTATATTTCTGAGGGTTTGTAGTTATTTTATAATTTTCCAAAAAGAAAAATAGCTTTTGTAAGTCCTAAAATTTGAGTCCCCAAATAAGAGAAATACCTTTATTTATTAAGTATATAATTTTATTTCCGAGTGAGCTTGAGGATTTTAAGTATTTCATAGGATGAAATATATTTGGAAAACTGTAACTTTTAACTATCAAAAGTATTTGTAAATATGTATTTTAATTTTGTTACAGAAATTGCTTTATTTTTTTTCTGATTACAAAAGTTATGTGCTCATTTAAAAAAAAGAGTCATGAATTTATTGCAAGTACAATGTAAATTAAGCAAAATCTCAATGATTTTATAAGGAATGACCAAGTTGGAAATAAAGCAATCTAACCAGAATTATCTAATAAAGGAATTCTAGAGGATAAAAGCAAATTTTCTGTGATGCTAGCGACCAAGAATTTTGGCCAGTCTTACCTGTTCTTTAATAGAAGATCAGTTAACCCTTTAAGACGTATCTTTGTGTCATTTTCCTACATTACTTAATTTTATGTTTTTATGTGACCTGTAGGAATACGTGAAATTGAGAATTATATCTTTAGACAAGATAGTATTGGGCAAATTACTTTAGAATTTTATTGTGTACTAACTGGCCTCTATGGGTTTCTTTGGAGAATGATTAATAAGTCCATGCTGCTGGTTACCTGGATCATGTTTCATAGGGTTGCCCAAGTGAGAAACACCTCAGTGAAATATCAGCACCTGCAGTTTGGGGTACCTGCCTTCTGGCTTTCAATTGGGGACTCAGGTTTAAATCTACGGCTTGTTTTCTCTATCCATGGTTTCTTATTCGTATCTTCCAGTCATCTGTGGCTGCATAACAACCCCAACACTTAGTGGCTCAAAACAACAACAAAATTATTATCTATCACAGTTTTCGTAGGTCAGAAATTCAGGAACAGTTCAGCCAGGTGGTTTTTGTGGTTTTGTTCAGGGCCTCTCATGCAGTTACATTCAGTTTGGCTGGAGCTGGAACAGCCAAGGGAACAGAGCAGCTGGGGGCTGGCAGGCCTTGCTCTCTTCCATATACTTTTCCATATGGTCTCTCCACATGGAATAGTTTGGGCTTCCTCACAGCATGGTGGCCTTGGACATCCCACTTAGCAGCTCAGGGTTCCAGAGTCAAGCGTCCTAAGAGAAAGATGAACAGAAGCTGTAGGCCTTTTCCAACCTAGCCTTGGAGGTCACACAGCAACACTGCCACTGTGTTCTGTTTGTGAGGCCGTCATAAGTGCCTGCCCACATTCAAAAGGAAGGAGCATAGACTTTGCCACTTGATGGAGGAATAGCAAGATTCTAGAAAAGCATGCAAGACAGCAAGTGTTGTTATAGCCATTCTTGGAAAATATGATTTGCTATAATGTATATCATGTCATTCCCTGTCAACATTCCTGTGGACCTGTGATTATACCTCCAGTCATCTGCTCTGGTCTACCTCTGTCATGTGTCCCCAGAGCACCTGAAAGTTGGGACTGATTTGAGTTTATAGAGACCCCCTGCCGCTCAGCCCCTCCCCAACTCAGTCCTTAGATACCTCATTCACTATTGTTCAATCGGTGAATTCCTGCTGTTTCTCCCGAAGCTGCCCACACAGAGTTCTGTGGGTGCTCAGCCAGTTCGTCTTACATCACCTGCAGCTGTCTGTGGGATGACTGCTGAGCTTTTTGAGATGACCCCTAGCCCCTCTCCACATTAATTTTATATGAGCCCTTGGTTTATATTTCACATCGCATCATTTCAGAATACTTCCAAAATTAGTAAAGATCCTTCTAACTTTTCACAAGATCAAGAAGTAGGCAGAGAGCAACTTAATTTTATGTGGAGCATAATCAGCTTTTAAGAGGTCCTTTTTAATTTTTATTCTGTTATGGTGTTCAGATTTTCTATCCAAAAAGGTATCGCAAAAAATCATTTCTGTTCAAAGTTAACATTTCTTTTAGGACAATTTTGTGTGTGTGTGTGAGGAAGATTGGCCCTGAGGTAACATCTGTGCCAATCTTCCTTTATTTTGTATGTGGGATGCTGCCACAGCATAGCTTGATGAGCGGTGTGTAGGTCTGCGCCTAGGATCCAAACCCATGAGCCCCGGACCGCCAAAGCAGAGTGTGCGAACTTAACCACCCTGTCACTGGGCTGGCCCCACTTTTAGGACAATTTTTTTAAATAAACACTTCTGATATTTTTGTGTATACTAGCAGACTAATGAGACAATTAGATTACAGTTCATTTATGTCACTGAAGAATCCTCTTATTCAATGTGTTGGGATAATTTTGTTATCCACAGGGAAGCTTAGTAGAAATGAAGTCAGGACAGACCTGCAGACTTACCATAAAATTAATAGATGAAGAACCTTCATTCTAGGAATGTGTATACTTTGTATTAGTTGGGTTTTTTAAACTATAGAATGCTAATATTTACTAAATATAGTCTTAAATTTATTATATTGTTAACACCAATAATTCAGAAATGCTTTTACAAAGTTTCAGTTTGATTTTAATCAAGTTTGCAATTGGATACTTAAGCACTTATTGCATTTGAAGATTTGATAAGTAGAATATTGGCATTAGCAGGCAATGATTTTCTGGGGTTTTTTTCAGTCAGATATAAAGTGGTAGAAGGATAAAGTTGAGAGATCTTAAACTTAATTGGAATAGCATTAATCCATGTAGCTCTGTTAGTAGGTAAGTAAGTAGATGAGCAATAGTGTTTCTATCCTGTTTGCTCCTTTTCCTGGTTACAGCACACAATGACTGTTTCTGTAAACTCTTAAGACCTGCTCAGTGGGCCAAATGAAGCATGCTTTGGGGGAGATAAATATTAATGCTAATCTTCTCTTTTAGGTTTTGATTTTGGTGTGCGTCAGAATGGTGAACGGGTTAATCACGTCAACCTCCCGCCTTGGGCACGTAACGATCCTCGACTTTTTATCCTCATCCATCGGCAGGCTCTAGAGTCTGATTACGTGTCCCAGAACATCTGTCAATGGATTGATTTGGTATTCGGGTATAAGCAAAAAGGGAAGGCTTCCGTTCAAGCCATCAATGTTTTTCATCCTGCTGTAAGTGATTCTTTTATAAATCTGCATTTATATAAGGTAGAACCTGAATATTTAAAGGTTAGCTGTTAGGCTATTTCTTTAAAATACCGAAGTTATCAAAGAGAATTGGCAATGACACTAAACTGTTACCCAGGATTTTTCAGGTTTTATATTTCACCTCTTTAAAAACAACTAAGATACTATATGTTGAGGGTTCCCCAAGACTACTGCCAGGTTGTATGAGAACTTAAAGACTCAGCATGTAGTCGTACTTACAGCTAAGGTTTATTACAGTGAAGGATACAAAGCAAAATCAGCAAAAGGAACAGATGCATGGGGCAAAGCTGAAGGAAACCAAGCACAAGAGACTTCTCCTAGTGAATCAGAAAGAACATACGTCCTCCAGCAACAAATTGTGATGACACATGTGATGTTGTCTACCAGGGAAGGTCATTAGAGACTCAACACCCAGGGTTTTTATTGGGAGATAATCATGTAGGCAACCTGTCTCTCACATGTGCTGAACTTCCAGACTCCCAGAAGGTGAGCAGGTGTTCAGTATAAATCACATTGTTTGTACAGTGTAGGTGCAGTGAGCTACTCTTATCAATTCTGGAATGGTGGGAACTCTTCTGAAATCCGTATTCCCAGATACCAGCCCGGGGCAACCTTGCAAGCAAGCATTTCCAAGGAGAGTAGTTCAGGGCTGCCATGTTAACACTTTTCTACACACTATCCTGTATACATATTCTGTTTTAAAATGACATCATTTTTCCTTATTGCGTAAACAGTATTTGTGCCTAGTTAGAAAAATGTATAAGATACAGACATGAAAGAAATTTAAAAATCAACTTTGATATCACCATCCAGAGATAAATATCAAAACCACCTTCTAGACTTTTTTCTATACGTATGTATCATTCCATTTACGTAATAATAATAATACTTATTCCAAAATATGGCTATATGATAATTAACCAGTCTGCTATTGTTGGATATTCAGTTAGTATTCGTTTGCTATTAAAATTAATATTCCTGAGGTCATTTCCTTATACCAATACTTACTTCCTTAAGATAAATTCCTAGAAACAGAATTGTTATATTTTCACATATACTTTTTAATGTTGTTACATAGGCTACCTTTTTTTAAAAAAATCTTGTCTATTCAAGAAACATTTATTTTGCTAGACTCTGGGAATTTGAAGGTGAATAAGATTCCAATAGGGAGAGTAGGGCTAGAAGGAAAGTTGGGGTAATTGGGCCTGCCTGGATGTGGTAGTAGCGTCCAAATGAGGCCTCTGGAAGGACATTCCGCAAGGACTGAGATGTAAAAAGGCAAATTATCAGGAGAAAGCTATTTCCTGGTCTTGCCTTGTGGCTACTTAAAGACAACAAGTACAACAGATTACCCATTAATCCACTGCCTAAGACATTTAGCCTTTGTTTTCCTAACTTTAAAATTAGGAGGTGGAGCTGAAAAAAACAGTAGAAAAGATCAATGAAACTAAGAGCTGGTTCTTTGAAAAAATAAATAAAATTGACAAACTTAGTTAGATTCACCAAGAAAAAAAGATAGCTTGAAGTTAGATGGTGGAATTAGATTAATCTTGGACTTCCCCTCCAACTGTAATTTTCTCTGTAGATTTATCAAGTGGTTGTAACAAATACAGCTAAAATACACACATTGAACCTACAGTAACACATTCTATATCTGGGCTTATTTATGCCAGAGATCTGTTCCTGAATAGTAGTTTTAAAATAAAAATCTCTCTAATGCAGTTTTCTCAGTGATTATTTTGAATACCTCTAGGGTAATAGAAAATTAAATTTCTTTTTTTCTTTTTTTTTTTTTCTTTTGCTGAGGACCCTTGGCCTTGAGCTATCATTTGTTGCCAATCTCCTCTATTTTGTGAGTTGCTGCCACACCCTGGCCACTGATAGATGAGAGGTACACCTGGGAACCAAACCCGGGCTGCCAAAGCAGAGCACACCAAACTTAATCACTAGGCCACCAGGGCTGGCCAAGAAAGTTAAGTTTCTTAAGAAACTTAAGGTGCAGAAGAGAGAATAGACAGATTTACTGATTACACCAATAGAAGATAAATGCTATGGCAAAATATTCTGAAAAAGGAGAATAATACAATTTGACTGGTAAATAGTAGTTTTATACATAAGAGTAGCATAAAATAAAGGCATGGCTTCAGGTATAATTGTTGAACCTCATATTTGATCTAAAATGTAATTTTAAAAATCACTTAGGAATTTTGATATTAACCTCAATACACTCTTGTGCCTATAATCCTGGCACATGTTTCAATTATTCTTACGTAAAATTCACATTAAAGGTAACTCATTTTACACAGCCGACATTACCCTGATACCAAAACCAGACAAGGACAACACAAAAAAGGAAAATTACAGGCCAGGATCGGTGATGAACATAGACGCAAAAGCCCTCAACGAATTAAGCAAATTAAATACAACAATATATTAAAAGGATCTTACACCACGATCAAGTGGGATTTATTCCAGGGATGCAGGGATGGTTCAACATTTGCACATCAATCACTGTGATACACCACATTAACAAAATGAAGAATAAAAATCACATGATCATCTCAATAGATGCAGAAGAAAGCATTTGACAAGAGCCAACTTCCATTTATGATAAAAACTCTAAATAAAATGGGTATAGAAGGAAAGTACCTCAATATAATAAAGGTCATTTATGACAAACCCACAGCCAGCATCATACTCAATGGTGAAAAACTGAAAGCTATTCCTCCAAGAATAAGAACAAGACAAGGATACCCACTCTGTCCACTCTTATTCAACATGGTACTGGAATTTTTAGCCAGAGCAGTTAGGCAAGAAAAAGAAACCAAAGGGATCCAAATTGGAAAAGAAGTAAAACTGTCACTATTTGTGGATGACATAATTCTATATATAGAAAACCCTAAAGAATCCACACAAAAAAACTATTAGAAATAATCAATGAAAACAGTAAAGTTGCAAGGTACAAAATCAACATACAAAAATTAGTTGCAGGGGACTGGCCCCGTGGCCGAGTGGTTAAGTTCACGTGCTCTGGCTTCGGCAGCCCAGGGTTTTCCCCGGTTCGAATCCTGAGCGCGGACATGGTACTATGCTGAGATGGCAGCCCGCATGCCACAACTAGAAGAGCCCACAACTAAAAATATGCAACTATGTACCGGGGGGCTTTGGGGAGAAAAAGGAAAATAAAATCTTTAAGAAAAAAAATCAGTTGCATTTCTATACTCTAATAATGAACTAACAGAAAGAGAAATCAAGACTACAATCCCATTTGCAATCACAATAAAAAGAGTAAAATGCCTAGGAATAAATTTAACCAAGGAGGTGAAAGACTTATATACTGAAAACTGTAAGACATTATTGAAAGAAATCAAAGAAGACATAAAGAAAGGGAGGAATGGAAAGATATTTCATGCTCATGGATTGGAAGAATAAACATAATTAAAATGTCCATATCTAAAGCAGTCTACAGATTCAATGCAATCCCACTCAGAATCCCAATGATGTTCTTCACAGAAATAGAACAAAGAATCCTAAAATCTATATGGAGCAACAAAAGACCCCAAATAGCCAAAGTGATCCTGAGAAAAAAGAACAAAGTTGGAGGTATCACACTCCATGAATTCAAAATACACTACAAAGTTGTGGTAATCAGCATGGTACTGGCAGATAACCAGACACACAGATCAATGGGACAGAATTGAGAACCCAGAAATAAAACTACACATCTGTGGACAGCTAAACTTCAACAAAGGAGCCAGGAACATACAATGGAGAAAGGAAAATCTCTTCAATAAATAGTGTTGGGAAAACTGGACAGCCACATGCAAAATAATGAAAGACCATTATCTTACAACCATATACAAAAATTAACTCAAAATGGATTAAAGAATTGAATGTAAGACCTGAAACCATAAAACTCCTAGAAGAAAACACGCAGTACACTGCTTGACATCGGTCTTAGCAGTATCTTTTCAAATACCACGTCTACTCAGGCAAGAGAAAAAAGAATAAATAAACAAATGGGACTACATCAGATTAGAAGGCTTCTTCATGGTAAAGGAAATCGTCAACAAAATGAGAAGACAACCCACCAACTGATAGAAAATATTTGCAAATCGTATATCTGACAAGGGGTTAATTTCCAAAATATATAAAGGACACACAACTCAGCACCAAAAAAATGAACACTCAATCAAAACATGGGCAGAGGATATGAACAGACATTTTTCCAAAGAAGATATACAGATGGCCAACAGCCACATGAAAAGATGTTCAACATCACTAATTATTAGGGAAATGAAAATCAAAACTATGAGATGATACTTCATACCTGTCATAATGACTATAATTAACAAGATAAGAAATAACAAGTGTTGGAGAGAATGTGGAGAAAAGGGAACCCTTGTACACTGCTGGCAGGAATGCAAACTGGTGCAGCCACTATGGGAAACAGTATGGAGATTTCTCAAAAATTTAAAAATAGGAATACCACATGATACAGCTATTCCACTGCTGAGTATTTATCAAAAGAACATGAAATCAATAATTCAAAAAGGTATATGCTTCATTGCAGCATTATTCACAATAGCCAAGGTGTGGAAGCAACCCAAGCGCCCATCAATGGATGAATGGCTAAAGAAGTGGTGTATATATATATACAATGGAATACTACACAGCCATAAAAAAGACAAAATCGTGCCATTTGTGACAACATGGATGGACCTTGAGGGTATTGTGCTAAGCGAAATAAGTCAGGCAGAGAAAGACAAATACCATATGATTTCACTCATATGTGGAACATAAACAAACACATAGATAAGGAGAACAGATTGTTGGTTACCAGAGGGGAAAGGGGTGGGGGAGGGGGAAGGCAAAAGGGGTAAAGGGGCATGTATGTATGGTGACAGATAAAAACTGGACTATTGGTGATGAACATGATGCAATCTATACAGAAACTGAAATATAATAATGTACACCTGAAATTTACACAACGTTATAAGTAAATATGACCTCAATAAAATAATTTTTTAAAGTATCTGCATGCTGAAATATACCACATAATTCTCATCTCACTGGAATTTTTTTCACTGAATCTTTTGGACTCTAGAACTTTAGAAAGGATAGAGTTTATGCCATTGTTGTAGGAATTTAATGAAATTCAATTCATGGGGCAAAACAAAGTATAGTGACTAAGGACACTGCCTCTGAATTTAGAATTGAGTTCACATCCTCACTGTGAGTCTGCCACTTGCTATGCGACCTTGGGCAGATAGCTTAACCTCTCTATACCTGAATGTAAAAATTTGTTAAATGTGAACAATTATACCAACCTTATAAATAAGGAAATTCATATAGGATAATGTCTGCCATACAATTAAGTACAAATCAGTGTTAACTTTTTAAAAAGGAATGTAGAAATGCCTTTTGATCTTAATTCATCATTCGCTAATATGAAGTTTACTTAGAAACTGATGGCACAGATTGTGAAGGACTATTTTCAAATAAATAAAAAAGAGTCCTAGCTAGAGGATTATTCCATCTTCGCTGGAATTCTTGAGTATATTAAGTCAATTGGCCATTAAGAATGACCGTGCTTAGATAAGTATTTATAACAAGTATTAGACCCCTTGTAGTGGTGGTGGTGGTGGTGAGGGGAGTAGTGTTGAAGATTATTTAACTTCTGAAGAATCTTTGAAATTTCATTTTAGAATTTATAGAAATGTTATAACTAGATATGTAAATGAAATTTACTCTGATTAAATTCTAAAAGCTAAATTGTACAGGCGGGTATACACAAAACATGACAGATCTGTACCCAGCTACTGACAGCTAGCTTTAGAAATAAAAGAGTAAATAAATGCACATCGCTCTCCATCTGACTCTAAGGGATGACAACACTAAGAAGAAAAGTATAATAACACCCTTTACATTAAAGAACTTGGAATTTTCACTGCTTCTCCTTCAGATTCACTTAAGGTTTTCATTAGAGCCTAAATAATACTCTCTTGAACTACCTACCAGCATTGTATTTTAACTTTATCTTTGCCTTTTCCTATATATCACTTTGGACAAATGACTTTTTCAATAATTTAGTATTACACATGAAGTCTTTTTTTTTTTTTTAATACCAATACTAGCAGGGGAAGAAAAGGACAGTAACAAATCCTGAATTTTTATTCCTCTTCCAGTCTGATTATTGCCATAACTCCCTTTTCTCTTTAGTTTCATGTCCTAAGAAAGGTGATAGTGTGAAGGACACCATTCACCTGGAACATTAAGTGTACAAACCTGTCTGCAAGGTTTTGGTCAAAAATGGTGTACCTTGACTTTGTTTCTCATCCAGTCTTCTGCCTCCTGCGTGGGAGATGAAGCTGTCCTGCCTCCATCGACAGCCTTGCCAAGTTGACCAAAGGAGGCTGAAGGGATACATTTCACATTACAGCCACGTTCTCACGGCCAAGTTCTAGTCAGTTTCAGCAATATATGTAAAAACCTCCAAAGCAAACACAAAGAGAGGAAATCAAAATTAAATTAATTCTCTGCAAGGATAGATAAAGCAAGGATTTGTTGCTCTTGAGCTTACAAGATGGAAATCAGACCTTTGCTTGGGTTTCAATGATACTGGTATTCAGATTCCCAATTCTTCAGTGCAGAAAAGAGGAAAGATACAGACCTACAAAAATCTAGGTTCCTTACAACGTCAAGATATGTAAGCAAATAGTCTCAATAGTACTTCAAGATGGTGTATGTGAGTTAGCGACAGAAAGTCATCCTGAGAAACCAGCCATTGTGTCTTTAGAAGAGAGGAATCAGACTGTCTTTGAGTATATTAACGTCAAAGAACAAAAGGGTATTTAGTTATCACATAAAATCAGGCAGATACAAATGGCTTTGAACTTCTAGTCCTCATTTTTATGAATTGAGAAAATTGGGCTGGGACAGGGTCCTCTGCTTTTCTTCAGACTCTGTGTTGCCATACAGCTGAAAAGTCTATTGTCTCCTTCAATTTTGTTGACTAGTTGAAATGATTTTGACTAACTCCTTGACTTTAGTTTTCTGACCAATATCTGACAGGCAGCTGCAGAAAAAATCCAGCCACCTACTAATCTGCTTGCAGAAGCTGACTTATTTTGATCAACATAATTGAAAATCTTGTTATTTTTTCATCAATCCTCACTGAAAGACAAGACCAAAGAAAAATCTCATTTGCTTTTTTTGAGATATAGTCAACATATAACAATTATATTAGTTTTCAGCATACATGATTCAATATTTATACATATTGCAAAATGATCACCACAATAAGTCTATTTAATATCCATCCCCATACATTGTTATAAAATTTGTTTTCTTGTGATGAGGACTTTTAAAATTTCCTCTCTTAGCAACTTTCAAATATGCAATACAGTATTATTAGCTCTGAGAGTACCATGCTGTACATTACATCCCCATGACTTATTTATTTTATAACTGAAGTTTGCTCCTTTTGATCCTGTTAACCCATTCCACCAACTCTCCTCCCCCTGCCTCTGGCAACCACCAATCTGTTCTCTGTATCTGTGAGCTTCTTTTTGTTTGTTTGTTTTTTTAGATTCCACATGTAAGTGAAATCATACAGTACTTGTCTTTCTCTGTCTGACTTATTTCACTTAGCATAATGCCTTCAAGATCTATCCGTGTCACAAGATTTCATTCTTTTTTATGGTTGAATAGTATCCCATTGAATACATGTACATCACATTTTCTTTATCCATTCATCCATCAATGGACACTTAGGTTGTTTCATATCTTGGCTATTGTAAATAATGCTGCGATGAACATGAGCATACAGATGTCTTTTCAAGTGAGTATTTTTGTTTTCTTCAGATAAATACCCAGAAATAGGAGTGCTGGATTATATGGTAGTTCTAGTTATAACTTTTTTTTTTTTTGGAGGAAGATTAGCCCTGAGCTAACATCTGCCAATTGTCCTCTTTTTGCTGAGGAAGACTGGCCCTGAGCTAACATCTGTGCCCATCTTCCTCTACTTTATATGTGGGATGCCTGCCACAGCATGGCTTGCCAAGTGGTGCCATGTCCACACCCGGGATCTGAACCGGCAAACCCCGGGCCACTGAAGCAGAACATGTGAACGTAACTGCTCTGCCACCTGGCCAGCCCCTCGTTATAACTTTTTAAGGAAGCTCCATACTGTTTTCCATAGTGGCTGCACCAATTTACATTCCCACCAACAGTGCACGAGGGTTCCCTTTTCTCCAAATCCTTGCTAACACTTATATTTTCTTGTCTTTTTGATAAAGCCATTTTAACAGGTGTGAGGTGATATCTCATTGTAGTTTCAATTTGCGTTTCCCTGATGATGAGTGATGTTGAGCATCTTTTCATGTACCAGTTGACCATCTGTATGTCTTCTTTGGAAAAATGTCTGTTCATATGCTCTGCCCAATTTTTTGGTGAGGGAGATTGGCCCTGAGCTAACATCTATTGCCAGTCTTCCTCTTTTTCCTTGAGGAAGATTGTTGCTCAGCTAACATCTGCACCAGTCCTCCTCTATCTTGTATATGGGATGCTGCCACAGCATGGCTTGATGAACGATGTGTAGGTCCGTGTCTGGGATCCAAACCTGCGAACTCCGGCCTGCCAAAGTGGAGTGCGTGAACTTAACCACTACACCACCAGGCCGGCACCTCCTCTGTCCCTTTTGTGACTGGGTGTTCATTTCTTTGGTTATTGAGGTGTATGAGTTCTTTGTATATTTTGGATATTAACCCCTTATCAGATACATGATTTTCAAATATTTTCTCCCATTCAATTGCTTGCCTCTTCATTTTGTTGATGATTTCCTTTGCTGTGCAGATACATGAAGTCTTGTATGATATTCTCTGGTCTTAAATTAAAAATCAATTTCAGAACATACCTAATTAGCACCAATCAGTCAAGATACATTATTTTCATTCACCCGTTCAGAAACATTGATTATTCCTATTCTGATCTCAATGAGACCATTAATGACTACTAACTTGATCAAAAACATTTTAAAATCATTTTCATTTGAAATGGAGAAGAGTAAACCATTGTGTAGAGAATAAAACAAGTTGTTATTTTTCCCTTTAGTGTTATTGCCAAGTTTTGCTTTTTATATACCTGTTGTTCTCTTTTACTCTTCAGACATATTTTGGAATGGATGTCTCTGCAGTTGAAGATCCAGTTCAGAGACGAGCGCTAGAAACCATGATAAAAACCTATGGCCAGACTCCGCGCCAGTTGTTCCAGTCAGCCCATGCAAGCAGACCTGGATCCAAGCTCAACATTGAAGGAGAACTTCCTGCTGCCGTGGGGTTGCTAGTGCAGTTTGCTTTCAGGGAAACCCGAGAACAGGTCAAAGAAGTTACCTATCCGGTATGTCATTTAGATTCAATAGAATTCAGGAAAAACTGATTCAGCTTCTGAGATGTCAGGCCCTCTCCTAGGCTCTAGGGACAGTGAAATGAATAGCGTGGTTCCAGCCTGAAGTCGTGTGCCAACCAGTGAACACGGATGCATGCAGTTAACAGCAATATTCTCTGTGTGATAAATGCCATGTTAGTGATATGAAGAAATTGCTTTGGGGAGCTCAGGTCAGATTTTAACCTCCCTGAGGATTATTACCAGGGAAAGCCTCAAGGCAGTAACATGACAGGAGTTTTCAAAGGAGAGGAGAGGAGCCATCAGGACTAGAGAACAGTTTGAGCGTGGGTATCCAGTGCGAACATGCATAGCATGCTCTTGGTTATCATCTTCCAGCAAAAGTACTGACCAGGAGTGTGAATGTTTTGGTTTACAATTAAGGGAAAACCTTACATGTTTCTTTGTCTTTCCCAGATTATAATGATAAAAAGTATTGCTTCTTAAAATAGGAAGTAAGTATAATTTTTACTTTGAAATAGAAAAATAAAGCAAGCAAACTTTAAGAGTGAAATGGGTTCTAATCCTCAACTGAATTCTTCATTATAATGGCAGCATAAGATAGGAGAACATGAATTGTAAAGTGGTACAAAGGCTTATAGGAGGGAGTCGTGGAATAAAGATTTGCAGAAGTGAATCACAGAAAATGAAAGGGCAAGGGAAGGAGGTTGTGAGGGACCTTAGAGATGAAATAAAGCAGCGTATCGCAAACTGCAGTAATCTGTGATTGATTTTAAGAGACAACAGTTTTCACAGACCTTGCCCTGGCAATCATTTTTTATAATAATGTTACTTAAATACACTAAATGTAGAACACTAAATGTAAATTCTTTATGCTCCTAGCTTACATATATCAAATTTGGATGTTAAATACAAACAAAATTTATACAACCAGTAAAATTCAAATTTAAAACATCAATATGATAGTCAATGTTGTTTTGCTGAAACCAGATCACCAATGTTGTGTTTCATAGTTGAAAGCTATATTTTTTGTTCTGTGTTTACTTGTGAGTTTTGCTCTTAAGATTTTGAAGCCTCACAAATCATGTTAGTCATTATCATTACCAGGGTCATTATTTTTAATTAAATCTATTATTTTAACATGTCAAAATAATTTAATAGTACATCCCTGAAACATTATATATGCCATTTAATTTACTGCCATACTTATTGCTAATTAACTGCTTTAAGTCAATCTGTATAAAGGATCTGAGCGGTCTGTCTGCTTGCAGTGGGAATGTGGTACCGTCCTCATTCCCACCTCAGGATCTCTGCAATGACTGTTCCCTTCACCTGGAGTGACCTGTCCCCAGATAGAGCACCAGTTTGCTCTCTCATTTCACTCAGGTCTCTGGTCAGATGTCACCTCCTCAGAATCTTCCCTGACCCCCCATATCTAAGATAGCAGCTCCATCATTCTCAGTCCTCTTCCCCGTCTTTGTTTTTCTTCATAGCACTCTCCCCACCTGACATATGTGTATTTGTTCATTATTTGTCCGCTCCCTTATCCCAGCTAGAATGCAGCTCCACGGGGACTGGGACTTTACCTGTCTTCTCCATCACTGTGTCCTGCAATGAGGAACACATGTTTCTATATGCAAAGCATGGGGGAAGTAAAAAAGTATAAAATAATTCTTTCCCACAAAGGGCTTATAATCAGATTGCTTTCTCTTACTTTGTTTAGAATTTAAATTAGAAGTAATTCTATATTTACTACCTTTTTAAATAAAATCATACTTTTTACTTTCCTCGATTTTAGAGTCCTTTGTCGTGGATAAAAGGCTTGAAGTGGGGGGAGTATGTAGGTTCCCCAAGTGCTCCAGTACCTGTGGTCTGCTTCAGCCAACCCCACGGGGAAAGATTTGGTTCTCTTCAGGCTCTGCCCACCAGAGCAATCTGTGGTTTGTCCCGAAATTTCTGTCTTCTGATGACATACAGCAAAGAACAAGGTAAAATAAAACCTAATGAAAATCATTCTAGGTGTATCTTTTATGCGATTTGAATGTTTCCAGCTCATCTGTGCTGCTATTTTGTTTTATTTCTAAGTTTTCTGAGTGCTTGTTGAAAAACTCTGCTCAAATTTGTGGTTATTTAATGCAAAGTAGGAATTAAAACATGCTACATAAAAAAAATGGGAGTTAAATGCCATGCCATTTGAAATGAGAGGAGGAGTTTGAAGGAGACAAGAATAAATTGTTATGCTCACAAGATGAAAATATTATCAATTTTATAGAAATGTGCACTTTGAGGCTCTTGAATCCAGAATAGACAGACATTTAACCAGCAAATCTAGTACCTCAGAAGATATAGTCATGAGATTAAAACAAACAAAACAAAACAAGGAAGTTATGACAGCCTTGAAAATAGGTTTTAAAATACATGTGCCTGGGAAGCAATCCTTGTCTCACGCTCCGTGCACTAACTCGCTAAAAGCAACACATGGAAAAGTGCTGTACAGTAGAGGCCCTCTTCATATTTCTAAATGTCACCTAGACCCTGGAAAACTAGGGACGATTTCCACTCGAGTCACCTCTCAGCCCTTCCAAATTGACATTTCACTAAATGCGGAAGCACTCTCCCCACTTATTAGGCATGGGCTTTGGGCGCTAAAATGAATGACTGAGGGCACTCATCTGTTCATATCAGGCGTGTGCAGAGTTGCCTGAAAGCCAGCGTGGGGACCAGACCCCTCTTAGTAGTCTGCACTGTTAGCATTTAAACTTACTTTCTCTGCCCTGTGCTCCTCGGGGTCCATAATGCCTTCCACCACATAGAGCACCACAATACGAGGATGCCAGTACCTGTGCCAAACATCAGTCACGTACAGAAATTGTGTGCTGGCTGGACTGCAGTGCTTTTAGACTCACTCTTAATTCTATCATGAAATGAATGATTGCCTTTATAGTTGTTAGGAATAAGAGAGGCTGCACACCATTTTATCAAAGTTTAGTGAATTAGTTGGGCAAGGTGCTTCTGTTTAATCATAATTATTGTGATATCAGTGGTTTTTTCTTACTAGCATGTTGCAATTAGATGTGAGATGTGTCACAGTAATTTACCTACTAATAAGACTTAAGGTGCCAAAATTTGTGAATAATTTACCTTTAAAAAGATTAGAGTGGATTGAAGTTTCTCTCTATTCAGCAGAAGAGAAGGGGCTAGTATTATCACTTAGCATGATGAGACTTAAATATGTCAAATATAATTGTCAGCCTATCTTATTTGTGCCACTACAGTCACAAGCCTTTAATAGCTGTGTTCGTTCAAACTGCACTTTATTTCCTTGAGGAGTGTGCATGAAATTTGTCAGAATCTAGGTGTGTCCAGGGAAGTGGTGTACTAATACAACGGTTATGGCCCTCGCCTCAGGAGGCACAGTGTCTGAGCTCGCATCCCAGCTCTGCTACTTCATAGCTGTGTGACCTCGAGAAAATGACTTATGCCTTCTGAATCCTGGCTTTTGATCTATAAAATGGGAATAACAAAAGGATTTACCTCACAGGGTAATTTACTATAAGGATTAAATGAAATAATGTAAGGAATGCTTAGCAAAGTGCCTATTCATTCTGAGAGCTTAATAAATTTCCATCGGACTGTCAGCATCCTGGGGCCAGGGACTATGTGAGCATTCACTGCTGTCCCCGGCATATAGCAGTCCACATGGGCATTCCATCGAGGCACTGAATGGATGAGAGGATGGCTTACAGATGGAAGTTAGGTTATGTGTTAACAGCTGCAAAGTGTTGAGCGCTGTTATATCAAATAAGAGTGTAGTTTTGCTTAGTTAGACATGCATAATAAATGTAAGTAGAGATCATTTTAGTGATCTTAAGCCCAGTATGGGCCAATTACTTGAGAATTGACTGTGCCTCAGAATTGCCTGAGATGCTTTTTTCCAAAATATACTTGCTTGGATCCCATTTGAGAGACTGCATCAGAATCTCTGGGGCTTGAGTCCAAGCCTACACATGCTGAAAACACAATTTTCTTGCAAACTCCTGTTTAAGGTCCACTGTTCTAATAGGTAAAGGAGAAGTTGATTTTTCTTTTTTTAAAAAAAAAAAAGGTGGTACATCTTGTATTGCTGAAATGAGAAACTGGGAACAGTTGTTAAATATACTTGGTTCAGTGAGCACTTGGTTTCTTGAGCATCTACCACATGCCAGGCATTATGGTAGAATTTGAGAGGTCCTGAGACTCCGTGAAACGTGGTTCCTTTCCTAGCAGCTTGTATTCAGAGGAGCTTATGTTTAGTGAGTATATATCCAAGTTCCTTTAGTGCAACACTGATGTCCACATTTGGTATTATACTCAACGAAACAAAAAGAAACCTGTGAATTACATTGTCAATGTGCTTTTGAGCCATTCAACAAATACATTGTTTTATTCCTCTATATGGTGGGCATTATGCTAGGTACTGCAATAACTAAAGCACAGTCTCTCTCCTTAAGGGACTTAAAGCATTCCAAGTTTCAAGAGCAGTACCAGTTATAGCATTTCTGCTGCATTAGCTATATTCAGTATACCAACAAGGCATAGGTTATGAATAGTACTGAAAAGGGATGTCAAAATGTCCAAATCTGTATCCCAAAAGGATATAATACTGTGTTGTGAGGAAGAGAAAAGAGAACCTTGTTAAATGAAGCTCTGCTTCTACTCTAGCAGTGTTCTCTTTCTCATGTTAATAGTTGTCCATACCAGTCTTTCAGCAGGAGTAGCTAGATAGTTATTTAAACAGTATCTAGTTCATATTTATTTTTAAAAGTAAAGCTATTGCAGAACGTGAATAGAGTAAGCTTGACTATCATTGTCTTTCATAAAAATTTCTTAATAGAAATATTAGTTCTAAGTCAAATAAATCCCAATCAAAACACCACAAGTGAAAAAGAATACAGTTCCACCATTAGAATCCCATTAGCGTTAAAGGAATAAAACTAACATAAATTGGCCCGTCTTATGGATATAGAGACGCTTTTGCACTGGAATGATACTGTGTTCTGCTATGTAAATTCAGCCTTTAACCTGCCATTTAGGGAGGCTGTCAAATAACAGTTGAGCAGTGGCAATCTGATACTTTTATTTCTCTTTCTTCCTGAGGTGTGAGAAGCATGAACAGTACTGACATTCAGTGGTCAGCCATCCTGAGCTGGGGTTATGCTGATAACGTTTTAAGGTTGAAGAGTAAACAAAGCGAGCCTCCAGTAAACTTTATACAAAGTTCACCACAGTATCAGGTAAACTTTTTATGAAGTACTTCATAATAATAATTAAATATAATGCTTTCAAAGGAGTCAGACTGATAGCAGCTAGTCTTTAGTCTCCTGCAGTTAGTCCAGTCAAGAAGCTGATGCTGCTGGACGTCTGCCTTGTTTATTGTACTTACAGACTTCCTAACTGCCGCTATTCTGACTTTGCCCCCAGAATTTGTCTTCTGCCCAGTATCTGTCTCGTGGAGACAGTATTGTAGCCTGCTCCTCAGCATGAGCTAATGGCACAGCGTTTCAACAGAATCAGCAGTGCTTTCTTCTCAATGTTCACTTGCCTTTTGTCACGATGTCATTTTCTATAACCAGAGTGCCATCTTCTATAACTGCTTTTTCCTAAATGGACTGGGTGATTGGGCGTCATGATGTGGTAGAAGGAGCATCGGGCCTAACTGAAGTGCTGTGGTCTGTGTTAGTGTCCTGGCTTTGTTATTTACTAGGCAGCCTCTGACAAATAACTTTTCCAAACGAGTTTCTTTCCTCCTCTTTAAAACTGGGGTAATAGCACTCCCACTGCTTTCTCCTAGAGCTGTTGTAAAAATGTTTCCAATGTTTGTGAAAGTACTTTGTAAACTATAAAACACCATATATTTAGACAATACTGCCACAACTTTTTCCAGCACTGATTGTGTGTTAAACTTTATTTCTTTCACTTTCTTTCCATGGGAAGTTCTTTTACCATTTTCTGACTTCCACCAGCTATATGACACCTGCTGCCTATTGATGTGGTCACGTGCCCTAACATTTATTCCCATTCCCTGAGCACTTTAGAAAGGGAGTAAGCTACTTTTTGGGAATTTTTGTCAGTGAAAGAATGGACAGCAATAACTTGTTTGCTTAACCCTGTATACCTGAGAAAAGGGTCATCGCCTTTTGTTAACCTGCTTACCAGTAAACTAACAAAAGGAAGAATAAGAAACAGTGGAAAACAACCTTATTAGAAATTTTAACAAGAACTTAAGCATTGCAAAATGATTCCTATCATGTAAGTTTGGCACACAAACATCATTAAAGATGAAATAATACTCTCATAAGCCCTTTTAGCAAAACACTATGGTTCAGATGCTTTTAGCAAAATACTAATGCTAAAAGAATGTAATAATGTACCTCTAGTCAAATGACTGACTGGATGAAAATACCGTATTTCATTTTCATCCTTAGAAATATGTTGTTCACTCAGTACTTTAGTTTGAAGAAATTCGTCTAGGATATTATCATATGAAGACTCACACTCTGAGATTTCACATATATGATCAATTTCATCATCATTAGAGATTAGAGTCCTGCTGTCTCTTTGTCTTCATCCTCTGATTGATCTCATAATTGTGAAACATACTCCTCTGTCAATTTTCTTCTATTTTCTATTATCAGTAGAAGATGAAAAATTCTGAATTCCCAACTGTGTTCAATGAAAGCTAAAAGCAGGGTACAGAAATGGTGTCTCTAGTCTTCTTTTATACTTTCTTGAAAGATGACAGTATTCTCTGGACAACACAATAAAAAAAACAAAAGAAAATTTATTTCAGATATTACATTATCCTTCCAGGAGATCCATCATTCTTCTTGTTTCATCATCATTCTTTCTTATTTTGTTTGTTTTATTTTAGCATAGTTGGGAATAATTAATGAGTAGTGATAAAATAATTCCTAGAATGATGAAATAGCAAAGTGTTTCAAGATAGAGGAAAAATGAGATTATTAATATCCTGTAATGTAACTTAGGTTTATAAAATAGTTCAGTAGACCCATATGGCAATTGCAAGACAGAATGAGCTTTATTCTATGTATAAAAAATAAGTACATTTTTGCCTTGTTCTTTGGAAGACCTCTATGAAAAATAAAAGTCATGAAATATCAGTCCTTAAAAATAGTTAGAACTCGGGCTGGCCCCATGGCATAGTGGTTAAGTTCTCATACTCCACTTCAGCGACCCACGGTTCATCAGTTCAGATCCTGGCTGCAGACCTATGCACCACTCATCAAGCCATGCTGTGACAGGCATCCCACATGTGAAGTAGAGGAAGATGGGCATGGATGTTAGCTCAGGGCCAGTCTTCTGCAGCAAAAAGAGGAGGATTGGCAGTGGATGTTAGCTCAGGGCTAATCTTCCTGGAAAGAAAAATAGAACTATTCAAGAAAGAAACTCAAAAAATAAAATTGGAGGGGCCAGCCCCACAGCCTAATGATTAAGTTTGACATGCTCCACTTTGGCAGCCTGGGTTCGGCTCCCAGGCGTGGATCTATACTATTTGGCAGCCATGCTGTGGTCGCAACCCAAATACAAAATAGAGGAAGATTGGCACAGGTGTTAGTTCACAGTGAATCTTCCTCTAGGGAAAAGAGAGGAAGATTGGCAACAGATGTTAGCTCGGGGCAAATCTTCCTCAACAACAACAACTAAAATTAAATTAAATTAAATTAAAATAAAATAAAATAAAATAATCCATTGGACTCTGATGATATATTGAGAGTTAAGAGCCAGATCATAGAAAGTCTTTTTTTTTTTTCGCTTGAAGAAGATTAGCCCTGAGCTAACATCTATGCCAGTCTTCCTCTGTTTTACGTGTTGCCACCACAGCATGACTGATGAATGGTGTAGGTCTGTGCCCAGGATCTGAACCTGCGAACCTGGGCTGCCAAAGCAGAATGTGCTAAACTTAACCACTAGGCCATGGGGCCGGCCCCAAAGGTCATTTTTTAAGGTAGCAGATACTTGAACACATTTGTAGGTCCAGGAGAAGAAGCTAGCAAAAGACACTCTGAAATTCTAAGAGAGAGAGGACAAAGATTCTGAGGAAAATTGCAGGCGGAGTGGGGCTGGCCTTAAAAACAGAGAGCCTTCCTCCTCTAAATGAGAAGACACTGAGACAGTTTGAGGCACAAAGGAGGGAAAAGGATGAGGTCTGTGGCTGATGACCTCCATCCTCTTTGTGAAGTGTGAGGGTTTTACTGACTGTGGGAGAGGTGGGACTGAAGAAGGGGTGCAAGGGAGCAGAGCAGTTGGGGACAGCTGCTGTGGACATAGCCCTGGGGTCAGCTAGTGCCCAGAGGAAGACTTGTCAGGCCGAGCAGAGTTGAGCTGACCTTCAGTAGTGCCTCCATGTTTAGAACTGAAGAGTTTATAATCCCAAAGGAATAATCCCAGATTTTTTTCTCCTCATTTATCTTTCCTCCTCCTCCTATTTAACAATCTCTAGAACTGTTAGAAGCAGTACCTCTATTTGTATGTATCCTGTTTCCCCACAAAAGACAGAAAAAGAAATAAAAGTAAAAATCAGGTAAATGTGTGAAACACACACAGACTCCACCTTGGATCTACTCAATCATGGATCATTTTGTTTAAATTTCTGAGAAACCAATGGCCACATGTGTGTATATATCTACAGAAAAATGTAAAATCAGAGACAATGCATTGTAATACATTTTAACTTGGAAACAGCTTTTAGACATCTGGCTTAAAGTTACAGAATACCCTATTATTACATCTTACACCATTCTAATCGTGTCAAATGTTTACCTCAAATTTTGTGATATGTTTTTTAAATAGTTGTCAGAAAAGTAGAAGCATTTCTCATGCTTTTTAAACATAATAACCTTTGATTTGTCCTTTCTCAAAGGTGACTAGTTGTGCGTGGGTACCTGACAGTTGCCAGCTGTTTACCGGGAGCAAGTGCGGTGTCATCACAGCCTACGCAAACAGACTCACGAGCAGCACGGTAGGTCCCGCTCGTTCTGTGGTTGTTTGGGATTTTCATGTCAGTGAGGCCAATATAAGCTTGATGAAGTATAATTCACTTTGTATAAGATTAACTTAAAATTTTTGTACTTTAATCTTTTCTTCACATAAGCTCTTAAAATGTGAAAGGTCACATATCTAACTCTTTAGTTTTAGGTTTATTAGAATCACAAAAAATTCTGAAAATAATTGTGAAGGTCTTATTTTTTGGTGTCAGAGACAGATAGTATTTTGAGTTATCATCTGTTTTGTATTTATGCTTTGTCATAACATTTTGATGTTTGCTTGCTGTATTCTCAGTGTCAGCTTAAGAGTATACCACAAGATTCTATAAAATTTGGAAGCTTAGAACCCCTCATGTCCAACATTCCTGTATTCTCTGGGTAAATTAAATGATAGCAAAATCCAAGTAGCCTGTCGATTTCTACCACTTACTGGAAGAAATTTTTTTTTAGCCACTTACTGAATCTCTAGAATTTGAGAATTAAATTATAAAACAGTCTAGTGAAGAAAAGAAGAACCTTGTGCAATACTTCTTTTAATTCACTGTTGCTCCCTTCTTGAATCAACTGTCTGTGGTGCCATTAAGGATAAGTGGCAAGTTTAGGGTGATAACTCAGTAATTATCATTCTAATCTAGAACTTTCTCTGTATTCTTTTTTTCTATCACAGTTTTCACCATTATATTGTTAAATACGTTTTACTGGGTAAAACCCGTATTCTTAGTATAGAATGATGCTAGGTTCCTCTTACTTTTCTGTCCAAGTTTATTCCAGTTTAAGCCCTTGTTAAGGTTCTTTGCCATGATCCTCAAGGTAGAAATGTGACCATAATATTGTTTCTATCTCTTAGCCTATGGAGCCATTAAAATGTTTTAAGCAGAGTAATATGATCCAGAATATGATTCAGTCAGCATTTTGAGACAACCGCTGTAGAGCCTGCCAGGAGAAACACTTAGAAGGGAATGAGACTGGTGGCGGGATACCAGTTAGAAGGCCGCTGCAGGCAGGCAGGCTGTGGTGGAGGGCTCCTTAGCAGGAGACAGGCACATCCCGGTTGTTGCAGGACACTGAGGTGTGCACTCTAAGACAGACGGACACACGGGTTAGAAGAGCACAGAAGAGGAACCAACCGGATGTCAGAGAGCCTGGAAAGTTACACGTGAGCTGGATCTTAAAGGATCATTTGAGCTAAGTGGAGAAAAGAGGAAAGAGTATTTCAGGAAAGGAAACTAACAGTATGGGATAAAAGGCTTGGTAATTTGGGGCATGGTGAATACTTTTGTGTGTAGTTTAGAGTGTAGCCTGCTGGGGAGGAGTGGGGAGAACAGGCCAGGAAGAGCGGATTGAGGTGAGCTTCTCATATGCCGTTGTAGAAAGAGGGCTAAAGAGTCTGAGCAGAGGAGAGTCCTAACTTTTGGAATGTCTCATTTTTACCCCCAAAGACCTAAAATGGATGTTAATTTTATAACATCTCTAATATTTATTGCTACTATCGCCTTTCATCTTCTGAGCTCACCCTTTTGTTTCCTTTTTCCTACAAATATATTCTAGTCACTGCTGCTAGAGCAGTTGTCTGCTCGTGTACTCAGGGAATTTTGCACCATACCATAGACACTTATTTAAAAACTACCTTCATCTTTTGTTTTTTATTTCCTCTTGCTTTTCCCAACATTTTGAACAGCCTTGTTCTTAGTTTTCCTTACTTCCATTCTCCGTATAATTTTAATTTTTAATCCTACACTAACACAATGTGTAGTATAGGTTAAAAAAAAATAAGTTGTTAGTAATTGTGCACAGCATAGCTTTGAATATAGCAGATAAAAAGTATAGCTATTATAATTTGAATATAGCAAGACATGCTTTTTAGTTTTGAGTTATTGTAGGCTTGTGAAGTCTTATTTTTCTTACTTTCCCTCTGTTATGTATTTGCCTGAAAGTAGATTTTTCAGCTTATTTATAAAGGTTTTCGTTTTCTCCTAAGTATTAATAGTATTAGGTAATCAGGTCTTGAGATTAACAGTTACTATTTAAACCATGTCCAGAAATGCATCGTAGCCGTGTGGTTTTATCATTGTTTTATTTGAGGAGAGGTTACTTGGGTTTTTGTAGATGTTGCTGTGGTTGCCTTCTCTCAGGGACTGTCTCACCATTTTGGCGTCACTAGAGCTGCAGCTGTGACCCTGTGCCTGAGGTTAGCAGGAGGCACCTGATATTCACTAGTTTTTGTTCTCCCAACTCACTAAAGGCCAGGGTTCTACAAATATTTATGTTCTCATTTATGTTGGCTTTAACACAGACGAAAAACAGGCTCCCCAGGTGCCGGATAGAATACGACCAAAATAATTGTTGGAAAATATTTTCAAGGGGTCTTATGAAATACCTTCCATAAGTCACTTATATATTAGAGAAGAATATATATCTTTTATATATTTTATCTTTTATCTTATAAAAGTGTTAGGTGATTTTAAAATAGTTGCTCGAGTTATTTTTTTCACTAATTAAATAGTGTGGCCACATCATCTTCATTTACGTAAACAGCTGTATTTCTCTTCTCTAAATTGTAGTGGTAGGAGATTATATATGCAGTTTATCCAAGGTAATATTATGTCATTCAAGAGCAATTTTTAAAAGAAGTAGGCCAGCACAAGATTCCTGCTCTACCCATGCAAATTACTTTCTGATCCATCAGGGAATCACTAGTAACGCTCACTCTTGTAGTCGTTAAAGTGCAAAGTCTATCCAGTTATCAGCAGCTCCTGTAGGGGCCCTGTATTGTGTTTACCCCATAAATATTATTCATGGTCGTGGAGAAAAAAAATACACACACACACACATATGTGCATATACATATGTATGTGTATAAACATATATAAATATACATGTGTGAACTCCCGAGCCAGAGAGGTGAATAAGCAGGAAAGGGGCTTTAGCCTGGAGAGCATTTGTCAATCCTGGACTATTGACCCTGTCCTTGGACAGCCTCTTGTGAGAGGAATGGAAAACAGTGCCCAAGGACAGAACAAGCTGGGGAGTCCCAAGGAAGCCCTTCTCCAAAATGCTGGTCCCTAAAGGGCTATATCCTAGGAGTGAGGATGAGGCTGATGGGACCAACTCTTGCATAGAATTATGGCTTGGGCTGGAATTCCCTGATTAGTCCAGGATCCTCAAGACTTGACTTTGGGTAAGGTGTCCCTAGACTGTTATGGTGGTCCAGGTCATACTTGCATTCTATTCCACAAATAGAGGAATTTCTACAAATAACTTTTTAATGTAATGACAAGTATACAAAACCAGGCACACAAATTTGCAGATAGAAAATGAATATGTGAAAAAGCTAAAGTTGGTTATAATAAGAGAAATGCAATTTAAAGCAACCTTGATTGCCATTTAAAACCTGGGAAATGTTCATAGATTTAGAATGAAAAGTGAGTCACAAACTAAAATGCTGCAGAGCTCAAGCAGAGAATGAAGGGGCTGGGCCTTTTAGGGCAGGGAATTCCTCTGTCCTAGGGACCTGAAGCATGCTCTGAAAGAGTTCTGGGCACATCTCCTTGGCCCTGCAGACTCCTGGCCCTGTGCGGAGGGTCACAGTCAGGAGAGCCAGAAGAGGCCCAGACCCAGGACTCTTGCCCTTGCTAAAAGCCCATCTGGTTGCTGTGATTGTGTTCACTTGAAGGTCACGTGCCCTAGCTAAACAGAAGCAACTGCTACACAGCTCAAGCCACTTGTGCCAAGGAAGAATGTGAGCCTGGTGTTGCCTAGTTGTTTGATTCTTTAAATGTAAAATATGTATTTATATGTAGGCGAAACACTAAACTACATAGCACTTAAAGCAGATGACGTGCAGCTAGGATATCAACACAGATCTGTTGAAATCAAAAGATCAATATTGTTTCAAAACAATGGAGAGCAAAAAGGCAAGATGCAGAAGATACCTAAAGAATAACACCACATACATAAAGTTTATCAACATGAGAAACAATACAGTATGTCGTTCACGGTTATAGTAACATATAGTAGAATATATGTTCCACATGCATGGGAAACATAAATACAATTGAGGACAGTAGTAACTTCTGACAAGGGAGAGGAAATAGGAGGTAGAACAACACACAAACTATGTAATGTTTAATGGTATCTTTATTTAAAAAATAAACTGATCATATAAAATGTTAAGATTAGTTTGAGTGGTCACTATACAGCTTTTTATTACGCTTATTCTTTCTACTTTTCTATATTCTTTGAAGTGCAAGTATTGAAATACTTTATGACAATAAACAGCTAGCCTAATGATAACAAGAGTCAAACCCCGTGTGGACATCTGGCATCTGTGAGTCAATGTGGACCTTGGAACATCAGTTTGCAACCTGTGATTTAGAAAATCAATCCATAACTATTGACAAGGAATGGTGGTATTAGTATTCATCACCATTGGTGGCATCATGAATTGATGCAAAGCCTTTGAAAAGTACACTGTCAAGAACTATAAAATTAGTAATATTTATAACCAACTAGTAAGATTTCTGGAAATGTATTCTAAAGAAATATTCAGAGGAGGAGCAAAACTTTTATCCATGAAACATTTAATTATGGCATCTATAATTTTGAAAAATTCAGCAACAATTTTAAATTTTATCAATAAAGCATACTCAAGTATATTATGGTATATTAACTATATAGAATATTATAACACCATTAAAAATAATTTTGAAGACAAAGTAAAAAATGGAAAATGCTTATGCAAGAATGTATAAAATAAATAGAAAATAATTTGTATGGCAATAATCAAAATTATAAAAATACATGTATATTCGGACAAAGACTGGAAAAGAATAGACAAAAATGGAAAGCATATTAGCCGGTGAAATTATGGGCAATTAAAAAAATTTTTAAGGTTTATTAGTTTTACTCTAGAAAAAATTGAACTGAATTGGATTGAAAAATGATATGTTTGAGAAGAATGTTTGAGTCACTTCAGTTTTTCTTTTTGAGATACAGTACTAGGATACCATTTGTACTAGGATACCATCTGTCCTCAATTGTATTTATGTTTCCCATGCATGTGGAACATATATTCTGTTTGTTTTTTTTTTTTTTATTAATGTTATGATAGATTACAACCTTGTGAGATTTCAGTTGTACATTTTTGTTAGTCATGTTGTGAGTACACCACTTCCCCCTCCGTACCCTCCCCCCACCCCCCCTTTTCCCTGGTAACCACCGATCAGATCTCCTTCTCAATATACTAATTTCCACCTATGAGTGGAGTCATATAGAGTTCGTCTTTCTCTGACTGACTTATTTCGCTTAACATAATGCCCTCGAGGTCCATCCACGTTGTTGTGAATGGGCCAATTTCGTCTTTTTTTATGGCTGAGTAGTATTCCATTGTGTATATATACCACATCTTCTTTATCCAATCATCAGTTTCTGGGCATGTAGGCTGGTTCCACGTCTTGGCTATTGTAAATAATGCTGCGATGAACATAGGGGTGCAACGGACTCTTGAGATATCTGATATCAGGTTCTTAGGATAGATACCCAGTAATGGGATGGCTGGGTCATAGGGTATTTCTATTTTTAACTTTTTGAGAAATCTCCATACTGTTTTCCATAGTGGCTGTACCAGTTTGCATTCCCACCAACAGTGTATGAGGGTTCCTCTTTCTCCACAACCTCTCCAACATTTGTCGTTGTTGGTTTTGGATGTTTTTGCCAATCTAACGGGGGTAAGGTGATATCTTAGTGTAGTTTTGATTTGCATTTCCCTGATGATTAGCGATGATGAACATCTTTTCATGTGTCTATTGGCCATATTCATATCTTCTTTTGAGAAATGTCTGTTCATGTCCTCTGCCCATTTTTTGATCGGGTTGTTTGTTTTTTTGTTGTTAAGCAGTGTGAGTTCTTTGTATATTATGGAGATTAACCCTTTGTCGGATAAGTGGCTTGTAAATATTTTTTCCCAATTAGTGAGCTGTTTTTTTGTTTCAATCCTGTTTTCCCTTGCCTTGAAGAAGCTCTTTAGTCTGATGAAGTCCCATTTGTTTATTCTTTCTATTGTTTCCCTCAACTGAGGAGTTACAGTGTCCGAAAAGATTCTTTTGAAACTGATGTCAAAGAGTGTACTGCCTATATTCTCTTCCAAAAGACTTATTGTCTCAGGCCTAATCTTTAGGTCTTTGATCCATTTTGAGTTTATTTTGGTGTGTGGTGAAAAAGAATGGTCAATTTTCAATCTTTTGCATGTGGCTGTCCAGTTTTCCCAGCACCATTTGTTGAAGAGACTTTCTTTTCTCCATTGTAGGCCCTCTGCTCCTTTGTCGAAGATTAGCTGTCCATAGATGTGTGGTTTTATCTCTGGGCTTTCAATTCTGTTCCATTGATCTGTGGACCTGTTTTTGTACCAGTACCATGCTGTTTTGATCACTGTAGCTTTGTAGTATGTTTTGAAATCGGGGATTGTGATTCCGCCGGCTTTGTTTTTCTTGCTCAGGATTGCTTTAGCAATTCGCGGTCTTTTGTTCCCCCATATGAATTTTAGGATTGTTTGTTCAATTTCTGTGAAGAATGTTCTTGGGACTCTGATTGGGATAGCATTGAATCTGTATATTGCTTTAGGTAGTATGGACATTTTAACTATGTTTATTCTTCCAATCCATGTGCAAGGAATGTTTTTCCATTTGTCATGGTTTTTATCTTATACTTTACTTTTAATTTCAGCCTTCAGAGATAGAAATGGAGTCTCAGATACATCTCTACGGGCACACAGAAGAGATAACCAGCTTATTTGTTTGCAAACCATACAGTATAATGATAAGTGTGAGCAGAGATGGAACTTGCATCATATGGGATCTAAACAGGTACAGAAGAAGATCTCCAACTCAAACGTAGCTCTCTTTAATGTTTCAGTTCTTACTGTATGAAATAGATGCACTAAAATAATATCCTTACCTTAGAATAATTTTAAACATGAAATACGAACTTTACCTTTGTAATCTTAGTGAAATCCAAAGATCAGTTAGGAATGCCTTATGGATAAGAAGTACATGTACTAAGGAAAAGAATTATACAAATAAAAGAATATAATTATATTTAATATGATATGAAAATTCATGTCTTTGGTTTCAGGTTGTGCTATGTACAAAGTCTGGCCGGACACAAAAGCCCTGTCACGGCTGTCTCTGCCAGTGAAACTACAGGTGACATTGCCACTGTGTGTGATTCAGGTGAGCTAGCCCCAAAACCACAGCACAGGGTGGAGGCGCTAAGAGTGCATCGGCCAGCTGGTTACATCATAGGTTAAACTGTTAGGTTACAGCTCTCAGGTCCCTGCCAGGCTAAAGAACTCTGGTAATGGCACGTATGCATATTGAAATACAGTAAGGTCCAAGATTGAATTCATCAATTTAGGCATCAATTTATGCAAAAGTTCGTTGTCATAATTTAACTTTTTTCTGATATATGTAATATTGCATTTGAACACATGTAAGTTAAGCAAATTATTGTTACATAATTTTCTGACTTTTCTTGGTTTTTGTTCTTCTGTCCTTTTTTGGTGTTGCTTTTTAACTACTAACTTTGCTACCTTCCTCCTGACTAAATGAAAAACATCAGCAGGTGATCAACTTTGAATATATGTCTTCTAGTTCCTGAGAGACAACAATAGTATAGTTAAGAAATAGAGGTATAATTTGCCTTAAAATTTACATGACAAAGATATATCTCCTAATTAAAGGTCTTGTTTTTGGTTTTTATTTTTTCATGTATACATATATAAAAACTTGATGCATCAAGCAGGAAAAAACAGATGAAAAGTTCATGAATTTTCTGTCTGCATTTCTATTCTTAAGGATCTTAAAATTGAAAGGATCCTTTGAAGACTGTTTCTTTCTGTCCACTCAGTATAAAATATCTTCAACACATGTACAGTGGGTGCTCCTCTATCCTTGGCTTGCATTTCTGATATTGTTCGTTTTTTTCTGACACCAAATATGTGGTATCTTTCCAAATACCAGACAGTTCTCCAATTCTCTAACACCAATGGGCGTCCAACAATGCAATTCGATCCTGACGCTAACGACTTGAAATTAGCAAGTTTGGGAATTCCCAACACTCCCCACCAGGTTCAGTAATCCTCTAGAATGACTCACAGAACTTAGTAAAACACTATACTTATTACTGTAGTTTATTATAAACAATAGAAATGAGCAGCCAGGTGAAGAGGGACCTCTGGTGAGATTGGGGGTCTTTCCCTGTGGAGTGAGAGTGCACCACCCTCCTGGCTCGTGACTGTGTTCACCAACTCGGAAACTCTCCTAACCCTGTTGTCTAGGGGTTTCTCTGAGGTTTTGCTCTGTAGGCGTGGTTGATTAAATCATTGGCCGGGGGTAACTGAGCTCCATCTCCAGCTCCTCCCAGGAGGTGGGAAGATGTTCTAAGTTCTAACCCTCTGATCACATGGTTGGTTTTTCTGGTGACTGTTTCCCATCCGGAAGCTGTCTAGGGCCTCCCCCAGCGGGAGTCATCTCATTAGTATCCTAAGGCAGTAAAATTACAAGAGTTTTAGTAGCTTTATGCCAGGAACCTGGAAGAAAGACCAAATATTTATTTTGTTATATCACAGATATCTCTTGGAGTTTTATTGTTGTTTTTACAAAACATGCATTCAATCTTTTATTCACGAAAAGTAATGTCTTCAGTCATGCTTAAATATTTCAGAGGTGAAATGTTTGCCAATCTTAGCCCCCAGTCATAAAGTAACGTCATGAAAACATTTTATTTCCTAATCATCATAACTAAGGGGATCTCAAACGGTTGACTTTGGTAATCTGTACAATTGTGGGCAAATGATTGATGACTTTGCTGATTATTCTTCCTTAATGTGTACATTAGCAGCTTTTAGTGTGTCATATCAAGAGGGATCTAGGGGAATAACAGAATGGTTATTTATAGAGAATTCTCTACTTTCTTGTTTTGGCAACATTTGAAGTTAGGACTGATGCTGAGGGAGCTGAATTTTGTAAAGTTAATTACTTTCCTCCTGCCAGTGGTGATTTATATCTGTGATATTATATTAGCTAGTCACATGGGAACAAGAAACAAAATTACTTTTGCTGCAATTACCAACTTACTAGTAGGGTATTCAGGTGTCTCTAGGCAGCACACAATGCAATAGAGTGATGGCCAGAACTTTTATTTCCAATTTGAACAAAAAGTTCTCAACTTTTTTAAGGCCTCTTGATACACGTATAAGGGAAGTCATAAAGAGCATTTAGTATATAGACAACATAATAAAAATAATGATTTTTTAAAAGAGAGGCCAAATTTATGTTCTATGACTCAGACTAGAGTTCATCCTCCTATTTTTATAGTCCAAGAAGGGAAGAAAGGTATCAAATTTATCCTACCCACAGTCTTGACCCTTTAGTGAGTACTGTCCAAGTAACTTTGAAATCAAAATTAAAAATAAAAAAAATAAATGTGTATATATGTTATATGTGTGTGTGTGTGTATTTAGGTAATCTCAGAAATTTATGCATTGGGACTGAAGTTACACTGGCAAGCTCATTCCTCCTGATCCTAATTCCTAGCATTTATTATGGAATGTGGTTTTTATAGTGATAAGATGTGAAGTTTATTAAACTATATAAATATTATAATTGATGATTTCTTTATTTTTTTAAATCATTCTGCCACTGGATCAAAATGTATGCCTTTTAACTAGGGTTCATAACCTGGTCATGTGTTGCCTGTGGCATTATAAAATTAATATAATATTCTAAGATTCAAGAGAGGGGGTGGTCCTCCAATTTATTTTAATTTTGGTGAAGATGTATGGGAAGAATAGAGTTTTTTTCAGGAATGCGTAGCTTTCTGACTTTTAGTTGATGTGCTAAATTATACATGATATCAGTTTAGTAACTTGATATTGGGTAAGGGCCTTGATTTTTTTTTTTTTTTTTTTGATATTTACAATCTCAGGCAGATGAGTAGTTACTTGGTTTTGCGGTAGCCCAAGTTGCCAGGTGATCTGCTAGGGTAATTTTTTGCCTATTAAGTTCCATACCATACTTCAGAGAGTCCAGGACCACATTTAGATTTTTTGCTTTGAAGGACTAAGCCATGCAGTAGCTATGGATTACAATGACCAACCCCTACATCAATATCTTTTATGGATATCTATCCAATGACTTTACTAAGCCTTCTAACTTTACTGGTACACATCTGGTTAGTTTATATATTTTTTAAATCTTATCAGATAGTAAATTCAAGAGTGAAATGTAGACTACTCATGGAAAAGATGTTTATCTTCTACAATTACATTTCTTTAGCATATTGAGTCCTCTACATCTTGATGCTTTATTTAGATTGTCTCTCCTAATCAATGTTCTGCAATGGGAAGTCTTAGTAGAACACTGAGCATTTTTTAATCTGTGTGTGTGAGTTAAAATATATTTAACATAAAAGTTGCCATTTAAACCATTTTAAAGTATACAATTCAGTGGCATTATTACATTCACAGTGTTGTGCAACCATCACCACCATCTATTTCAAAAACTTTTTCCTCACTCCAAACAAAAACTCTGTAACCGTAACTCCCCATTCTTCCCTCCCCCACAACTCCTGGTAACCTCTGTTCTACTTTCTGTCTCTATGAATTTGCCTATTCTAGGTACCTCCTATAAGTGAAATCATACAATATTTGTCCTTTTGTGTCTGGCTTATTTCACTTAGCATAATTTTCAAGGTTCATCCATGTTGTAGCATATGTCAGAACTTTATTACTTTTGATGGCTGAATAATATTCCATTGTATAGACATACTACATTTTGTTTATCCATTCATCTGTTGATGGATATTTGGATTGTTTCCACCTTTTGGCTATTGTAAATAATGCTGCAACACACTGGGCACTTTGGTTTGTGATATTTGAAGGTCTTTAGCCTATCTTTAAATAAAGAAGCATTTCCAATATTTGTTTCTTTGCTATAAAATATGAAATATTTTCATTGCCTTAATAAAGGAGGGAAATTTTCTACTTTTACGTTAGTCCTAATGGTGAGATAAAATTAAGTTAGTAACACTATGCCATCAAAATTTAATCATGCCTCTACACCTCTCTCTTTATCAGCATGAGAATATTTCTCCAAAGAAGGCTGGACGCATCATCCTGAGGCCCCAAATCAGCAGCCCCATTTTATAGAGGATGGCAAGCACTTATTGCCTCCTCTACTCCCTGGAAAGCTAGAAGCAGTTTGGTTACTCATGGTCTTTGGAAAGAAAAAATTAGTTTAATAAGACAATGACTGTCTAAGATTCAATCTTAGACAGTCTGAAGAATTTGATTTTTTTTTAAGGATTAGTTTTTATCTCAGTTAACTTTTACAGTAACTTTTTTTTTCTTCAGAAGTCACATAAGTCACTTCTTATAGTTGGTTTCACAGAATATTTTCTTCTCTTTTTGGAGATTGTTTAGATTTCTAGGTACTTTCAAATTCAGATTTGGTAGTTCATATGCTGAAATATTATGATTAACACAACAATTTGTGATTGATTTACCTTGTTGCTCTACAGTATAGTTTTTCCCCCCACTGGTCACTGTCTCTAGATAAATATGCAAAGCTCTGTATGACTTATAATGTAGTAATTCCAATGAGACAGCCTTCAGTCATGAGTTGCACATTATCCTCATCACTAAAACGGATGAGTTTGGCCCTAGCGATACCCTCTGGGGCCCACTGGCGGGGGGGGTGCTCTGAGACTCCCACTCTCTGCTGACCTGCGGGGTGATTTTGGTGTTTTAGCTGGTGGAGGCAGTGACCTCAGACTCTGGACAGTGAACGGGGACCTCGTGGGACACGTCCACTGCAGAGAGATCATTTGTTCTGTCGCTTTCTCTAACCAGCCCGAGGGCGTATCTATCAACGTGATTGCTGGGGGATTAGAGAATGGAGTTGTAAGGTAAGAGGAGTTTAGATTCTCATTGTCTGCTTTGTTCAGGAAGACCAGTAGTTTCAAAAATTAATTTTTAATATCTAGGTATGTTAATATTTAAGAGATTTAAAATCACCTTCAGGTATATGTTCTTCACTTATTCCGGTTTTATTTCTAAATAATGAAGATAGCTTTAGTGCAGCTTTGAAATTTTATGTTGTTTGTTAACTATAAAAGATTAACAATATGAAAATATACAGAATTAAGTTTTCTTGTCCCCACACCCACCCCCTGCAAACTTTCCAGAAGTAACTACTGTTGATCGTTTATTGTGTTTCCTTCCAGATGATTCATAACAAATATGTAGGCTTTTTAGTGAAGGAAATTTTAGTTTGCGTAATTAGATGATGTCTTTTTCCCCCTCTAGGCTATGGAGTACGTGGGACCTAAAGCCTGTGCGGGAAATTACATTTCCTAAATCAAATAAGCCTATTGTAAGGTAAACTCCCTCCCCCCACATTTTTCATACTAGACTTTGTGGCTGTATTTTTGTTAGAGATATTAAAGCACACAGACCTAAAGAAATATGTGATGAGAGTCACTATAAACAGCCGATGAACAGTTGTAATCAAACACCAGGCTGTCCTGGACCCAGTGGAAGAGGAGGCACAGTCCTTATCTTTATGGAGCTTAAAATTTGAGTCAGGAGCTCAGGGTCAACAGAAGGGAGGCTGGGACAGTGCCCAGGGAGGGCCTCTTGAATTATAGAAGCTGTGTTTTTTTCCTTCCTTATGGAAAATAGCATAATGGTGATTGATAGCTCTAGTAGTGTGCTTTGCTCTGTTAACAAATCCGAGGTTAAAAACTCAATTGGAAGTAAGTGATTTAAATTTTACTTTTCTAAAATAAATTTATATTCAATATACTAACTTTAAAGTTTAATGAAGCTAAGTTAATTATTTATTAATGTTACATTTTTACCCTTTCCTCTTTCAGGGAAATGAAATATCTCAAACTTGTCAGCAGGGCAGTTAAACTATATTAAAATTACAGTTGCAACCAGTGAGTTGTAGGCAGTCATTTCGTTCGTCTCTCTGCTCCAGTAAAGACGTCTTAACTTCTTTACTGTAATTTCTATATGATCACCAATATGCTAATACAACTTTAAGAGATAATATACAAATGGGATTTTTTTTTGCAGCCTTACATTTTCCTGTGATGGCCACCATTTGTACACAGCAAACAGTGATGGGACCGTCATTGCCTGGTGTCGAAAGGACCAGCAGCGCTTGAAACAGCCAATGTTCTACTCCTTCCTTAGCAGCTATGCAGCTGGATGAACGAGAAAGAAGTTCGCTTTCTCCAAAGCACTTTAACTCCACGCTAGATTGTTTGACTTCACAAGATTTAGGAGGTTAAACCTGAAAAAATGGATGGCCAAACAAACCATCCAAATAATGCTAGAATCTATTCCTCTGCACAAAATGCTGCAGGCTCACAAGGTCCTGGAGGAAAGTTTTGTTCTAATTTAGTGATAATCTGGAGGGCCCTGCCAGTGTGCACTAACCAACAAGACTTAAGTCTTGCATGGTAAATTAAAATCGTATTCTTAAAGGTTTTTCCACAAGGGTGTTCTAAAGAAAAGATTAGGGTCTCTCCTTTTTCCTTTCTCTCTTATTTCAAAAGAGCCAGTAGAATTGGCTTAAACTGGTCAGCTAATTGTTTATATAAAATACTCTGAAGAATTATATTTAAAAAGTTTTGGGGCCGGCCCCATGGCCAAGCGGTTAACTTCTTGCGCTCCGCTGCGGCGGCCCAGGGTTTCACTGGTTCGGATCCTGGGCGCGGACATGGCACCCCTCATCAGGCCATGCTAAGGTGGCATCCCACATGCTACAACTAGAAGGACCCAGAACTAAAATATACAACTATGTACTGGAGGGCTTTGGGGAGAAAAAGCAGAAAAAAAAAAAGATTGGCAACAGTTGTTAGCTCAGGTGCCAATTATTTAAAAAAAAAAAAAAGGTTTTATGCTGAGATAACCGCCCCCTGCCCCGAAAAAAGGAAAGAAAAGGATAAAGAATTCAGTACCTGACAGTTGCTTTCTTTGAGAAGTGAAGTGAATTATTCGGTCGGTGCCTCTGCAGCAGACATTTCACGGAGAATATGAGTATTAAAACTAAAGAATCTCAATGTTAGGCAGTTTTTGCCAGTTGCCTTCTTAGCTCAGAGTAGAACCAGAACTTTTTGAGAGCCACAACAACACAGGTATCTTTGATTTCAGACACATTCTGTTTCTTCATCAAAATTCCACTTAAAATCCATAACACTAGATAATGAATAGCTTAGTTGAGTCACTAAGATTTAAACACAATGATAATTCTTTCAATATCTGCCATTTACAGAGCATTGAATACTTAACTGTTTGCAATAGAAATCCTCCATTATGCAGAAAGTTTGCACAGATATTAATAATACAGTCTAGATGAGGCACTGTGTCTAATGTTGAAGACGAGTTTTCTTCCCCAACACAGAGTTACAAAGAAGAGGAGACAGCTTACTTTGTTTTAAACAAGAGGCAGAATAATTCTTTCAGGAAACAGTTTCCACTGTTTCTGCTCACTTATACTACCTGAGAATTCTAGGAACAACATAAAAATCTAAATGTATGCCACAGCAAACTTACACGCCATAAAAACAGAGTTCCTAACAGTCTTGGAATGGTCTATCTCTACCGTGATAGTGTGGCTACATTTGTCCTTGGGGTGCTGCTTTATTGGCTTTGAAGACACTGTAAAATAAGCTTAGTAATATGTTACTGTGGGGTGAAAATATGTGTTCCTGCCTAAGAATAATTCGTGTGTTTGTTATGGAAATTTAATTCATATGGTGTTTACAGAACTACTTTTGTAACTTCCAGACTTTCTAAACCATTCTGCTTAAAAACTGTATAAAATGCAATTCTGAAGTCTCTGCTGTCAGGATAAGTGCAAGAGGAAGCAGTGGCCACGTCTGCTTGCAACTGTAAACCACTTCCGTAGCAACCGTAGAACACGTCACAGGCTGCACTTTGATCCTGGTCTACACAGACCAGGTATTAACTCTGAAGTCCAGATAGGTGCAGAGGTAAGATGATTCCTATTCACGTTGAAGTGATTTGCTTTGTTTAAAAAAAAATGCAGCTATTGTCTAGCTTTCATTTTTCTACTGAGGACTTTCAATTAATCCCCTATTAAAATAGGGTTGCTACTCAGTCCTTTTTTTTTTTAAGGCTGAATTTCATCATTTATCTAAGGAGAAAATATGCAAAATAACTGGTCTTGTTAAGAGTGCAATATTATATTTTTATGTAAAAATAAAAATTAATTTGGAGGGATTATTTATTGAGCATGAAACATAATATGTATATGTTTGAAACACTTCATAATGTGCATGTTGTAGCAAACATTTCTGTAAATTATCACAAGCTCTCTTATCTTTGTATACACTGCCACTTCAAACTGGGAATAAATTTCATAAAAACAGATTTAAAGGCTGTTCTTTATACAATTTAAATATTATGACCAGACCTCAGATTGGTGGCTTCCTTTTTTGTAACCCACATAGGTTCTCTCTGTAGCTCCCCTATAAATTTATATCCCTAGAAAAGGATACCTTTCATTGCTTAATTGTGGTCTTTGTGAGAAACTTACCACCCTTACGTGGAGTTTAGACAGCAGTCCTAGTTGGGAGCAAACCACTCATTTTAAAGAAAAGACCATCTGCCCCTCCCCCAAGAGCAGATCTATATTGAGCCCCTGCTGTGCACCCGGCGCTCCATTAAGTGCTGAGGACACGTTGTTCCCTGCGCTCCTGGAGGTTGCAGGCTGGTGGAGAAACATGCTATCAGGAACAGGCAATGTGGGCAGTTAGAAAATGTGGCGAGTGCTGTGAAGGTAGAGTACAGGGTCCTCTGAGAATATAACAGGAAGAATTCGATTTAGATCAAGGAGTGTAGGAAAGCCTCTTGAGAAAGTGAAATCTTTGTTGAAACCTAGTGGATGAATAGAAATTTGACAGGTGAAGATGGGAGCAGATGTGTTCCAGACAATACATTCACAAAGGCCTGAGGCAGGAACGTCAATGAACAAAGGCCCAGGGAAGGAAAGAGCCTCCTGTATACACCTCGGCTTCTCTGGTGGCTGTTGCAAAATGGTGGGTGAATTCAACAAACAGCAGTCCAAGAACCCAGAAATATTCCTTTTTTTCTGCTTTATATCTGTGATATTTTAAGGGTTCTCAAGACTAGAGCATACCTGTTCCTAGGTGTCTGTCCCCAAAAGAACTCAGGAGCAGCCTCTGTTAGTGTAAGCCTGCCAAACTAAATGTCCCCTGCAAATCTCAGATTGACTCTTCCTTTCAACAGCGTTCATTGAATGCCGATTCTGGGCAAGCCCAGTGCTAGGTGACGGGGGAGGGGAGGGGAGAGGAGGGAAAACTTTCCAGCTCTGCAGAGCTCACACCTGGTGATCTGTGTCTTGCTATTTTGGATGGCTTGTTAAAGTTTTGAATCAAAGGAGAGCTGCAAGTTGTTCCATTCTGGTGCAAGATGGCGACATAGGAAGATCCTGAGCTCACCTCCTCCCATGGACACACTGAAGAAATCCAAAATCTAGCTGAGTGACTCCTACAGCTCAGGTGAATGAAAAAAACCCACATCGAAATGGGTAGGAGAGACTGAGATAATCTCGCCATAGACCCCACCCCTGGCTGGCAACCCACAATCAGGAGGGAACTCACAACTCCAGCTTCTTGCTGAGGCTTGAACCCCACATCTGGCACCCCAACTTTTACAACCTGCACCCAATCTAGCCAGTGGGGCTTGCATCCCCCAGACCCATAAGGCTTAGTGAACTGAGAAAATTCTTAAAGGGCTCTCGTGGACCATGACTAACCCTGGCTACCCACAAGGGCACAGTGCAGAGGCAGGCCAGACTTTCTGTAGGAGAGACCTCTTGCTTATCTTAAAAGCTTCAACCTGAGGGGCAGGCATTTAACTTAACACACATCTAGAGGCCACTGAATTACTCTCCAAAGACTGTAGAGGCCAGCAGCTGCCACCTTTGCACTCTCCTTCTGCCTTGCTCCAGGTTGCTAGTATCTCCCAGAAAGGAGCCTGTGCACATGTCTGGGGCCCCAGCTTTTGCAGCTGCCACCCAGGAGATGCTCCCTGATCACCTGGCTCTGGGGGCCAGTGGGACTTAATATTCACAGGTCCCACAGGACTGTAATAAACAGAAACAGTTCTTAACCAGCTGCCCTTCCAGGGCATAGCACAGAGGCAGCAGACAGAAACTCCCAGTCTTTCCATGAAAGAGGCCTATTGGGTTATCTTCATAGCCACAGCCTGAGGGGCAGGCTTCTAATTAAACACACATCTAGGGGCTGACTGCAATCCTCTCCAGAGACCAGGGAGGCCAGTGGGTGCCATCTTTGTGCCCTCCCTCTACCCTGCCCCAGGTCACCAGTGCCTCCAAGAAAGGAGCTTGTGCACATGTCTGGCATCCTGGCTTTGTGCCTGCCAACCAGAGGACACGGCCCTTGGTAACCTGGCTCTGGTAGCCAGTAGGGCTTGTGTTCATGAGATCAAAGGGATGGTAGCAAACAAAGAAACAGTTCTTAACTGGCTATAACCCCAGGACTCAGTGCAGAGGGTGCAGACAGAAATACCCATCTCCCAGTCCTCCCCTGAAAGAAGTATATTTGCATTAAAAGCTGCTGCCTGAGGGTCTAGCTACCAATCAACCTGAATCTGGATGCTGACTGAGATCCTCCTCTTTGGAACACTGATAGGTCTTGGCACACCCTCAGCTACTGAGAGCCACTAAGAACAAAGCCGGCTGCTTGGACAGTCACAAAGACTTGAGAGACAATCGGAAACTAGGGCAGGGTTGAACAGTAAGTTTCATCTCCTGCACAAGACCGCTCCCTCAAGACTGGGAGAGGTGGCTGCTTTATCTAATGCATAGAAACCAACACTAGGAGTCAAGGAAAATGAATAAACAAAGGAATATGTTCCCAATGAAAGAACGATAAAATTTCAGAAAAATACCTTAATGAAACAGAGATAAGTGATTTACCTGATATAGGGTTCAAAATAGCAGTCATAAAGATGCTCACTGAGGTCAGGAGAACAATTCATGAACAAAGTGAGAATTTCAACAAAGAGAAAGAAAATATAAGAAAGTACCAAACAAATCATACAGCTGAAGAACACAATAACTGCACTGAAAAATACAGTAAAGAGTTTCAACGGCAGACTAGATGACGCGCAAGAAAGGGTCAGTGAACTCAAAGACAAAGCAGTGGAACTCATCCAATCAGAGCAGCAAAAAGAGAAAAGAATGAAAAAGAGTGAAGCTAGCTTAAGGGACTTATGGTACAACATCTAGTGGACCAATATTTGCATTATATGGATCCCAGAAGGAGAAAAGAGACAGAAAGGGGCAGAAGACTTATTTGAAGAAATAATGGCTGAAAACTTCCCTAACCTTGGGAAGGAAACAGACATCTAGATCCAGAAATCCCAGTGAGTTCCAAATAAGATGAACCTAAAGAGACCCACACCAAGACGCTTAAAGTGTCAAAAGTTAAAGAGCTACAAGGTCAATATTTACGAAGGTGATTAGGGAGGAAAGAAATTCAATAGTTTAACTTATGGAGGTTGAAACTATTGGCGTTCTTGGATTATCCACATTACCCTTATTTTGCTGATTACCCTTCAACTATTCCCAGTTTGTTCCAAATTGTGGGCAAAATGTCCCCATTTGTTCCCAGTCTGTCCCAGTTCTTGGACAGCTGTATTATTTTTCAGTATACTCCTCAGGATAACACCGAATATGCTATGAAGCCAAAGCACTTCAAAATTTAACTGGCTTAAATCCTTTCACCAGGAAGACCAACTGAAAAGCCTTAGCTGTTGGGGTGGGTAGAGTAGAGGGAGGATGAAACAAAGATTTGCCATATGAAATAACAATTCAAGATTGAGGTCTGCAGTGTGCTCGGTGTCCCGCGGATCTGTCTCTTGCTTCAACAGCGTTTGGATGGAACAGACCCCTGTGGCTCCCCTTCTTCCAGCCTCCGACTACCCTCCAGCCTCTTTTCCAGTCGCAGCCTTCGGACCAACTTCTCAACCATCCTCTACCTCCGGTGGGACCCACCAATACCGTTTTTTTGAGCTCAGCTCCTTATTGCCGATGAAGCATGAGCTCCCACATTCGTCAGAATTATTCTACCGAAGTGGAGGCTGCCGTCAACCGCCTGGTCAACTTGTACCTACGGGCCTCTTACACCTACCTCTCTCTGGGCTTCTATTTCAACCGCGATGATGTGGCTCTGGAGGGCGTATGCCACTTCTTCTGCGAGTTGGCGGAGGAGAAGGGCGAATGTGCCAAGTGTCTCTTGAAGATGCAAAACCAGCATGGTGACCACGCCCTCTTCCAGGACTTGCAGAAGCCGTCCCAAGATGAGTGGGGTACAACCCTGGATGCCATGAAAGCCGCCATTGTCCTGGAGAAGAGCCTGAACCAGGCCCTTTTGGATCTGCATGCCCTGGGTTCTGCCCACGCAGACCCCCATCTCTGTGACTTCTTGGAGAGCCACTTCCTAGACGAGGAGGTGAAACTCATCAAGAAGATGGGCGACAATCTCACCAACATCCAGAGGCTCGTTGGCCCCCAAGCTGGGCTGGGCAAGTGTCTCTTTGAAAGGCTCACCCTCAAGCATGACTAGGAGCCTCCAGAGTCCAGTGGCCTTTGAGGGGGCCCCTCTGGCATCCCCCTGGTGTCGGAGTTTCTGCCTGAGCCCATCTCCCTGCAGCCACGAGAGAGAGCTTTTTAACTACCCTGGAGCCCTCTGCCCACGCCGTGGACCAAATGGAAACAATAAAGCTTTTTGCAAAAAAAAAAAAAAAAAAAAAAGATTGAGGTCAAAGGGAAGCAAAAGAGTTTTAGGTTCAGCACAAACTGGTATTTTGGAGTATCGTACAAAGAATGTCACATTACATACAATATTTATCAGATATTTTCCCCAGGTTATGTCCAATTTTAAACTCCACAATTAAAGAAGCAGCTACATTTGCCAATACAACATATATGCACTTGGGAAGGAAGTGCCACTAATTTTATTGTGTGCTCTATGACCCGAACGGAAAAATATGTCCTACCATTTTGGAAACACTGGATCGCAACTCAGCTATTTGAGAGAAATTAAATAATACAATGTGTCCTCTGAGGCCAAAATGGTTAGAAAATCATTTGAGACTGGGCTACCATATTCTTGCTCAAGTGCTGAGCTCGTTCTTTCATGAACAAAGTTAAAGAAAGATGAGTTTAGAAAAGATTATTTGTGGCAAAGTTTGGTTCATTTCAAAGCGAATTAAACTGGTCTTACCCAAACTTCTGAAGGCTGATAACAATAATTTCATTCTCAGATTTTAATTTTGTTAAAAGAGCTTTAAAAATCCTGGGAATCCAGTTTTAAGCATTTAGAAAAAAGACTATGTTTTCTGACCTTTTAGGAAAAATTAAGCTATAATTTTCATACTTGTTGATATGACCTAAAAACAAATGGTTAATTAGTTAATTTCCTTATGTACTTTCTATAGATAATATTCTACATACAGTCATGAACTGCATAACAACATTTGAGTCAACAATGGACTGAATGTATGATGGTGGTCCCATAAAATTAGTACCATATGGCCTTAGGTGTGTAGTAGGCTATACCATCTAGGTTTGTCTAAGTACTGTAGGAGAGGAAGACATTTCCCTCCATGCTTCTAGGTTCTTCTGAGTGGTCTAAGAATTAAATTGATATCAGACAGATTAACAGCAGAAAAACAAACAGAAGTTTAATAAGATGTATACATGGGCGAAACCCAAGAAAACTGAGTAATTCAGTTTGGCTGAAGCTCTCACCTTAAATGCCATCCTCAGCTAAAGACAGAAGATGTTGGGAGTGGGGAGAGTCAGGCTTCAAAGAGAAGGACAGCAATTCACAGGCAGGTGGAAAGGAGCAAATGTTTGGGAAACAAGTGTTTGGCAGCACAGAAACAGAAGAGCAGGGGAGGACAACAAACAGGCTTCTCCAGGTTCCTCCCTGTCTATCACCTGGTTCATATTACGCTAAGGTGAGAGCTCACTTCCTGAGACAGGTTTTTTAATCTGAATTCTTTTAGGCATTAACGGTGAAAGTAACAAGAAGAACCTTCTGAGTCTTTTGCTTCTTAAAAATAATCAGTCTAAAATAATCCTCATGTTAAAGAGAGACATTTTGGGGTGGCAAATCTTATTCCTCTTCAGTACATTCTATGATGTTCACACAACGATGAAACCACCTAATGACAAATTTCTCAGAACGTATACCTGTTGTTAAGTGATGCTTGATTGTAGTAGTGTTTTATTACAACCAAGTGAAATCTACTCATGTGTGCTCCTAGTTACATAAGATTAGACATCTATTTTATTTTCTAGGAAGGTCTGGAGAACACAGTTGTGAGGTCTCATGCGTATTCCACAGTCCTTTCTACCAGGTGCATATTTATGTCCAAACACTGTTTTTCGGTCCTCAGTGCAGGCACCATTTGCAGAGCCAGTTTAGTTCTGCATCATAGATACATGTGCCTGATGCTGGTGCTCACTTAGGGAGCCATCCTCTTCCCCATCATTCTATGTTAAATTAGTCATCTCTTTCCTACTGTGTTTTCCTGCATTTTAAATTTCTTTCAGTTATTACAATTTATTATTTTGAATATACTTAATGTTGGGAAATCTTTCTCCTATGAACATATAAGTGTTTTGAAAACAACCAAAAGTCAATCAGAGCTGAATCTGATAAAATATTTGGTAACTGTTTTAGTCAAAAACAAAGTATATTACAAGGTAGTAAAAAAAATTGTGTGATTCTGCGGTAATTCCAAAAGAGGAATTTTTTAATATTTTGAGCAACTTACAGCATCATTGGAATAGGGTAGATTAGGTGTGCATACTGGGAAAGATGAATGAGAGGATATGGGGTGGATGGGTGGATGGATGGATGGATGAGTGGGTGAGTGAGTGGATGGATGGATGGATGGATGGATGGATAGGGGATTGGGTGGATGGCTAAGTGGATGCGTGTGTGGACAGATGGACAGACAGACTGTATGTCTCATTTGTTTGTTTCTTTGCTTGTTTTTAAGAAAACTTCCCAACTCAGAATGAACTATCAAGTCCTGGGTTGCCTTTCCTTATCTTTGGATAATGTCTTTCACAGATTATGAAGCCCACACTTGGGTTATATTCACTTACACACTTGCCTCAAGTTTCTTCTTTGCTAAGAAACTTCCTACCTTGGAGTGAACTTATTTGACTTTCCCCAAAGAGTGCCCTATCTCTTTTCTTGTCCTCTGTTTTAGTAGATCACAATTCTTCCATGTTTATCTCAGAATAATTCTTATACAAATATTAAAATAGGATAAGAATGACAGAATTGTGTATCCATGTCCATTCAGGGATTACAATAGCTCATTATAGAGCCACCAAAAAAGGTTCATTTACACCCCTCTTTAAGACCAAAAATTCATTTATCACTCAGGGATGAATTGTGCCAGAAGCAATGAGTTTCTCTTTCAATCTGTTAATCCTTATATTTTTCTCTCTGCAATAAATCACTCCATATCAGACGATATTTTGCGGTTTTTAATTATCATTCTATCAATTGATCCGTGAAAACTTTTATTGAGGAATAATGTTCAAAAGGTAAAGCTTTTTTAAATTTTCCTTCTAAGTGGGGCAGGTCATCACCAAACTGCCTTTGCCAGATGCTTAAGAATATTTAAAATTAAGCAAATTAATAAGCACATGGGTTTTCTTGATGTCCCATTAAACACAGAGTCCTATTTAACATTTTTTGAGCCTCTATAACTTACCAGACTCAAAGATTTATAAGATCTGCTCTCAAAAAACTATAAAATGGTGGCCAGCCCTATGGCCGAGTGATTAAGTTCGTGCACTGTGCCTCAGCGGCCCAGGGGGTCACTGGTTGTGATCCTGGGCACAGACATGGCACCGCTCATCAGGCCATGCTGAGGCGGCATCCAATATGCCACAACTAGAAGGATCCACAACTGAAATACACAACTAAGTACTGGGGAGCTTTGGGGAGAAGAAGGAAAAATAAGAATAAATTTTAAAAAGACTTAAAAAAACCCTCATAAAATGATAGAGGGAGACATGTTTAAAAAAAAAAGAATTGTGATACAATGAAGTAAATTTTGTAATAGAAACTTTTACATATAGAAGTGACTAGAATGGAAAGTGGGAGAGCAGTCAGTTCCCAAAGGTATTAATGATTTAGCCAAATCTTGAAGAAAACAGAAATCTACTAGATTTGGGCCAAGATAGAAGGAAACCAATGGTGTCAAGACTCAAAGGTGTAAGAAAGCAGGATGTGGAAGCAGTGAGTGTCTCAGGGAGGTAAGGTGAAGGGAGGGGATGGGGAAATGAACTTCTGCGTCTGTCCACTGTGGGAAAACTGGGATCAGACTCACCCTGCAAACATACACAACTGGAAACTGGAGATAATATATGAAACAATGACTTTCAACAAGTGGAAAACAAGCAGCACAGGGCTGCGATCCCTCAGAAAGAGGCTGCAAACTAAGTGAACACTGTCATTGCCCCAGCTTTCTGCCTGGGGACACTTCCCAGCTACAGTGCTGAAGGGGATCCTAAGAAGAGGAGAGAAGTCTTGCTGAGATGAGGAGACAGAGAGTGGAGTCTGGGCAGGCTGAGAAACTGGAACTCATGGCACAGAGTACCATCAGAAGGTTGCTATGCACACACAGTAAACCAGATTCCTATGTGTGGAGCCCCTGGAGGCTCTGGCTGAGTACTAAATCATATGTGCAGAAGATCTGACTCCACAGGTCTGAGCAAAGACTGTCCAGGGATCTGAAAGCCAAACAATTCCTAGAACTCACAGGGGGTTGGGATACATTTGAGTTCCAATGAATCAGAGAGAAAGAGTTCATGGAACATCTAGGCATTCAACTGAGACCTCAGAAGAGTCGCACCAGGGAAGGAAGGCTGACCCAGTCCCAGAAGAAAGGCTAAAAGCTTTTAAAATAGAGATCAAAAGGGTCAAACTGATCCACAAGTAACTCAACTGCCTGCCAGCACAAAGGCCCCACTCTTTAAGACAACAAAATCTAGGCACACACAGCATACATTCACAATGTCTAGCATCCAATTTAAAAATTACTAGAAACTACTAAAACACCAAGAAAAAAAACTAACAAAATGGCAATAAATACATATTTATCAATAGCTACTTTAAACGTCAATGGACTAAATGCTCCAATAAAATGCCATGGGGTGGCCAATTGGATAAAAAACAAGACCCATGTATATGCTGCATACAAGAGACACACTTCAGACCTAAAGACACTCACAAACTGAAAGTGAAAGGATGGAAAAAGATATTCCATGCAAATGGTAAAGAAAAGAAAGCGGGGGTAGCAATACCCATATCTGACAAAATAGACTTTAAAACAAAAACTGTAACAAGAGACAAAGACAGGCACTACATAATGATAAAGGGAACAATCCAACAAGAAAACATAACACTTGTAAATATCTATGCACCCAACATAGGAGCACCTAAATATATAAAGCAATTATTAACAGACATGAAAGGAGAAATAGACAGTAACACAATAATGGTAGGGGACTTTAACACTCCACTTACACCAATGGATAGACCATCCAAACAGAAGATCAATACGGAAACATTGGCCTTAAAGGACACATTAGACCAGATGGACTTAGTGGGTATATATAGAACATTCCTTCCAAAAACCACAGAATACACATTCTTTTCAAACGCACATGGAACATTCTCCAGGATTGATCATACATTAGGACACATAACAAGTTTCAATAAATTTAAGAAGATGGAAATAATACCATGCATCTTTTCTGACCACAAAGGTACGAAACTAGAAATCAACTACAGGAAGAAAACCAGAAAAGCCACAAAAATGTGGAGGTTAAACAAAATGCTACTGAACAATGATTGGGTCAATGAAGAAATCAAAGGAGAAATCAAAAAGTCCTGGAGACAAATGAAAATGAAAATATAACATGCCAAAATGTATGGGATACAGCAAAAGTGGTTCTAAGAGGGAAGTTAATAGCAATTCAGGCCTACCTCAACAAAGAAGGAAAATCCCAAATAGACAATCTAAAAGCACATCTAAAGCTACTGGAAAAAGAACAACAAACAAAGCCCAAAATCAGCAGAAGGAAATAATAAAAATCAGAGCAGAAATAAATGAAATAGAGACTTAAAAAACAATAGAAAAAATTAATGAAACAAAGAGCTGGTTCTTTGAAAAGATAAACAAAATTGACAAACCCTTAGCTAGACTCACCAAGAAAAAAAGAGAGAAGGCTCAAATAAATAAAGTCAGAAATGAAAGAGGAGAGATTACAATGGACACCTCAGAAATACAAAAGATAATAAGAGAATACTATGAAAAGCTATACGCCAACAAATTGGATAATCTAGAAGAAATTGATAAATTCTTAGAAACATACAAGCTTCCAAATCTGACCAAAAAGAAGTAGAAAATTTGAATAGACTGATCACCAGTATACTAGGACATCAAAACAGCAATCAAAAATCTCCCAAAAAATAAAAGTTCAGGACCAGATGGATTCCCTGGTGAATTCTACCAAACATTCAAAGAAGACTTAATGCGTTTCCTTTTCAAACTCTTCCAAAAAATTGAAGAGGAGGGGAGACTTCCTAACTCATTCTACAAAGCCAACATTATCCTGATACTGAAACCAGACAAAGACAACACAAAAAAATAAAATTACAGACCAATATCACTGATGAACATCGATGCGAAAATCTTCAACAAAATACTAGCAAATCAAATACAACAATACATTAAAAAGATCACACATCATGATCAAGCAGATTTCATTCCAGGGATGTAGGGATGGTTCAACATCCGCAAATCTATCAAAGTGATACACCACATTAACAAAATGAAGAATAAAAATCACGTGATCATCTCAATAGATGCAGAGAAAGCATTTGACAAGATACAGCATCCATTTATGATAAAAACTCTAAATTAAATGGGTACAGAAGGAAAGTACCTCAACATAAATGAAGGTCATATCTGACAAACCCACAGCTAATATCATACTCAATGGAGAAAAACTGAAAGCTATCCCTCTAAGAACAGGAACCAGACAAGGATGCCCACTGTCACCACTCTTATTTAACATAGCATTGGAAGTCCTAGCCAGAGCAATCAGGCAAGAAAAAGAAATAAAAGGGATCCACATTGGAAAAGATGAAGTGAAACTGTCACTCTTTGCAGATGACATGATTTTATATCTAGAAAACTCTAAAGTATCCACTACAAAACTTTCAGAAACAATAAAGGAATACAGTCAAGTCGCAGGATACAAAATCAAGGTACAAAAATCGGTTGCATTTCTATACACTAACAACGAAGTAGCAGAAAGAGAAATTAAGAATACAATCCCAGTTACAATTGCAACAGAAAGAATAAAATGCCTAGGAATAAACTTAACCAAAGAGGTGAAAGATCTGCACACCAAAAACTATAAAACATTGTTGAAAGAAATTGAAGACACAAAGAAATGGAAAGATATTCCATGCTCTTGGATTGGAAGAATTAACATCGTTAAAATGTCCATACTTCCTAAAGCAATCTATAGATTCAACGCGATCCCTATCAAGGTTCCAACAACATTTTTCACAGAAATAGAACAAAGAATCCTAAAATTTATATGGAACAACAAAAGACCCTGAATAACCAAAGGATTCCTGAGAAAAAAGAACAAAGCTGGAGGTATCACACTCCCTGATTTCAAAATATACTACAAAGCCATAGTAACCAAAACAGCATGGTACTTGCACAAAAATAGACACACAGATCAATGGAACAGAATCGAGAGCCCAGAAATAAACCCACACATTTATGGACAACTAATATTCAACAAGGGAGCCAAGAGCATATGATGGAGAAAGGAAAGTCTCTTCAATAAATGGTGTTGGGAAAACTGGACAGCCACATGCAAAAGAATGAAAGTAGACCATTCCCTTACACCATGCACAAAAATCAACTGAAAGTGGATTAAAGACTTGGATGTAAGACCCGAAACCATGAAACTTCTAGAAGAAAACATAGGCAGTATGCTCTTTGACATCCGTCTTAGCAGCATATTTTCAAGTCCCATGTCTGACTGGGCAAGGGAAACAAAAGAAAAAATGAACAAATGGGACTACATCAAACTAAAAAGCTTCTGCACAGCAAAGGAAACCATCAACAAAAAGAAAAGACAACCTAACAATTGGGAGAAGATATTTGCAAACCTTATATCAGATAAGGGGTTAATATCCAAAATATACAAAGAACTCGTACAGCTCAACAACAAAAAAACCAACAACGCAATTAAAAAATGGGCAAAAGATCTGAACAGAGATTTCTTCAAAGAAGATATACGGTACGGATGGCCAACAGGCATATGAAAAGATGCTCAACATCATTAGCTATCAGGGAAATATCAGGAAATTTGCATTTCAAATCAAAACTACAATGAGGTATCACCTCACTCTGGTCAGAATGGCTATAATTAACAAGACAGGAAACAACAAATGTTGGCAAGGATGTGGAGAGATGGGAACCCTTGTACACTGCTGGTGGGAGTGCAAACTGGTGCAGCAACTATGGAAAGCAGTATGGAGTATCCTCAGAAAATTAAGGATAGATCTACCATATGATCCAGCTATTCCACTGCTGGGTATTTATCCTAAGAACTTGATAACGCAAAGGCATAAAGATACCTGCACCCCTATGTTCATTGCAGCATTATTCACAATAGCCAAGACTTGGGAGCAACCTAGGTGCCCATCAAGGAACGAATGGATAAAGAAGATTTGGTATTTATACACAATGCAATACTACTCAGCCATAAGAAATGATGAAATCTGGCCATTTGTGACAACATGGATGGACCTTGAGGGTATTATGCTAAATGAAATAAGTCAGAGAGAGAAAGTCAAATACCATGTGATCTCACTCATAAGTAGAAGATAAAAACAACGGCAAACAAACACGGAGCAATGGAGAATGGATTGGTGGTTACCATAGGAGAAGAGAGGGGAGGGCAAAAGGGGTGATTAGGCTCACATGTGAGGGAATGGACTATAATTAGTTTTTGCGTGGTGAACATGATATAATCTAGACAGAATTCGAAATAAATTATGATGTACATCTGAAAGCTATATAATGTTATAATCCAATGTTACTGCAATTAAAAAAAATAAAATTAAATTTGAAAAAATAAAAAATAACATAAAAATAAATTTTAAAAATAATTTTTAAAAAATTACTAGATATGCCAAGAAATAGGAAAATGTTACCCCAAATAGGAGAAAACTCATTTGATAGATCAAGAAAGGAAGGAAATTATGGAATTCACATAAAAGTATGTTACAATGGCTGTTATAAATATGCCCTGGGGCTGGGCCCAAGGCCAAGTGGTTAAGTTCATATGCTCTGCTTCGGTGGCCCAGGGTTTCAACTGTTGGGATCCTGGGCGCAGACATGGCACCGCTCATCAAGCCATGTTGAGGCGGCGTCCCACATGCCATACTTAGAAGGACCCACAACTAAAATATACAACTATATACTTAGGGGATTGGGGAGAAAAAGGAAAAAAAGAAGAAGATTGGCAATAGTTGTTAGCTCTGATGCCAATCTTTTAAAAATAAATAAATAAATAAATATGCCCAATATGCTCAAGGATATAAAGAAAAACAATTCTAATGAGCAAAATGGAAGATTAAAAAAACTGAATGGAACTTCTGCAGATAAACATACAATTTCTGAAATGAAATTTTTTTTAGATTTTATGTTTTTTTAATTTCCAGTTTTATTGAGATATAATTGACATACATCACTGTATAAGTGTAAGGTGTACAGCATAATGGTTTGACTTACATATATTGTGAAATGATTACCACAATAAGTTCAGTTAGCACTCATCATCTCATACAGATACAACAAAAAAAAAAAGAAAAAAAAACAAAACAGTTTCCTTGTGATGAGAACTCTTAGGATCTACTGTCTTAACAGCTCTCCTGTGTATCATACAGCAGTGTTAGCTGTGGCATCATGTTGTACACTACGTCCCTAGTACTTATTTATCTCATAACTGGAAGTTCGTACCTTTTGACCATCTTCCTCCAATCCACCCCCTGCCCCAGCCCCTGCTTCTGTTAACCACAAATCTGATCTCTTTTTCTATGAGTCAGCTGTTTTTGTTTTTTTCAGATTCCACATATGAGATCATACAGTATTTGTCTTTCTCTATCTGGCTTATGAATTGAAAATTTCACTTGACACTTCAGAAGAAAGGACCAGGGACTGTGATGACATGGCAGCAGAAACTATCCAAACTAAAATAGAGAATAAGGAATGTTTTTAGGGCCGCCTGGTGGCACAGTGGTTAAGTTCACATGTTCTGTTCGGCAGCCCAGGGTTCACCAGTTGAGATCCCATGTGCAGACATGGCACCGCTTGGCAAGCCATGCTGTGGCAGGCATCCCACATATAAAGTAGGGGAAGATGGGCATGGATGTTAGCTCAGGGCCAGCTTTCTCAGCAAAAAGAGGAGGATTGGTGGCAGATGTTAGCTCAGGGCTAATATTCCTTAAAAAAAAAAAAAAGTTTTTAAATGAACAGAGCTTCAGTGACTTGTGGCACAATATCAACTGGTCTATCACATATGTGATTGGAGTCCGAGAAGGAGAGGAGCAAGAAGGGGCCAGGAAAAATATTTAAATAAATAATGGGTAGAAATTTTCCAAATTTGATAAAAATTATAAATCTACAGATCCAAGAAGTCCAATGAATACCAAGCATAATAAACACACACAAAAAAACTACACCAAGTCACCTCATAATTATACTGGGAAAAGCAATGGTAAAGAGAAAATCTTATAAACAGCCATAGAAAAAGAATACATTACATGCCAAGCAACAAGGGTAATAATAGCGCAGATCTCTTACGAGAAACTATGCAAGCACAATGGATTGACATCTTTAAACTGCTTCAATCTGTCAACCTAGAAAAAGATCCCTCAAAAATGAAGGCAAAATAAGACGTATTCAGCAAACAAAAGCTGAGACCATTCATCATCATCAGATCTACATTACAAGAAACATTAAAAGATGTTCTTCAGGCAGAAGGAAATGATACCAAATACAAATTTTGATCTTCACAATGAATGAAGAGCATCAGAAATGGTAAATATAAAAGATTTTTAAAAAATCATTTCAAAATTTCTTCAAAAGAAAATTGACAGCTTAAAGCAAAAATAATAATGTATTGTGGGGTTTATTATATATGTAAAAGGAAAATATGACCAAAATAATACAAAGGATGGAGGAGGGGAAATGGAAGCATATTGGTGTAAAGATCTTATAGTAAATAAGAAGTGGTATAATGTTATTTGAAAGCAGACTGTGGTAAGTTAAAGATGCATATTATAAACCCTAGAACAAGGAGAAAGAGAGAGAGAAGGATATAAGCCAATACTTGAGATAATGGAAAACTAAAGTATACTCAGCTAATTCAAAAGGAGGCAGGAAAATGGGAAAGAAAGACAATACGACAAATAGAAAACAAATAGCAAGATTGTAGATTTAAACACAACCACATGATCATTACACAAGAAGTAAAAGACCTAAACACTCCCATCAAAAGGCAGAGTTGTCAGGCTGAATGAAAAAGCCACATCTAACTCTATGCTGCCTATAAGAACAGAGAATCCCACTTTAAGAATAAAGACAGGTTAAAAGTAAAAGGATGGAAGAAGATACATCATGCAGACAGCAATCTACGAAATCTGCAGTGGCTTTATTGATATCAGACAAAGAAGACTTCAGAACAAGGAATATTACCAAGGACAAAGAAAGGAAAACAGGTGTCCAGGGTCCTGGAGCCAGGTGTTAGGTGATTGTAGCAGAGCTGGGTGATGGACAGAATCAGAATCCTCTGGAAGGCTTAAAACACAGATTGCTGGGCCCCACACCCAGAGTTTCCGATTCAGGGCTGAGGTGGGACCTGAGAACGTGCATTTCTAGTTTCAGGGGCTGCTGATGGTGCTGGTCTTGGGATCCACTCAGGAACCACTGGCTTAGACTTGCCCTCTTTCTTCGCTTTAAAATAGACATAATCTTACCTTAAGGGATAGTGTAATAAATTAGGTAAAATAAGGAAATGAGGTACCTGGAAATGTAGACATTGGTTTCCCTTACAATAGATTAATTGGAATTGATTGAGATGGCAGTTGGGATAACAGAAAGCTAAGGATTCTGCCCTAGCCATCCAATTGGCGGGGGCGGGGTGGGGGGTGCGGGGTCATCGAGTCAGGAAATACAGGAGAAATCGATTTTGAGGTGGAAATAATGAGCCCAATTTTGGATTTATCGAATTTTAAATGCAGTACCCACACATCTTCTCTTTTTTCAAAAAAGGTCAGTGCTGTGGATATTTGCTGGCTTAGTCATTTTACCATAGTTTAATTCTGTGCCTTCAATGGGCACTTCTAAGCTGTGAAAAAGTCTACGTGAGATGTTAGCTGGCCCCAGGTGGGCCCTTCTGAACTCTGTATTTGCATCCTATCAAACACTCGGAGTTGGGACGGCGCGCATATGTCTGAGGCAAATGTCAAGTCAATGGGGATCAGACATCTAAGAAACAAGTGATCCTTATGTCATTTACGGCAAGGTATGGCTGCTGATGGTGGGTGAGGACGGCGAATGTATTTCCTAATTGTCAGCCATGATTTTATGTTGTTTTTATAAGGGAATTAATATAGGCCTCCTTTTCCTACCAATCTTTCTAACCCTGCTTGAAATGTTTTTGTGGCTTCTCTATTCCAAAGCTTTTGTATTCTTTTACCAGGAGTTGGAAAATGGAAGGCGCTTAAGCTGTTTTTCCCTAAAGGAAGAGGGCTGTAATAAGAGGTTTGAAATATCTCTATCGCAAAACGCTCACAGTTCAAAAACAATGAGTCGCCGAGGATTTCCCCGAGGAACGGTTTCTGCTCTCCACGAACACTGGGAATTTGTTCCCGCCTTCCTGGTCGCTGCCCGGACCGAGGCAGCTGGCCGCCCGGTCTCAGTCCCGAGCGTTGGGCGTGCTCGGCAGTCCCTTCATTTCCCGTTACTTAGCAACGTCAGCGTTAACCTCCGCCGGGTAAGCGGAGACAATGCCCCGGGAATTTTCACAGGTATTAAGCATTTCGCCCCTCACGGCCCTCCTTGGGGGGAATCCTTTTATTCTTGGAGATGGAAGGGAACCGGCCGCGCCCAGCCTGGCTTGTCCCTGGAGCCAACCCCCAGGCAAGGAGGAGGACTCCGGAGGCTCCTGCCCCTGACTCCAGAAGGGACCGCGGTCCGGGACCCCCTCCACTCCCCGACCTCCCCTCCCCCAGCCCCCGGGCGACGCGCGCTCCTGGAGGGGCGCTGGGCTGGGCGGGGACGCGTCACCGGGCGGGGGGCGCGGGGCCGAGCGGGGAGCGCGCGGAGCTGGGCGCGGGGGCGGGGGCGGGGGCAGGGGGCGCAGGGCGGGCGCGGGGCTCTGGCGCGGGAGCCCCGGTGACGCACCAGTGACGTCGGCGGCGGCGGGCGGGATTTCCCGGCCCCTCCCGGGCGCCAGACTAGACCCTGGTGCGGAGTGGGCGCGACCAACGTGGGCGGGAGAAAGCGGGGCCGGGGGGCGCGCGCTCGGCGCCCTCCGGGCATGGACGTCCTCCTGCAGCCCGGCACGGGGGGCTGAGCGGGCAGAGTACTTGGCGTCCGCTGACTCCGCTCTCAAACTGGGCACCGGCTCGGCCACCTGCGCCCCCTCGGCCTCGCGTCGTCTGTCCTCTGCCCGGGCGGGGAGGCGCGGGGCGGGGCGGGGCTGGTGACGCGGCCCGGAGACCCCGGGGCGGCGCGGGGCGCGAGGCGCGCGTTTGCACCGCGAACCCATCAGCGGCGAGGCGCGCGGGAGCTGGGGCGCTGAGCCGGAGCCCCCCCGCCCGCCAGCCCCGCGCCCGGATGAGGAGCGATGCCGCTCGGTCTGGCCGCCCCCCGCGTGCGCCGCGCCGGAGACAAAGCCCGCGCCTGAGCGGCTCCCTCGGCCCGCGTCCCCGCTCCGGTAAGTGGGCGCCCGCCGGGGAAGGAATTGGCACGGCCCTTGCTCCAGCGAGCTTGGGGCGAGCCGGAAACAAAGGCGGGACTCGGGCGGGAAAGTCTCTGGAACTGGAGAGACGATTCTGGTGCCCGTGTCGTCCTGCAGCTGTCAGTGCAGGCGCGCGAAGCGGGGACTGTGATCACCCCGGGCGCCCGCACAGGTGGGCGTCGGCGCCCGGCGCTGGCAGGTGCGGGGCTCCTCGAACCCAGGACCTTCCGCCGAGCCCTGGGGAACCCAGCGCAGGTTTGGACAGACTCGGAACGCTTGGGGGGTCTCGGGGGTCGGGGTAGCCCGATCTCTGCAGCTTGAGGCGGGAGAGCCTCCTGGGGACCCCTTTCCCATATGTAGGTCACGGAGCGTTCGCTGTTCTCTCGGCAGCGACGTCCCCCGTTGAAGAGGACCGTAATGGAAGGGATGGAGTGGCCAGGTGGTCATTTTATTTGGAGACATGTTTTTGGCGAGTGCCTGAAGAAGCCCTCTTGATTCCCCAACACCCCGGGACGCCTGCCTCGAGAGCAGTCCGGTGGCGATAGTCCACGACAAGGCGAGGGCTTGTCCCCCCGCACCCCGCCCCTTATGGCGTCTGTCCCCGAGGCTGGTGCTGAAATGGGCTGCACTCGCGGCGTGCGCACCCAACGGCGTTGGGGGAGCTTCGGTTTAATTTTTTAGTTGCCCTACAAATAATAACTGGAGGGTGAGGTAGGGGGGCAGAGGTGTGGCTGGAGAAGACTTCTTAATATGGGAGGATTTACTTATTTTTGTGTGGCTTGGGCTAGGGTGTTAGGAAATCCAAAAATGTTAAAGTTTGATCGAGTGAGAAAGTGCATCGTGGACACCAGATCTCCCACCGTCTTCCCAGCTCTCCACCGCTGTCGGTTCTCTTCTCTTTCTGTTGTCTCCCAGGACTGTAAAAGGCTGGCACAGGGCCGGCCATTTGGGTGAGAGCAAAAGGCCTCCTGGGCAGCACTGGTGTTCCCCGTTAAAACGTGTCATCCCTATCATCTGCTCCTGAGTCCTCACTGTGATGCGTCCTTCTCACAGTGGGACAGGAAAATTCAGTGGCAGATGCCTCAAAGCGGCAGCGAGGGAACCTGGGCTCTGTGGCTGGCTTCTTGATTCTTTGGGGAAATCCTTTTCGTGATTTTTGCATGCTGCGGGGGAAGGGAGGCACGCTGCCATCTGATCTGGCCCTGTTCCCTGCAGGAGGCTACTGTGGGAACACCCGAGGTGATAAATGGAAAGCCTTTTTCAGTCCTGAGAAGCAAGACACTATACATGTAAATTATGAATTATTTTTGAGGTGTGGGGTTGGCTCAATTATCAGTCATGATAAGAGATGGATATAGCATATAATAAATAGCAGGTGTTAATGTAAAGGCAAGGTTTATTGTGATGCTTTGCTAATTAATGAGTAGCCTCACCATGGGGTTATTAGGCTGAAATCACTATTTAGGACAATGGGCTTCCTGTTTGCTCCTCCACCCACACATGGCTCCAATCCTCAGCCTCCTTAAAATAAAGCTGCCCAAAGGAAGCCTGTGGAAGATGTCTGGCCAGCTGAGAAACAGCACAGCAAAAGGGTCATTCCCAGTAGTCCCATGATTGCCTAGGCAATTTCCTTTAATGTTTCTCATGCAAATTGATGGTAGAGAAACCAGGAAAAAGCTTTTCCTGTATTCGTTTTACAGTTTTTAAAGCCAAAATGACAGTTCCCAACGTCCCCAAATCTCAGTACATTCTTCGACATGGTGGAACATCAGGTGGGACTCGGGCGCTGTCATCCCCCTGGTCCCTGGGGAAGCAAGTGCCTGGTGGCCGTCTCAGGAGGACGGGGTGGTGCTTTAGGAGTGATGGTGTATAATGCCACACACACGCACACACACATACACACACATGCATACCACACAACTACTGCTTACTGAGGAAGGCAGCCAGATGGCTGAGAAAAGGCTGAAGTCTCCAACACAGATCCTTGCCATTTATTTATAGCCGGGTCTCACATTTTTCTTACCTCGTCTCATTGCTGTTCTACTTGAAGACAGGAGAATGTCTAATAATGCAATGATGTCAGTAGATTACCCTTTTTCTTCATGGCATTTTGAAACAATGTTTTTAAGATGTTACCTGGTTTGCTCTCAGAATACCTTTATGAGCACATACTATTATCTACTCTTGCAGGTTTTCCTTTTTTTATTTGGTGTTTTTATTCACTCCAGATGTCCTCAGGCATAAAGAGACTTATTATTCAGGTAGAGATTATTTATTCAGTTTTCTTAAACCAGAAACTGAAATTTAACTTAATGCGCAAGAAATACTACAAAAATATCCTTTCAACAGTAGCCAGCAAGGGTATTTTAACTGAAAATCAGAGAAGCTAAATGAATATCAGAAAAGAAAACATGGAGATCAGTTACAGAAATTAGCATAATCCTACTGAAAATTTTTAACTAGCTGGTTAAAAGCATATGAAGAATAAACCAAATATCTTAAGTAAATGATCAGAAGTGAAAACAAATGCCAATGAAATTTCCATTAAGGGAAGGAAGTAGAGACAAGAAGTACTGTGGAAAGGAAAAGTGAGGGCAGAGAAAACAATGGGTGCTTAAAGAGGGATCAGTTCAGGAAGCTAGCTGGAGCATTCAGATCACTTTAATTGTCATGGAGCTTTTGTTAGGTCAAACGGCAGCTGGGGTGCAGTCAGTTTTCCTATGGTACTCGGCAGACAAAATGGCAGATCTTGTGCAGATGGGGGAGTTGGGGTGTGTTGAAGATATGGTGCTTGTGGAATTGGCCCTGGGTGTCCAAGGAGAAGTGAGGACGTCTGTGTGGCTGTGGAGAAGCTTTTCCTCCCTCAAGCCCTAAGGTTCCTGGCTATCTTTGAGCAGGTCACCAAGGCCCAGCTTGAGAGGACCAGATGGGAGGGAGCCCAGGTTAGCTGGCATCTTGGAGGGGGGTTGGGGAGAACGCTTGGCTTGGGCTGGATGCATTCTGTGGATGATCTCCTTTAACTCTCACACCATACCTGCCAGGCTTCTCCTTAGCAAAAAGCAATGGTGACTGCTAGTGTCCTTTCTGTCCAGGAGTGTTTGGTGGGTGGTAGTGACTTTTTTAGCTAACCAAGGAAAAGCATATACAAATCGGAAGTGAGAGCGATGGAGACGTGTGGAAGAGAAGAAATGGTCAAGTGTATGGAGACACCCCCCACCCCCAACCCGGACCAGGGAGTGTGCATGCGCTCCTTTCCCAAAGGAGAGGATTTCTTCCTAGATTTCTCAAACCATTTTCTCTGGGTGACTGGGTTGGCACTCTCTAGTGGGACATGTGCTGTGAGACTGAGGAAGAAAAAAGAAGAGAGAGAAGAAATGCGTTAAGCATCCCTCTGGGGCCCAAGTCGTCCCCCCCTCCCCGCCCCGCCCCCGCCAAGGAACACTTGCACAGCCCGGAGCAACAGCCCTGGATCGCTAACTGGCACTAACTGTGCTTTTCTCCTTGGTCCCTGCGCTTCCTCCTGGCGCTCAGTTCTCGTTGACAGCTGTGGGGCCTTCTCTTCCATCCCCTCCCCACGGTCACCACCAAAGGAACAGGGGCAGGGCGATAACAATAGGATGTAGGGAAACATTTGTAATTGTTTTAAAAATTCTTCTTAGAACACCTCTACAACTACAGCAAAAGGTGTTAAGCTGAAAAATAAATGTGCTCCCATAGTCGCCAGCCGAATTCAACTGTATTTACTTCTTCCTGTGTTTCATCACACAAATATATGAAATGAAGAGATTTTTACCCAAACTGTGCAAGTATGAAGGTCCAAGTAGGAGAAATGGAATTAGAGAGCAAGGGAACATTGAGGGGGGTAGAAAGCAGAGCAGCGTCCGGAGACTGCTGAAGGCAGTGTGTTGTGAGCGGGTTATTCTCCCTGACGGCCAGCAAGCTCGGTGGCCCAGGTTCTAGACACAGCTGGAGAGGCAGAGACAGGGATGGCGGATGGTGGGGGGTGGTGCCAGGACTCTGTCTTCTTGGGGGTCAGGCTTTTGGAGGCATAGGGCACAGCAGTTTGGCAGCAGTAAGGGCTGGGGCAGCCTGATTTTCTGACTGCCCACTGCACACTCCCCATACAGCAAGGTCTGCCTCCCAGCTCAAGCAACAGAACCCACTTTTTTTTTTTTTTATTGGGTGTACAACGTACTGGTTCAATATTTGTATATATTGTGAAATGATCACCACAGTAATTCTAGTTAACATCATTCACCATAGTTATAACAATTTTTTTCTTGTGATGAGAAATTTTAAGATCTATTCTCTTAGCAACTTTCAAATGTGCAATACGGTATTATTAACTATAGTCACTATACTGTACATTACATCCCAAGTACTTGTTTATTTTATAACTGGAAGTTTGTACCTGTTTTTTGGTGAGGAAAATTGGCACTCAGCTAACATGTGTTTCCAGTCTTCCTCTTCTTGCTTGAGGAAGATTGTCCCTGAGCTAACATCTGTGCCCATCTTCCTCTATTCTGCATGTGGGACGCTGCCACAGCATGGTTTGATGAACAGTGTGCAGGTCAGCACCTAGGACCTAAACCCCGAACCTTGGGCCACCAAAGCAGAGCACGCAAACTTAACCACTACACCACTGGGCTGGCCCCAGAAGTTTGTACCTTTTAACCACCTTCACCCATTTTGCTCACCCTCCACCCTCTGCCTCTGGCAACCTCCCATCTGTTCTCTGTATCTAGGAATTTGTGTTTTTTGGATTCCACATATAAGTGAGATCATATGGTATTTGTCTCTCTCTGTCTGACTTATTTCACTTAGCATAATGCCCTCAAGGTCCATCCATGTTGTTGCAAATGAGGAGATTTCCTTCTTTTTTATGGCTGAATAATAGTCCACTGTATATACACCACATTTTCTTTATCCTTTCATCCATCGACGGACACTTAGGTTGCTTCCGTGTCTTGGCTATTGACATAATGCTGCAGTGAACATGGGGGTGCAAGTGTTGTTTCCAGATAGTGTTTTCATTTTCTTCAGATAGATACTCAGAAGTGAGATAGCTGGATCATACAGTAGTTCTATTTTTAATTTTTTGAGGAACCTCCATACTGTTTTCCATACTGGCTGCACCAGTTTACATTCCCACCAACAGTGCACAAGGCTCCCTTTTGCCACATCCTCGCCAACATGTGTTATCTCTTGTCTTTTGATAGTAGCCATTCTAGCAGGTGTGAGGTGATAGCTCCTTGTGGGTTTGATTTCTATCTCCCTGATGATGAGTGACGTTGATCACTTTATCATGCACCTGTTGGTCATCTTTATGTCTCCTTTGGAAAAATGTCTGTTCAGATCTTCTACGCATTTTTTAATCTGATCATTTTTTAGCTATTGAGTTGTTTGAGTTCTTTATATATTTTGGATATTAACCTCTCATCAGATATATGATATACAAGTATTTTCTTCCATTCGGCAGGTTACCTTTTCATTTTGTTGATGGTTTCCTTTTCTGTGTGGAAGGTTTTTAGTTTGCTATAGTCCCACTTGTTTATTTTTGCTTTTGGAGTCAGAGCCAAGAAATTACCATCAAGACTGATGTCAAGGAGCTTGTTGCCTGTGTCGTCTTCTAGGAGTTTTATGGTTTTAGGCAAGAGCCCACTTTTATATGCTCAGAATCAAAACACTGATACACCATGGAAAGAGCTGTGTTTTCTCTCTCGGTACATGCTATTGGGACATTCTGGCAGCCCAGGACCCTCACAGACTGAGTCTGCTGCTAGAGGACCGCTTTTTATCTGTGGGACCCACTATCAGAGTGGCCTCCACCTTCCCATCTTTCCTTATCTATATGAGGCCCCAGGCATACCCACGAACTGGTGTCCTGCCTGGAGTGTTTTTCCAGCCTGATTTGGGGAGACATCTGTCCTGTCCTGTTGCTCTGGAGTACCTGCTGTGCATATCCTTGATGGAAGCTGTAGAGGAGGGAAAAAACTTCTCCTCTACCCTCTTAGGTTTAGTGCCTGAGGCCTGTGAATTAAACTAACAACAGGAGAGATTAACAGGAGAAAAGAGCCAGATTAACAGAAGAAAAGGTTTATTACACATGCACACAGGAGCTTCACAGAAAAGAAGAGAAAACCCAAAGAAGCTGTTAGGTTTAAGAGGTTATGCACTATTTTAACAAAGGGAGATACGTAATGGGAAAGTGACAAGACAAAGCAAAAGAGGTTTGAGCTTCTAGGGGCAGTAAATTATGGGAAGGTGACTGTATGGGGAAACTAATGGAAGATAAGGGTCATTTTAGTAAGGTTTGTTTGTGTGTTCTTGGTGCTGGCTTTCTCTCTCCAGTGATGATGGTTGTTTTCCTCCTCCTGGTGTGGGAGATGGGAGGCAGAGCACCTTCACAAAGGGACATATATGTCCTGCTTCTAGGTAGAAAGGGGGAGGCCAGAGAGTTCCTCCCTTGTCTGCTGTTGCTTAATTGCCTTCAGCTCAAAATAGTCCTTATGCCAAAGTGGCATGTTATGGGGTGGTATATTCTGATCCTCTTCAGATTTCCAGCAGGACCTTTCCTTGGCAGAGTCTGGACCCATAGCCTGTGGCATGCTAAACCAGCATGAGTAATCCCCATTTGGTTAGTTTCTGTTTGTCAATCTTGGGGAAATTCTGTTTTCTCTGGCCCAGTTAACTTCACTTACAGCCCAAGGGCTCCACCAGTCTGTGGATGCTTATTTCTCCCCTGTCGCCTGTGGGGCCACGTGGACAGGGGAGGGCCGCCGCCTGGCTAAGGAGACAGGTTACTTAGGTGTGCAAGTGCAGGTCTGATGGTTATCAGGAGGAAGCACGTGTTATGGGGACGTAAAGACACAGTCAGGCTTCTGAACTCTTAAGGGCAGTGGTGGGTTTGGAGTGTGGCCAAGAAGGGATGATGGTGGAATCTGAGTGGAGAATCCCAAAGTGTCGAGCCTCAAGGGAAATAACAAAGCAAACTGACAGTGACGTCAGCCACCAAATTGTTTCTGGAACAAGGTGAGGTATAGGTACGTAAATTGGCCTTTGTCAGCATCCTGCACTCCCTTCTTTAGCTGAATTTTATCCAACAGGGACAAGGTCACCGGAGTCTTCTGCTTATCTAGCCCTCTGGGTACCTGGGTGGACCCCTTCTGGGTCTGCCCCACCCCCGACCCCTGTCCCTGACTCTGAGTGGCTTTCCCTCATCACCCTTCCACTTGGAGTTTGGTGTATCAGCACTCTTCTCCACCTGGCTGATCTTGTAGAACTGACTCTTTTTGGCTTCTTCCCGATGGACCTTTCCATGCTTGCTCTGTCTACACTGCAGTGAATGTGCCCACGGCCACCGCTCTGTCGCATCTCTGTGTTCTCAGAGCTGTTAGAAGAGGTTGGACAGAAGCATCATGTGTCCAGCACGGGGAAGCAGCCCGACACCCCTGAGTTCATCTGCTCTCTAATGGGTCAGATTCCTCTGAACTCCACAGTTTCTCTCCAAACCGTCTCCTGGTGCTGGAATATGTTATAGTAAATAGTGTCTGAAATAAGTCAATCGTTTGCCTGGACCCAGGCACATTTTTATGAAATAGAAATTGTCTTTGTCATGGGATTTGTCGTCACAGAGTTCTGCCGATCCTCACCGTGACCAGTCTTCCTGGGGTGTCAGCCTTTCTCCAGTTTTCCCATGCGTTACTGCTGCCAACCAAGTTCATCGTCAGCGCTGGATGCCGTGGAAGGACTGTTTCAATGATGTATTTTGCCGAAAGCATTGATGCGTTCCTAAGAGACTGTATGTAAACCCTCAGTTTCTAAGACATTCATTTACTGAACATGTGACAAATACCTGCAGTCTGTGCACCAGATATTTTAGGCTCTGACAATATAAAGATAAATAAGACATAGTCATGCCGTTGACAGAACTCATAACCTGGAGGGGAAGATGTGTGTGAAAACACTGTACCCACTGCTGGATTAGTGCCGTGACAGACCTGCTTCAAGTGCTGTGGGAGTGATGGTAATGGGCACATTAGTTCTTCCTCAGAGCAGTGGGATGGGGGCCTGACAATGGAGGTCATGTCTTAAGCTCTCCCTGGAAAGCTGAGTAAGATTTTACAGTCCACACAAGTAAGAAAGGGCTTCCCAAGCAGAGGGACCAGCATGTGCAAAGGCCCAGAGTTGTGAAAGCACAGGGGGGAGAGCAGAAAAGGCAGATCGGAGTCAGGTTATGAAGACTCTTGGGTGACATACGGAAGAGTCTATTCTGTGACGAATGGGGATCCAGGCCAACTGTTCAGCAGAAGCAGGATTTAGGAGGTGCTAGCCTTGGCCCTCTGGCTGTGCCTGCTGTGTGGGGCAAGTCAGAGGGCTGAGGCAGGAGAGGGAGGGCAGGGAGAGCTGGTAAGGCTCCACTGCAGTCCACCCTGGAATGCTCAGGCCTTCGCATCCGTCGACATTGCTCTGACCAGAAATGGAGGGGAAAGGAGGCTGGTGTCCAGGGAGCCCTGGGTTTCCAGTGTGGGCCCGGATGGAGAGGATAATGTGACGTGGTTGAGTGAATGGAAGAGGAGGAGCAAGTTGGGGAAGTGGAGCGAGGGTATGACGTGCTGGTGAGGAGGTGCCATCCAGGAGGGGCGGAAGTCGGGCTGGAGACAGAGACTGAGTCGTCGCTGGTCCCCAGGTGAAGCCCTGCAGGGGGGGCGGGGGGGGCTCCAGGTCATGGTAAACAAGGTAGGGAGGCTTCAAAGAACAGATAGGAAGTTTGGGCAAAACAAAAATTATTCTGTAAATTAGGTGAGTTTTCATGTGTCGAAGTCCCTTAAAAGGGACCGCCTGCCCAGCAGGCCCTGCAGCTGCTCGGCCCGCCCATCTCTGGGAAGCCGCAGTGACTTCCCTGGGTGACTCATTCTCTCTGTGCTCCAGCAGTGGCAGCCCTGCTTCTTGTTTATGAGTCCTTTGTCCCCCTGATGCTTCTGGATTTGCTCTGATGCTGCTCGCACCACCTCACACTGTGTGTTGACGTCGGAGATGACAGTTTATGAGCCTTTGCTGAGGGCTTGTCTCTACCTAAGGATGAGTTTTTGGTTTATGTTTCTCTCAAACCTCCTGGTCACCCTCGACCCACCACCACACCCTGGTGGACGGCTGGGCCCCGGCCTTGCTTCACCGTAACCAGGGCAACTCACAGAAGGCCCCTGAGCTCGTCCTGCCTCTGGTTCTTCCTGCCCTGCCTTCTCCTGGACCTCTGCTGTTAGCTGTGAAACACGCCCAGGTGGGGTTTTCTCTTCTTCCTCACTCCGTTTGCTGGTTTTCCTCACTGTGCTTTCTAAGTGCTAGGGACATAGCAGCGAACAAAAGCAGGCGGTGGAGGGGAACACAAAAAATCCCTGCCCTCAGGGAATTTACATTTTAGTAGAGGGATCAGACTTATAATAGTAAGTCAGAATTATTAAAAAGACAAGATATAACAAATGTTGGCGAGGATGCGGAGGAAAGGAACACTTATACGCTGCTGGTGGGAATGTAAATTGGTGCAGCCACTATGGAAAACAGATGGAGATTCCTCCAAAAATTAAAAATAGAACTACTATATGATGCAGCTATTCTGCTTCTGGGTATTTATCCAAAGAACACGAAAATACTAATTTAAAAAGATATATGCACCCCTGTGTTCATTGCAGCATTATTTACAATAGCCAAGACTTGGAGACATCCTAAGTGTCCATTGATGGATGAATGGATAAAGAAGATGTGGTATATATATATATATATATATATATATATATATATATACAATGGAATACTACTCTGCCGTAAAAAAGATGAAATCTTGTCATTTGTGACAACATGGATGGACTTTGACGGTATTACACTAAGCAAAATAAGTCAGACGGTCAGAGAAGGACAGATACTGTATGATTTCACTTTTAGGTGGAAGATAAAAACAACAACAAACAACCACATAGATAAGGAGAACAGATAAGTGGTTACCAGAGGGGAAGGGGGTTGGGGGAGGGCGAAAGGGGTAAAGGGGCACATGTGTACGGTAACAGATGGCAACTATACTTTTGGTGGTGAACACAGCAAATATAATAAATTTTATTTATTAAAAAAAATCACATATTCTGTGGAAAAAAACGTGAGAAAATCAAAAGTAATTTAAATAAATTAATTAATAAATAAGCATCTTAAAATGTAATCAGTGCTTGGGAGAAAAATAAAACACGGAAGGGAGATAGGGAATGCCAGAGAAAGGGGGTTACAGCTTTTCAATAGGCTGTTCGTAGGACTTCCTCGATTGATCCAACATTCGGGTGACTATGCAAACGACTTGTCTGAGAAGTGTGGAGCCAGTGCAAACGTGATGGGCTGACAGATTATTTATGCTCAGCTGCTTTCCATGACAGCACCGGGTTTCATCCGGCCGTCTCCTCCCACCGCGCCCCAGCATACACTGTGGAAGCTGCATTTCTGTAAAGAAGCATTTGGTAGTGTAGCTCAAGGCAGAGCAAGGAAGTGTTAGCAAAATAAGGTACAGGATGTAGGTCTCGTCCGCTCCACCACAGCCTGACTGTTCCGTGGAGGCCGCAGCAATCTAGAGACTGGGCGGATGGCCGCGAGGCTCCTGATGCACCAGGTGCCAGGAGGAGCCGAGAGAGGCGGGAGCCCTGAGCCAGAGGAGTTGGGCCTGCCCCAGAGCCCTCCGGAGGGTGCTCCTGAGAGGCTGGATCGAAGACCCCGGGGTCTGGACGATCTGGAGCAGAGGGCGCCCTCCATCCGCTCTGGGTGCGGGACGCAGCTCAGCAGGAGCGGTTTCCCAGCGTCTTGACGTGTGGCCTGACGGGGTAGCAGTTAGATTGTCTAGTTTTGGGCTGCAGTAGCTGTGCCTCCCGTTTTACACGCCTCTTTGGGAAGCATATTTGTAGCACAGTCTGGCTGTAAAATTCCGGGCCGGTCCGGCCGTGGCCCCGAGCCTGCTGCGCAGCGGAATCACTGCACAGTTGGCACAACTACTGCATCCTGCCTCGCCCTGGCCAGTCGGGCTCAGCACGGCGGGGCTCGGGCCTGGGAGTCTGCGTTGCGAGTTTTACAACCCCTGATGATTTCTGCAGAATGAGTCCTTCTTTCTTGTGTCGGATAACCTCCAAATGACTTAAGCGTCCCCGGCCCCGTTTTCTCTGCCTGCCCTTCACGCCCCTCCTGGAGCTGTGAGACGGTGACTCCCAACAATGCCATGTGGCTGACACCCCTGCGGGAGCCGGGTCTCCTGTAAGGCCGAACACATGGATCTGTTTTCCCCTGCTCTTCACGAGAGAGCCTCCTTGATGGGGAACCCGGCTACTCACCCTGAAGAACTGCCTCTGCACAGAGCACCATGGCCCCCAAATACAGACTTCCCGCCTCCCCCGCCCCCTGCAGGTGGCAGCTTGGTGGTTCTGGGCACCGGCAGGTGTGTGAGCCTGCATCCAGCCTTGTTTGCTGTGGCGTCAGGAAGGACCGTTAGTCACTGAGGAGACGTGTGAATGCTGCTGCCCACAGCAGAGATAAGTGGAGGAGCTCCCAGCTCTTGAAGGATGTACAATCCAGCGAGGGAGACAGAGGATGATAACAGAATTAAGAACAGGTCTCACCTGAACACAGCAGGACCCAGACCCAGCCTGGGTCGGGGAATGTTCCAGAAGGAGCTCTCAGGGTTTGGCCAGATGAAAGGGTTGGGACAGAGCCCATGAGTGGTGAAGGCTTTCCAGGCTGAGTTGCTACTTGAGCAAAATTTAAAAAATAATAATAATGGAAGCTAACATTTATTGAGTGGTTACTACATGCCAGGCTCTGAGTGTCTTACATTGCCTTAAGTATTTATTCCTTCACAGTTACTGTGCTAGGAAAAATAATGGCCACACTCTAACACCTGGAACCTGGGAATACGTTTCCTTGCAGAGCAAAAGAGATTTTGCAGGTGTGGTTAAGTTAAGAATGTTGAGATGGGGCAATTACCCCGGCTTATTTGGTGGGCCCAGTGTAATCGCAGTGTCCTCATTAGAGGAGGACAGGAGTGTCGGAAAGGTTGGAAGAGGCTCAGCTGCTGGCTTTGAAGATGGAGGAGTTGCGGTGAGCAAGGAATGCAGATGGCAACTAGGAGCTGGAAAAGCAAGGAAACTTCCTCCCCCAGGACATCCCCCAGCAGCCCTGCTGACCCCGTGGACTTCTGAACCCTAGAACTATAAAATAATAAATTTGTGTTGTTTTAAACCATAACTTTGTGCTAAGTTGTTGCAGCAGCTAAAGAAACGAGTACAACTGTTCCTCTTCCTCTGAAGAAAGCAGGAGGTGAAGTTACCCTCCCAGAGTTGCTTCGTGAGTAAGGAGCAGATCCAGGATTCCAAGTTCAGCCGTTGGCTCCAAATCCTGCGCTTGCCCACTCCCGCGTCTCGCCAGCCTCATGGGGATGAAAAAGCAGCAGTTCAGGATGCTGGAGCTTGTCGGGGAGACAGGGAGCATCAGAAGAGGAATCCGGCAAGGTGGCCAGGCGGGAGCCCGGAGCCTGGAGGCCCTTCTCGGCCAAGTGGAGGGGGTGGCTCCTTTCTGGAGATCTGCTCAAGTCCATGCCACCCCGGGGCAGAGGTCGGCTGCCCAGCCCCCGATCACCCAGCTCTGCCAGGCACCAGCTGCGGACTGAGCTGTTTGCTGAGACAAACCTCTGCCTTTCTCCATTGTCAGATGGTTTTAAAGAACCTCCCTGGCTCAGTAATTAAGAAGAGACTCTGCTTCAGCACAGCATCCTTGTGCATTTAAAATGCTCCTATCTTCAAATGTTGCTTCTACCTCATAATTCTTTCATTCATTCTAATTATTTAGCTCTTTAATATAAAGCATTCCCCACCCCCCAGCCTTTGCCTGAAAGAAGTGGTCAAAGGAATTTTGAGGCAGTGTTTTAAGTTTTTTTTAAATATTAAACACAATAGGCATCACGTGAAACCACTACTCCAGCTACGTCTGCCTAATTTATATTCCAAGTGTTTTACAGGCTGTGCTTAGATTTTCAGAGGAGCAATAGCTAACATTTGATTAGCATTTTGTAGTTTACCAAAAGCGTTCACGCACCCTGTCCACTTGATCTTTTCAGAAATGCTAGGAGGCAGGAATTTTTATCCACATTCTTGAATGAGAAGCAAAGTCTCAACGAATTATAATCTGGCCGAGGCGCACAGCAGAGCCAGGATGGAAACTCTGGGTTTCCACACTTTTTCCATTGCATCATATTGCCCCAAATGCCCTTACAGGGAAATAGGGTACCAGATTCCAGGTCAGATGTGCCCCTCTTAAGTACAGAGGGAAGATGCTGGGGCATCCACATGCCACCACCTCTCATGCAGGAGGTCCCTGGGCCTTTGAGGGTGTCGTCTGGGGTAGTCTGGGTGAGGCTCACCAATGTCCGAGGGCACAGGCAGGCGTCCCGCGGAGACCCACAGTGATATGCAGGTCTGCTGGCAGGAGACCCTCGGAGAACATGGCCCCAGCGTGGGTGACATGGTCCTGAATGGCCACAGGCTGCTGCAGGCGTGGGCTCCCAGTGTGATGGAGACAAAGAGGGCGCAGGCCTGTTTCTCAGTGCTAACTTCTCTCCTTATACGTGGGGCCCCCAGGCCCTGGGCTATCCTGTCCTGCTTGCTGTTCCCCCCAACACAGGTGTCCCAGGGACAGGTCAATGCTGGCCTTTCTCTGTTCTTTTTCTAGGTGCCTTTGGAGTCCTCCCTTTCTGAGAAACTGCCTCAGATGAATCAAAAGCTTTGGCCTCCAAAACTCATCCCTGAGGAGGGCTTTCAGAAGCTATTTTGAAAGTAAAAAAGCAAAATACCTCTTTGTCTTTCTATTCCTGCTTTAATCATCCGAGTTCCCCTTGAGGCAACGTGGATGCCTCTGGCTGGCTGGAGAGGGCTTAGGTACAAGGAAGCGTGGAAAGAAAGCGTCAGCATATTCTCTACACAGAGAGAGCGGTTCCCCCACCCTCGTCTGGGCTCACCTGTTCAAAGAAAGGGAGGGCCCTCAGGGTCCCCCAGAGGGAGGTGAAAGGAGGGGCCCCTGGCTGGTACCTGGGCGTCCCCTGGCAGTATGGTGAACCAGATTCTCAACCACTAACTGGCCGGTTAAAGAAGGTGAAGTTACCTCCCCTCTCCTGGCCTCAGCTTCCTCAAGGCGGTACTCAGAATTACTGCAAGAGCTCTCTGAATCCAGGGCCACACTGGGAACCCTGTGCAGACAGTACAGAATGTCATGGGTTTGTATACTGCTAATTTGCAAATGTGCATAGATGCCTTTGGGATCAATAAAATCAAAACAGATTGAAGTGTACTACTGAATTCTTTAGATCACTTTATATCTTCTGAGTCAGTAAATATTAAAAGTACTGCGATAAGAGAGGCTGCATTTTTCTTTTCAGAGGGACCTTCACGCCTAAAAGACCATTGGAAAACGGTCTGCAAAACCCCTTCCATTTCTACTGCTCTGTAGTTCATTAACAGTGTTGTGTTGTGGTAAATTTTCTAAGTATACCATAAATTTATTTGCTCTCTGCCTTTCTCCACATCGCCTTCCTATGTCCGCCGCAGGCTTCGGAGCAGGAAGAATCTCTGAGCAGCCTTGCTCCCTCCACAGGGCAGTGAGTGGAGAAGCTCGGTGGGAAATTTCCAGGGGGCGGGGGTCTTCCCTGTGTGGGAGCAGAGGACAGTTCTGAGACTGGCTGTTGGCCCCTCACCCTCCCTGGCAAAGTGGGAACTAGTTAGTGACCTGTGAGACTAACTGTGCCGTCACGTAGGACCCCAACCTCAACCTTCTCTGGTTTTGAATCTCTCCCCACCCCCAGGAGAGCCTTTCCTTGGACAAGAGGTTCCTTTTATCTGCTTCTCAGATTTGGATACTGGTCTTCACATCCTTCCCTGTTTGCTTACAGAGAAGGTATGTGAACCGGACCATGTGTAACTTTTCTTGCTTTTTATAGCCTTCTCTTGGTTAGACTTCTCCCTTCTCAGGTGCCTCTTCACAACAACTAGTTGACTTCTGGTTAAAAGGAGAAATAGGGGCTGGCCCAGTGGTGTAGTGGTTAAGTTTGCATGCTCCACTTGGGCGTCCCAGGGTTCGCTGATTGGGATCCCGGGTGCGAACCTACACATTGCTTATCAAGCCATGCTGTAGCAGCATGCCACAGATAAAGAAGATGGGCATGGATGTTAGTTCAGGGCCAGTCTCCCTTAGCAAAAAAGAGGAGGATTGGCAGCAGATGTTAGCTCAGGGCTAATCCTCCTCCTCAAAAAAAAAACGGAAATAGCTGGAGCCAGCCTCCCTGGCCACTGTCTTGCTCAGAGATTTCCCACCCTGGTCTGGCCACGTGGTTCAGGAGGCACTTTATCATCTCGGGTGCTTCACATAGGGGTGCTGGCATAGGTCAGATCAGCTAAACGGATCTGTGGTCTGTGGCTTCTTTGGCTGCTGGGAAGAGGTGGAATTTCTCTCGGCCTGCCTCAGCCCCAGCCCTGCCGTTCCCACCACCACCTCTGCTACCTGGGGCAATTCTCCATGAGAAGCTACTTTGCAGGCATCATCATCAGGCTGTTGCAACGTTAAAGAGAAACTCTTTTCAGACTCTGCATCTTTTTTCCTGGAAAATATCCAGATTATCTTCAGGTTTACTTAATGTATGCTTTTTTTTTCGCTGCTGCTGAAACATTCTCCTCCGTGCATAGCTCACTTGTGCAACACACCTCAGTCTGTCTGCAAAGTATGAATAACCACCTTGGAGAAATGCTTCTAATGTTGTAACAGGCAATCAACAGTGTTAGCGGGTGACAGGCTCCAACGTCAGTTCTTCCTTCCTCTTTTAAAGGTGGCTGTCTTCGTGCAGTCATTCAGTTATAAATTCTCATCTCAAGTGAAAACTACATTACTGTTTTTCTTTTTTTTCAAGATCAAGCCATTAAGTTGTTACCTAAATCTCAAAAAAGTCGGGTGACGATGTCTAATATTCTACAAATTTGCTAAGTTGTCTGATTGGGTTTCTTCCCACTTGAGGCATTTTAGTTGATTCTAATCTTTTTAGGGCAAGAAGACAACAGACTGTTACAAAGGGGAAGATTGAAATGCAGAGACAGAAACTTGCTCAAAGTCATATAAGTAATCGAAAATAGAAATAGGATTAGAAGCAAACCTGCTGGCTCCTCTTCCATCCTTCTTATCTGAAAAATACCCTTTTGCAGTCGTTTGAGCTTCGTCTCCAGAACGAGCATTGGGAGCGTTCTGACTGTAATACTTCACTTGAAGGGGAATTCTCTAATTCAGCTCTGGCAACTTGCTCTGCAGCCAAGGTGTTCAGTCTCTGCACAAAAATGAAAAGCTTGTAAACTCAGCCCCGCCCTGCGTGAGGCGTTCTTCAGCTGGGAAGCAGCGGGCCTCCTCGCACAGCCTGCTGACCCTCTGCTTGGGGGCTTTGTGCCATCTCAAGGTTTATTTCAAACTCTAATGTGATCTGTTCACAGAATGAAGTTTTCTTGTCAGTGAAGTGCCCTTTTTGTTTATTTATTTTTTGCTGAGGAAGATTGGCCCTGAGCTAACATCTGTTGCCGATCTTCTCCTTTTTGTCTGTGAGCTGCTGTCCCAGCATGGCTACTGACAGACAAGTGGTGTAGGTCCACACCCGGGAACTGAACCCAGGCTGCCGAAGAGGAGTGCACCGAACTTAACCACTAGGCCATCAGAGCTGGCCCCATAAAGTGCCATCTTTTGGTTAGTTGAAAATTAATCCATATACACCACTCTTAGAAGAATTAGAAAAAAGTAAATTACTCTGGATGTGTAAACAGCCTTAAGTCAGAAGCCACTGTGGTGTCCAACAGTGCCTCCTCCTGTGATTGCCAGCGCCAGTCCTCAGGACCACTTGCTCCAGGACTCTTGGTAATAAGGTTTCCAGTTGACAGAGCGGTGGATAAGGGGCTGTGACAATGATCCAGAGTTCCTCTCCTATAGGGTGTGTCCCTCAAGTCGGCAGGCCATGCTCATAAATGGTTCTGAGCCATGCCCACACCCCCCAGGATGGCCTTGGGGCCTTCCCATGGCCCTTGTTTATGAGAGACAGACCCACAGATGCCTTGAACTGCCATCTGGGGCTGCGTTAGCCAGCAGTTTACAGACCCTGTGCTCCCACCTGAGTTACCAGGATGAAGGAAACACCTGGTCTAGCTGCTTGGCCGTGATGGGGGCTTCTACTATATGACACGGCGGCAGCAGCAGCAGGCCGTTGGTCCTCACTGACCACGGGCCGTTGTCCTAACAGCAAAGTTCAGGTGCTTACGGTACTTTGAAGGTGCCTATCTGTCAGCTTTAAGGTGCTGGTGATTTGAGGATCTTTCTGAACCAATCTCACGGAGAATTCTTAACTTTCTTGAATAAAGAGTAGTGGCCTCTTTCATGAGCTTGCGTGTGGTTTATGTGGAGTTACGTGAATGGAGTCTTCAAATATCTTACTACTATCATCTTATTTAAAAAGAAAGGGAAGGGGCCAGCCCTCTGGCTGAGTGGTTAAGTTTGCGCCCTCTGCTTTGGCAGCCCGGGGTTCACAGGTTTGGATCTTGGGTGCAGACCCACACACTGTTCCTCAGGCCATGCTGTGGCGGCCTCCCACGTAGAAGAACTAGAAGGACTTACAACTAGGACATGCAACTATGTACTGGGGCTTTGAGGAGAAAAAAGAAAAAGAGGAAGATGGCAACAGATGTTAGCTCAGGGCCAATCTTCCTCAGCAAAAAAAGAAAGAAAGAGAAGAGTAGAAGTGAAGATGTGTGTAATCTGTACCAACAAATTCTAGTCCTGGTATGTACCCCAGAGAAATTCTTGCTCAAGAGATATGTGCATAACATTATCGTACAAAATAACAAAATATTGGAAATAACTAGCTCTGCATCAACAGGAGAAAGGATAAACAATATACAGTGGAACACTCTAGCAGTAAACTCAGTAAATCTCAGAAAACCGTGGGAAAAAATAATGAATAGATTGTACAATCATAGCAGATAGTCATGAAAAAGCGTGGTGAATGTTTCGTTCTTTGCTGTTTCTATGCGTAGTGGGCCTTAGATGTCCAGAAACCATCTCTTGGCCCCCTATCCATGCAGAGAGCAGATCACAGCCACCCATGGCAGCTTGGCCGAAGAACCCAGTAACTATCGGCCAAACTAAGGTCCCCACAGATAGACGACGTGCAGAGGGGCCAGTCCCTAACGCACCTGTCAACCACCCAGTCCTAGTTAAGAAAATGGTGTCTCTTCCAAGAAACACAAGCCAGCTCTGGAGTCTCAAGCAGAGGGAAGATTTATTGTCAAGTTATAGGAAGTTCACAGAATCAACAGGTGCTGGAGGAGCTTTGAACCAAGGCAGGATCAAGATGGCTCTGGAGGCCGCGACTGGGGAGCTGTATGACAAGTTCTCTGTGACCTCTGCACACAGCCACCACTGCCGGCGGACGCCCCCGCTGAGAATGTCATCGCACCGTCCCTCTGTCCAGAGGCTTGTTTGGGCTAGTTGGGGTGAGGGCCTGAGTGCTCATGCAGCCAGGCTGTTGCAGGGACCCTGAAACCTGCTGCAACATGGAGCTTTGGGATTCACGCCGTCCTTATGAGTCCGTGGATTTCTGCAGGTGTGGTCGCTGCCACCTTAGGGAAGCTAAGCAGAGATTCCCACTATTCTATTCAACTCTAGCCTTCTAATAGTCTAACATTCCTCCACTAAATGTGGATTTTTAACGGAGTCATTATATTGGCACTACTATATATTTTTTTCATGGAATGTAATCAGAAAGAATATAAACACAAATTTGTAATTATCTTACTGAAATGACTTAAAGGTGACTTTTAACTTTATATTTTCCTTTGGAGTTTGGATATTTTTGTAATGAGTACATAATTAGGAAACAAAAAAAAAAAACTGGGTTGATTCCATTTGGAAATAAATACGCCCTTCCAAAGCATGACTAAGACCTGGAACCTCTGCAGCTGAAGATATTTGAACCTCCGCAGAGGCCCCCGCCATTTCTGCTCCTGTACTGTTGACTCAGAGAGAGGAAAGAGTGGATGCTGGGGTTTTTGTTTGTGTTTGTATTCAATACAATTAAATATCTACTAAATGGAAAATCCTTTGCTAGGTGCCCTGAAGGTATAAAAGTGAACCTAACAAATTCCCTGACCCCAAAGAACTGGCAGTCTAGAAAGAAAAGACAGGGTCACGAGCATTTGAATTCAAGATTACAGGGTCTAATGCGGTGAGGACAGCAAGAACCCTAGACGTGTCGTCGAAACGGGAATGGTCAGCTCCCGGGGCTGAGCCGACCAGCCAGCTCAAGAAAGCCACGTTTGAGAGGGTGGTGGCATCTCAATGATACCATGATGAGGAGCAGAGCAGGCTTTTAGTAGGAAGAGTTGGGGTGGTTAAGAAATAAAATAGTGGAAGCAAAAGCCTGACAGTGGAAAGTTCTAGGCACCTCAGCGTGAACTCAGGCAGCCAGCTCTAGGGTTGGGATTGGAATTACTGCATTTTGAATATTACATGGGAGAAGTTTGGCACCAATTTTTTTTTAAGTCTTTTGTATTTGACATTTCAGAAGAATTAACCCAGCCTCTACGTTTTAACCACACACATGGTTTCAAAAATAAGATAAACTCGATGGCTTTATCTAGGCCTCTGCCTTTTCTTGCCGTTTTGCCAGCCTCACCTGTTTACTAATTAACTCCCTGCATGGAAAATCAAGCAGGTGTTAACTTCATCACTTCCAGGTGGGGCCAGTGCCAGTTTTGTTCAGAGAGGACTCGCATGGCAGTCTCTGGTCCTGCTCGGGTCTGCAGGGCTCGGTGGAGTAATTAACTTGAGCTGCTCCGGCTGCCAGAGGATCAGTCACAAAGATTCCAAGGAAACAAGCCTTCAAAGAGGCGGCTGGTCATAAACGGCCAGTGAGCGGCTGAGCAGCGAGCTGGAGGAGATGCTGAGCCCGGGCGCCCTTGACCGGGCTCTTAGGCAGAAGCCCCAGATTCAAAGGAGGCCGAGGACTGGGGCACAAAGGTGAGGGGAACGGCTGGAGGAAGCCCACGGGCCGGGAGGCTGAGCTCGCTGCAGGGAGCTGTCGTTCACCAGGGCCACCAGCTAGCGTGTGAGTCAGGATGAAAGGGGCTGGTGTGAATCTCGCTCCACACACTCGGGTGTGGGCAAAAACGGTGATTCTCATTTTCCTGTAACTCAGCTTCAGCTGAAGCATGCATCCTGGTGGCTGGCGAGGATCTTTAGTCTCAGTCTTCAGAGGGTGTCCCCAGCCTCCCTGGGGTTGCCTCAGGATTCCCCCAGAACTTACACAGGGCCAGGGTATTGGGAGAGGTGCCCCTCCGGTCCTTGAGGCATTTGACGCACCCAAGATCCAAACCAGCGAACCCTGGGCCGCCGAGAAGCTGAACGTGCGAACTTAACTGCTGCGCCACCAGGCCAACTAAATAGCACTCTTGACCAAGACAAATAACAGGTTGCTAAAGGTGAAAGGAAATAGTGATGGAGCCAAAGACAACAAAGAAATCTTATTTGATCTGTCTTACTCCTAAGAATCTCATAGGAAGCAAATGAAATGGAAAATAAACTTACACACACACGCACAGATGATGTAAAATGAAATCCTAATACTTTGTAACAAAATTGTCTTATTTTTAAAAAGATTTAATTCTCCAGGAATGTGAAAACTAATGGTTTGCCCTAAGAATGTTTATAAGAAATTCATTCTTCTTGAATAATGCTAAGAGCTGAAATATGACAGCATTTGTCCTTTTCTCAATTAAAAATTACATGGAAAACTCAAAAGTAGCATTTTTTTCCTGACAATCACTTCTCATGTTGTAAAAATAGCTTTTTCTGTTAAAATAATGTCATGTCAAAATGAGATTTGACATAGCCTGAAGTACCACCCTGTCTGTCAGAGGACTTGCTTGGGACCTGTGACTCCTTCCTTCTTTCTGGTTTCTCCCTCTCAGAGTGTCTGTCCTCTGCCTGTCTCACCATTGTGCTTTGGAAGCAGATAACTTGTTTGGTTTCACAGGTTCACAGCTGGAGAGGTATTTTTGCCTTGGGATGAATCACAAGTCTCACCCACACTTGATTTAGATGGTATTTAGATGCGATTTTGGACTTAGAGTTGATGCTGGTATAGGTTAAGACTTTTGGGCTGTTGGGATGGGGGTGAATTTATCTTTCATGTAAGAGGGACGTGAATTTTGGGGATCCAGAGGGTGGAGTGTTATGGGCTGAATTATGCCCCACACCAAATTCAGAATGTCACAGAATGTGACTATATTTGGAGATAGGGCCTTTAAAGAGGTAATTAATGAAGGGCCGGCCCCATGGGCAAGTGGTTAAAGTTCCACACTCTCCACTTCGGTAGCCTTGGTTCGTGGGTTCAGATCCCGGGCACAGACCTGCACCACTCATCAACCATGCTGTGGTGGCGACCCACATACAAAATAGATGAAGAGTGGCAAGATGTTAGCTCAGGGCTAATCTCCTTCAAGCCAAAAAAAAAAAAAAAAAAGAGCTGAGTGGTGCAGGAGAAGATTGGCAATGGATGTTGGCTTGGAGCTAATCTTCCTCGGGGGAAAACATATTAAAAAAAAAAAACAGACAATTAATGAGGTCATGTGGTTGGGCCCTAATCCGATCTGGCTGGTGTCCTTATAAAAAGAGATTAGGACACAGACACACAGAGGGAAGACCATGTGAGGACACAGGAAGAAGGCAGCCATCTGCAAGCCAAGGAGAGAGGCCTCAGAGGAAACCAATGCTACCAACACCTTGATCTTGGCCTCTGGCCTCCAGAACTGTGAGACAATGAATTTCTGTTGTCTAAGCCCCCAGCCTATGCTACTTTATGGTAGCCCAAGCGAACTAATCCAGTTGGAGAGGGCCAGCGATGGGCTGGAGGAGACGGGGCCAGCTATCTGCCAGGCGTGGGTGAAGGGCTCACTAAGCGTCTTCCTACTGCGTGAGAACCTGACCTTGTTAACCACCACCAGGTAGCCTGGGTTGCAGCTGTCACAGATTATCTCAAACTTAGTGGCTTAAAACAACACAAGTTTGTTGTATTACAGTCTAGAAGTCAGAGATCTGAAATGGGTCTCATTGGGCTAAAATTAAGGTGTTAGCAGAATTGTTAGAAGCTCTAAGGAAAACCTGTTTTCTTGCCTTTTCCAGCCTCTAGAGGCTGCACACGTTCCTTGAGGCATGGTCCCCTTCCAACTTCAAGGCCAGCAATACAGCATCTTCAAATCTCTGACTCTGACACTGACTCCCCTCCTCCCTCTTTCACTTCTAACAGCCCTTGTGATTATATTGGGCCCACTTGGATAGTCCGGGATGACCTCCCTATCTTAAAGTCAGCTGATTAGCAACGTTAATTCCATCTGCCATCTTAATTTCCCCTTGTCATGTAACATAACATGTTTATAGACTCTAGGAATTAGGACATGTGCATCTTTAGGAAGCTGTTATTCTGCCTGGCACACTGTGCAAACCAGATGAGACAGTCTATGTCGACTATGTTATCAGGCAACATTATTTATGGTAAAAATGTCCCCTGATTGGTAAATTACGTATGGGCTTGGAAAAGCTATGAATGAACTTCAAATACCTCACGTACACACCATACTTTGGGCTTCCCCAAGTTTTGGTGACTCTTTAAGTGGCGTGTCCCCTGTGGGGACCTGGACGTCATGTTGAAGAGATGGTGCTCCTGTGGGGCAGGGGTCTTTTGCACCAAGGTAGACCTGCACCTACCCCTGTAGATCTCACCTGCTTGTGCTGCTACCGCTTGCGATAAGATAACTCCTGGATGCCGATAAACTGCTGTAAGAACGGCTCAAGGACTCCTCATGAGAGGCCTGGATGCCGTCCTGCTGCCACACTGGGGCTTCTGCCCTTGTCCTTCTGCGTAGATTGGTATGTGTGTATAGCAGTCTCATGAGTCTGAATGTGCAGTCAATCTTTGGCGTCGGACTCGGCTAAAGCAGTTGGCTTTCATCTTATACCCAATGAGGAGCTAGATGAGTCTGCTTGGGCTGCCAAAACACAATTCCATAGACTGGCGGGCTTAAACATCAGACGTTTATTTCCTCACAGTTCTGGAGGCTTGAAGTCCAAGCCCAAAGTGTTGGCAGTGTTGGTTTCTGGTGATACCTCTCTTCCCGGTTTGTAGATGGCAGCCTTCTCAATGTGTCTTCACGTGCCCTTTCTTTCGTGTGTGGGGAGGTGAGGGGGGATGGTGGGTAGATAGACGGAGAGGGAGAGAGAAAGATCTGGTGTCTCTTCTGCTTCTTATAATGACACCAGTCCTATTGGATGGGGACCTCACCCTTACAAACATTTAATCTTAACTGTCTCTTTAAAGGCCCTATTTCCAAATATAGTCCCATGGGGGGTTAGGACTTAATCATATGAGTTGAGGTGGGAGGTGGGGGGAGAATGACACAATTCAGTCCATAACAGGAGCCAACCCTTACATTTGCAAATACTTCACGTGTTAACACCTTTTCACGTATGCTATCAATGCTCAAATAATCTCTTAGCATTTGAAACTGAGACCCAGAGGTTAGGTGATTTGCCCAAGTTTGCCTAGGAAGTTAGTGGTAGGTCAAGGCTCTCTGGCTGTTCTCAGACACGCTGAAAACAGGCTGAGGGCTTGGCAGCCAGCAGCTGGAACCAGCGCTCAGACCTTCAGAGGCTTAAGTTAGAGATAGACGTGCAACCAGCCAGCATCTCCCTCCTGACTTCCTGCTGGCACAGGGCGCTACATATTTAAGAATCTCTGTGCCGTGGGTAACGTGTTTATCTCTTCTCTCTTGCAATGCCCCTGTGCTTTGACAGAGGCACGTGGCCAGGGTGAGAGGAAGAGGAATATAACAGTTGGGTAGGAATTTAAAACAGGAGCATTATGCTACCTTGAAAAAAGGCTGTGGTAAGAAATCGAGGAAGTGGTCAAAGAATGGGGAAGACACACAAGAAAGACATAGGAACCAGCTTGAAGGGGCTCCCACTGCCAGATCTGGGACAACTTATAAATCAAAATACTGATAGTAATGGATTATAACCCATCCAGGGGGAATGGAGAATCACGTTGGCAACTGAAACTCAAGTGGTTCAGAAAAAAATTCTCTGTACTGTACTTGCAACCTCTCTGTAAACTTGAGATTGTTACAAAATTTAAAAATCTTTAATGTTAAGACAGTTTTTAAAAAGTAAATGATGCCGACAAGCATATGAAAAGATGCTCAACATCATTAGTCATTAGGCAAATATAAATGAAAACCACAATGAGGTCCCACTTCACACCCACTAGGATGGCTATAATCCTCCCCAAAAAAGAAAATAACAAATGTTGGTGAGAATGTGGAAGAATTGGAACTCTGTGCACTGCTGGTGGGAATGTAAAATGGTTCACAACAGGTACTCAAACAAATACAGGTGTATGCCCGTTCAAAGCAGCGCTATTCACAATGGCCAAAAGGTGGAAACGGCACAAATGTCCATCAAATGATGAGTGGATAAAAATGTGGTATATCCGCACAGTGGAATGTTATTCTGCCATAAAAAGGAGTGGAGTGCTGATACGTACTCCAATGTGGCTGAACCCCAGAAATGTTGTGCTAAATGAAATAAGCCAAACAGCAAAGATCACGTATTGTATGATTCCATTTATGAAATATCCAAACAGGCAAATCCATAGAGAGAGAAAGCAGATGGCAGATTGCCGGGGGCTGTGGGGAGGGGGAAATGGAGAGAACCGCTTAATGGGTACGGAGTTTTAGTTTGAAATGAAGAAAATACATTGGAAGTAGATACGGGTGATGTTTGCAACACATTGTGACTGTACTAAATGCCACTGATTGCTCACTTAAAATGGCTCATTTTATGTTATATGGATTTCACCTCAATAATGTTTTTTTTAATTCAAGCATTTCAATGTACATTTTGTATTAAAAAAAGGAAATAAGAGAAAATTCAGTTGCCAGCAGCAGGAGTCTTTAGAAACAGTATTTCCTGTAACTGGTCCCAGAGGACGGAACCAGCTCATCTTTGTTGTTCAGCTTGGTCTGTCTGCTGAGACTGCTGTTTCCCAGCAGGGCCCAGATGGGCCATGGCGTTTGAAGTCTGCATCAGAGTGGACCCCCCTGTGTATTGGGGGCTGGGGGTAGGGGCACTGGTCCCTGTGCAGGGCAGGAGAAACCATCCAGCAGAGAGGCAGTGTGTCCAGACTCGTGATAGCCACTGGTCTTTCTCTGCTCTGACTTTGGAGGCTGCACCCGAACCCTAGCCAGGTGACTGAGAACTGTGCTGATGGCATGAAGAGGGATCTGCTGGGAGGGGTGGGCGGACAAATTCTCATCAGTCAAAGCACGTGACCCACTAAATTTGTGCTGGCGTTTTTGACTGCATAGTGTGTGCTGTACAGTGTGTATAGTCTAGATAATTCACAGAATGGACCTCCCTGCATCATTTTCTCTGTAGATGGATGTTTCCCTGAGATTAGACTCCACATCTTACCCAACGGCAATGGCCGACAGCCTCCTTTAAGTCCACACTCTCCGTACAAACTAGCTAATGGTTTGCAGTCAGTGGTGACACAGTAGCTCATCTGTCACTTCTCCATTCTGCAAAATTTCACTTTATGCTAGCATTTGGTCTGTAAAGAATAATTTATTGGCTTTATTGGCACTAGAATCTTTTACTTCTACAAATCTGAAAATGCAGATCGAAGAGCAAAGAAACAGACCAGAAATGGGCGTGGGGTCTCCCTCCTCTGTCCAGCCCTGCCACACTGGTTTGAGCTGAGGCTCTCGCCTGGCCCAGCCTTCAGATTCATGCCGCATTTCCCCAGGAGCCTTTTCATGACTGAGACTGCCATTGCCCCCTGCAAGTCATGAGTTGCAATCTCCATCTTCAGCCCACTTGTTTCTGAACTCCATCCCTATCAGTCCACCTGTCTGCTGGGCACGTTCTTTTCAATATCCTAAAGGCACCCTAAGTTGAGCCTGCCCACATCCCTGCAAACCCCCCTTTCTGTTTTCCTAAGTGTCTTCCTGGCAGTCAGCCTGGGCGCCTTTCTTCCCCTCGTCCCCCAACACTTTTCCATCAGCCCCTCCTCCACCTCCCTGCCAGGGCGTCAGTGGACGCAGTGAATCTCTCATCTGGACTCACGGAGCTTCCTAACTGGTCTAGTTGCTTATCTTGTTCACCTCTGATCCATTCTCCACACTAGGTTGAAATGATCTTTCTAAAATGTAAAAGCAATCTTACCGCTTCTTTGCTTAAGTATCCCTCAGTTGATTACAGCTGCCTCCTTGATATAGTCCCACCCCCTTAGCATGGCAGTTGAGACCCTCCCTGATCTGCCCCTGCCCTCCTGGGCTCCAAGAATAAAGAACTATGTAGAGTTTTCTGAGTGTGCCAGGCTTGTTCACTGTTTCTCTGCCTTTGCACATGCTCTTCCCTCTGCCTGGAACTCCCTTTCTGTACCTCACAACGCCTGGTGGGCTCCTATCCATCTTCCCAGGCTCAGATTAAGTATGAAGCCCTCCCCAATCTTCTCCTTACCCCCTAACCCCAAGAAAATTTGGTCATCTCCTCCTTTTTGGCCCCTCTACCCCTTACAGACTTCTGCCGTAGCACCTTGAATTGATCCTTGCACGTGCTGCTGTTAGCTTTGTCTCCCACAGTAAATACAGGGCGGATCATGTTTGAATCACTTCCTCATTCCTTCAGGACAACGCGTGACACGGTGAGGGTTGAATAAATGATTGATTGATTCTGGGTTCTCGTCACATTTCTCTATTAATTAGGTGCTTAATGAGTTTGGAAAAATAACTGGCTGGACCTTAGTTGTCTCATTTGTAAAATAGGAAATTGAGGTGGGTATAGGTTATTAATTTTGTGGTATGGCCTGCTTCTCAGTCCATGTTCCGGTCACGCTAAGGTGAATTTCTCTCACACAACCATGAAACACCACACCATTCTCAGAGAGGTGTTTCTTGTGGGTCTGGCAAAGAGCAAAGAACGTGTGATTCTCTGTAGAGATGAGCACAGACTTATAGTCACAACCTTAGGGTCCTTGTGATACTGGGTTGAATAGTGTCCTCCACCCCCAATTCCTACCTACATGGGACTCCAGAATGTGATGTGGCTGTCTGGAATAGGGTCTTTGAAGATGAAATTAGTCAAGGTGAGGTCATACTGCATTAGGGCAGGCCTTAAACCCAGTGGTTGGTGTCCTTGTGAGAAGAGGCGAGGACACAGAGAGACGCAGAGAAGACCGTGATGTGGAGGTGGAGGCAGAGATTGGAGTGATGCTTCTACAAGCCAAGGAATGCCAAAGATTGCTGGAAGCTTCCAGATGCTAGGAAAAGGTGAGGAAGGATCCTCCCCTAATGCCTTCAAAAGGAACACACCCTGCTGACGTCTTGATTTCCAACTGGTAGCCTCTAGAACTGCAAGAATAATAATATCAGGCCTTAAGCCACCAAGTTTCTGGTGATTTATGTGGCAGCTCTAGGAGACCAATGCCCCGGCCCAGCCACACAGTCTCTCAACCACCTTTTCCCCCTCGTGCGGTGATCTGCCCACTTCAGTAGAGTTGCCATGAAACAAATGAAAAGTATCTCATTATGTACCACCAGGTCCCACACACGTGGATTTCTGTTCTCCACTGTACTCACACTGGTCAGCATCGTGGTCCAGTGTGAGTAGCTTGACTATCCAACCCAGCAGGCGGAAAAAGAGTTAACTTCATACTCTGTGAGGGCTGATGTAAGAGCAACAAAACACTATTAGACTTTTTAATGCTCGTTCCTGTCCATTAAGATTTTTGGACTCTATCAGCAAGGCCAAAGAAATAATTAGGGAGTGTCTGGGGCGACCACCTAGATGAGAGCATGGGAGGTCTAAAGGATCACACAGAAGATGGATCTGTTGTTGATTCTGCCCTAACTTGTCAAACACCCTTACATATAACAGTTGGTCTGCCAATCTTCTCCGATTTTTTTTCCTTTTTTACCTTAATAGGGGCCAGATCAGAGGAGCAGTCTCCTGGTGACTGGTGGCCAGCACACTCCAGTGTCCTTCAGACCCAGTGTGCTTTTCCTGGGAATCCGTCATCTCCTCAGTCTATTACCTTGCGTGCCAAACTCAAAGCTCCTTATCTCTGTGCTTGTTTAGCATCTGTGTGAGTAGATGTTATTAGATCAGGCAGATGCTATCAGGCAGTCAAGATGTAAATTGAGTGAGTGAGGCCCAGCTTATAAAGTGTATCAAACTTGACTATCACAGTATTTAATTTACAAAGTGGTTCAAGCAGAAGTGGGGATGGCCGTGCCCCTGCCAAGGGGACCGTGTTCCCACTGCAGACACAGAGGCCCAGTTGTCTGGTTTGACAGCACCTGATTCTCTGCCACTCCCCTCAGGGGTTGGGACATTCAACTCCATCCTGGAATGACTGTGAGAAAGAGCAAAATTTGTCATGTGAGGCTAAAATACCGCTTTATGCTTCCGTATGCACATATAGAAAGTCTGCCCTTTGCTGTGTCACTGTGCCCAGTGGTTGTGACTTTTCAGGTGAATTAGGATCTCCCTCCCTTTTAGATCTCTTGTTCGAAGCTAATGTGACCTCCATTACTGGGGGGACACCCCAAAATGTCAACTCAATGTGTGAACTCTTTGTGATAATTCAGAACCAATTTATCTTAAAGCTGGGGAAGAAGGATCTCAAATAAATGATTGCTCTGAACGCTGGGAGAACTTCTCCTCGACTTTTGTGCCAAAAGCAGTGCCATCTTGTGGGCCAAGCATGGAACAGGATGTTAGGGTTACAACAGCAACTTCCTTACACTTCTACTTGTAGCCCCCTTAACCTGTGGGGATTGGACCAGAGAGCAAATCTATGTGATAGACACCACGTGGTACTGGAAATAGTGACTCAGTAATAATCCAGGATTATGTGTCGGGCTGTCTCTCCAGTGAGCTGATTCTTCCCTGGTGACATGTGGGGCCTCGCAGGCCCACCCCACCAGTCTGTGCCCAGAAATGTTAAACCCTAGAATTGCACACAGCTTCACAAGGTGGAATCCTTGCTATAATTGATGCCTCATTGTGTTTGGTTTTCCAAATAGAATTTCTTAAATTAGTACTTTCGTCTCAAGATTTGAAAGTATTTTCAAGTCAATAGGGTTTCCATAGCACCATATACGGACCTCTGTTGAAATACTATATTGGTTAGGGAGATGCCAAGCTGCTGTGACAAAGACCCAGAAATACAGTGATGTAAAGAGCTTAGAAATGTCTCTCTCACCTGTGAGCCCAGAGGTGACAGCCCGGGTTGACAGGGCAGCTCAGCTCTAAGTAGGTTTGCAGAAACACAGGCTCCTTACACTTTGTTTCTCTCTCCTCCCCTAGGACTGCGGGTCTCAGTCCTTCCTGAGCATCGGAATCACCTGAAGGGCTTGTTAAACCACTTCCCACTCCCAAAGTCCCCATTCAATGGGCCTGAGTGGGGCCCGAGAATTTGCATTTCTGACAAGCTCCCAGGTGATGCTGATGCTGCTGGTCCAGAGGCCACACTTAGAGAACCCGTGCCCAGGGCCCTGTATTTGCCTGCCCTTGTTGAAATTAAGTCGCAGACATGTCCACATTCCATATTATGGGATGGAGAAAGAGCATGGAGGAGCACACAAATAGTGTTTTGAGGCCTAGGCCAGGAAGTGGCACTCATCATTTTCACTCAGTTTCCATTGGTAAGAAATTAGTCACAAGGCCACACCTAGCTGCAAGGGATGCTGGAGAAAGTGTAGCTTGTTGGCCCCCTGCCCTGCCATGATTATATTATTATGAGAAAAGAGGAGAGTGGATTCTGCAGGACAACCAGCCCCTGTACACCTGTTACACTCTGTCCATTACTTATGTATTCATCTTCTCGCCTCAGAACCTGACCTCTATGAGGGCAGGCAAGTCTCATTCCTCCTCTGGCCTCAGAACCTCTCAGGGAAACCAGCATAGATGCTTCAGTCCAGGTCAAGTTGTTTAGTTATATGCCCACTTAGAACTGCGTGCTTCCGTTCGTAAGAGTACGTTCATCAGCAGATTATTCAAACATTGTGTGACACCCCCCACCAGACTGTCAGCTCCATGAGAGCAGAGACCATGATTCTTGTTCCCAAAGGCCCAGCACTGTGCTGTCAGCAAATATGTGTGACTTCAGGTCATGATACTTCACAACCGGGAGCTGAATTCGCTCCATCTAAGAATTGCAACACACAGCAGCCATGGATAATTAACCTCACTGCTCTGAAGCCCTGGTCTGTTCTTCATGCATACCTGCATCATGTTTGTATGGACATGGGCTACGTTGGCACTGGGGACACAGGCAGCATGCCTCTGCCCTCAAGGGGCTCCTGGTCAGCCAGTGGCCACGTGGTGGGTCTTCACAGGCCCTCACAGTGAGACCACAGCATTTTATTTAGAGATGAGGACATTCTTCTCTTTAGGAAAAAAAAAGCTTTTGCAAACATCATGGTAAAATTTAGTGCTATTAAAAAGCAGTATTTTCCAGCAACGAGACCAAGGAAGCTGGTTAGGAGCTAAGTTCCTGCCGGAAGCAACAACTTGTCTTACTTTGGAAACAGTGACAATCCTGGGAAGCTGTCAAAAGCACTTCCTGGGGGCCCCGGGCAGAGTGGGGGGTTGACTTATGAAATATCCTCCGAGCCTTGGATGGAAGATGCTATGCAAATGCCAAATGGACAAGGAGAAATTGATATGGCCTTTTCCTGATGTACAGTCTCTCAAAGAGCTACCAGAATGAATTAAATCATGTAAAAGAGGAGCCCAAAAGCTGGATGGAACTGGGAACAACACTGAGGGTCAGGAGAACAGCGACCCTCCCTCTCCCACCTCTCCTGCTGCCCTGGTGTCTTCGGTAGAGTCTCTTAGTCTCGGGCTCAGAGTCCTGCATACAGCGGCACTGGGTTCCCCTGGTCCAGCACAGAGCTTGTCCAGCTCTAACATACACACGAATCATTTGGGTTAAAATGCAGATTTGATTCAGGAGGTCTGGGTGGGGCCTGAGACTGCATGTGGAACAAGCTCACAGGGCTGCTGGAGCTGCTCTGCTCCCCAGGCGCCACCGGGATCTGTTGAGTGAGAGTCAGATCTGGGTGAGTCACATGCACAACAGATTTGGGAAGTTTAAACATCACGACGTCTGAGCCCTCTTCCAGAGAGTGTGTCTTAAGTGGTCTAGGGTGTGATCTGGGCATCTCATCTTTGAAAGCCCCGGGTGATTCAGATGCACAGCAAAGCCTGCGAACCACTGGACTTGAGCAGTGGTGCAAAAGCTTGGGATGTCAGAGTGCCCTGGAGAGCTATGAGATAACCCAGAGGCCCCAGGGCATTGATGTGGGACGGAGCCAGGTCTTGGTGATGTTAAATTCCCGGGTGATTCTATACCAGCCAAGGTGTGGGAACCAGTGACAGAGGTGGGCCTGGCCGCAGTGGGCTGAGGGCAGCAGGTGCGTGGAGATCCGTGCACAGGTGCACTGCCAGTATCCATCCCCTCAGCCCCCAAAAACAAAACCCGGGGCATTCCTGGATGAATCATTTTGAGAAATGCAGGGTTACGTAAACAGGACTCCTCAGGATCTTTAATGTGCTGGTGTGCACCGTGGCCCTCCAAACAAGGAGGAAAATAATGGCCCTTCTCAAACTCCTGTGACCAGGGAACGCTTTTTCTGGGAGCTGGTCAGGGGAATTTGTTGCACAGAGCCTTAGACCTCTTTCTGAGACAGGATGTGGATATGTACAAAAGGTCTAGTCTACTTAAAGCAAATGTCAACACCCCCTCTATTTTTCTGGTGCTCTCCCAGCTTTCCTCATGTCATTTGCAGCATTGATTGTAGGCATTTGCTGGGAGCTGTGATGTGGATGCCCTCAGAGGAACGGCTGCCTTTCTTTTAAGAGTGAAGATAGTGAGAGTAGAGAACATTCTCCTGGGCACATGTGACTTTAGAACAAAGATTAGAAAACTAAGCAAAGGTCGGGGCCTGAAGAGGGATTTGCGTGGGTCTGAATGTTTCGGCAAGTGGGGGCGGCACTGGAGGTGAGAGAGGAGTTCCGGAGCTGTCTTGTTGGGCCCCCTGCCCCCCAGGATTTCGTGTCTGTCCAGAAAGATGGGCAGCGAAGACTCCCGGAGCCGGACTTTAGTCACCTTCCCAGTGGGCAGTGTTTAGGCTCTGCCTGTGTGGGACAGTCCTTGCCCCCTTCAGTAGCTTCTTCTCTAGGAGTTGTCTGTCTGTCTCTCTCCCTCCCTTTGAAGATGGTGGGGGGCCCTCTGCACCCTCCTCAGCTCCAGTTAGGACCCCTCCGGCCCCCTAAAGTTGGCTAAGACCAACCAGCAGTCGAGATCCCATGCCATTTGAAAAACCAGTGACTTGAAAGCAGAAATAAATGGTTTTCAAGAGCAATATTAGCAAAGTGAAAAGAAATGAGTGAATAGATGAAAAAAAGTTCTCTAATAGCAGAGGGATGAGAAAAAAAATAGGGAAGGAGATTAGGGTAAAACTACATAAAAGCCTGTCAACTTTTGGGGGATGGGAAGCGTTCAGATGCACCAAATTACTGTGACGGGAAGGAACCGTCACATCCGAAACAGCAGGCACGTGGTGTTTGTGAAAATGCATGACAGGCTGAGAAAAACGCACGAGGCACCACTTCAAACGTTCTCTCCCGAAGTTCAAGCCAAAACGAATTTGGATTCCCCTCTAGCTGGGGAGCAAACAGGACTGTCAACCGGTCCCTGGCTGGCTTTTGTTTTTGCTCCAAGTTCATTGGGATCCTGGGAGGTGGACACTGTAGGAGCATCTTAGGGAATGGGCCCTTTCTCCCGGAGTCAGCCTTCCCGGAGGGAGCCGATGGGGCTCTTTGTCTCTCCAGTGAGAGTCCCCAGCTTTAAAGAGATCTTTAAAGTCATCGGGTCAAGTCTGTTCTGTGCTAAATGTCGTTTGATGGGAATCAGGTTATTTCTAATACGTGTGAGACTAGTAGGCATCAATGTGTTCACTGTAGATATCTCTGAGGAGACGTGTTATAATCAGTCTTTGTTTTCTTTGCTGTAATTTTCTCTATCTTCACATTTTTCTGTAGTGGACGTATCTTTTTATAATGACCTTTTATGATCTTCTGTGAGAAAGAACATCTGAACTGTTTCTGTTGGGCAGGGGTCTGGCTGGAGCCGGGATGGCTAGTGCGGGGGTGGGGCACGCAGGTTGTCGGGGAGGCCCAGGGCGGGCTGTGGCCTCAAGATGTCCCCTTGCTGCTCTGTGTCAGACTGGGGGCTTTTGCTGCCCTTGGCTCACCCTCTCCCCTCTGGTCTGACACGAGGGTTCCCAGGCTCACAGAGACAGCTGGAGCACGTGAGGAAGGCCCTGTGGGAGCTGGGATGGTTTGGGGACCCCTGGCTTCTGCTGCATCATCACCTATCTCTGGTTGTGCTTTCAGGTGACCCTCGAAGCAGGAGCCCTGCATCGGCCTCTCCTCTGAAGACTGTCGACTGCTGCTGCTGCCGCCAGCCTGTCCCCTGCCCAGGCCTGTCCCTGTGCTGCCTCTTAGCAGGTGAGGAAGTGACGTGTCCTGTCCGGGAGTGTCTTGGCCAGCAGTGCATGTGTGGGCCTGGAGGGAGGCAGGGCTGTCCACATCCTTGACGTGTGGCCAGGTCCTCACACCATCACTTTCTTCTCCTAGCAATTGTCACTGTCCTGTCCCCCTCTCCCACTCTCCATAGCAGATACAGGGCCCTTATGAGGTCTGTTTTACAAATTACCAACCACCTCACATTATCCCCCAGGTGAGTGGATATACCCCCCTTCTGGGGGAGCGGGGAAGGAGAACCCAGCCATCTCCATGGGTTGTTGGGTCTTGGCTGGGAAACCAAGCTGTGTCCTCCCCGTTAGGAAAAGAGATGTGATTCGGGCAAGCATCTTTGTTCAGCAACTCACTGTGGCAAAGGGGGGTGGGTCACAACACCCCACCCCACACCCACCCTGCAGTCTGAGCTGGTTGGTCCCTTCAGGCCAGGGGCCTGTGATCGCTGGCAAGAGCTGTCTTTCAGGCATTTTCCAGGGAGACAGACTGCAGCTCTGTGCCAACCGATCCTTATCCACAGCTCGTGGAGATGTCACGTTAGGGAGGATGGCAGAAAATGCACGATGATATCCACTCATCCAGAAATTCTAACCTCTGTCTGCTGAGTCAAATCAGATCAGCAACCCTGGGGATTGAACCACCTGGCGCTGCCCCACCCCCAGCTCTGAGCTGAGTTACGCACCACAAGATGCAGCCCATCAGAGCCTCCCTCTGAAGCCTGTCTGTGTGTGAGTGCATTCCTGTATGCTCGAGGAGAAAGCTGTCTGACCATGGCAGTGACAGAGCCCGTCCCCTGAGCAGTGGTATTATTTTCTCTTCTACCTTGTCTTCTAAAAAGCCAAGAGTCAGGGCCAGCCCGGTGGCATAGTGGTTAAGTTTCCACGCTCTGCTTCAGTGGCCTGGAGTTCTCAAGTTCAGATCCTGGGCATGGACCTACACACTGCTCATCAAGCCATGCTGTAGCAGTGTCCTACATACAAAATATAGGATGATTGGCATAGATGTTAGCTCAGCGACAATCTTCCTCAAGCAAAAAGAGGCAGATTGGCAATAAATGTTAGCTCAGGGCCCATCTTCCCACCAAGAAAAAAAAAAAGGCCAAGAGTCAAGTTAGAGGTGGACCAGTAGGCAGTATGCATGTTTAGCTTCATTCCATCTCTGCTTAGTCTCTACTTCCTTTCTTCTTCTTGAGTCAAGGTGGGGTAGACATACACACACGTATAGGGAGACAGACACTCATCAGTTCACATAGAAGTATGGTGTCTGGATAGTCTTGAAAAGGCACAGTGTTATTCAGATAGAACCTAAGAGGAGCCCGGTCAGGTGCGGGAGAGAGGACCTCAGAAACCTTCCCATGGGGTCAGATCTTTAAAAGACTCAATTGTCTTTAGCTCCAGTTGGCAAAAGCCATTTCCTTCTCCTGGGTTATGTTGCCTACCACAGAGGGTGGCCCCTCCCTGCCATCTCACTCCCAAGTCAGGCAAGGTTAGGATCACTCGAGGAGTGAGCCTGTCCTGGGAGAGCAGCATAGACCAAGTGTATGGGATAAAGTCCTACTGCTGCCCCAAAGGTCCCCCGAGGCTGAGGAAGGGGGACAAGCAGGGAGCAGCCCTGGGGAAATGCTTCCCTCCACTTCCACTAGAGAGCTCTGCGAAGCAAGTTATTTAACCTCCCTGAATATATTTCCATATTTGAAAAATAAGAGGATTGGACTTGAACCTCTAGGCTCCCTTCCAATATTAACATTCGGTGATTCAGAGCTTTGCTACTCAAAGTGTGGTCCACAGACCAGCAGCTTGGGAGCCTGTTGGACATGCAGAATCTTGGACCATACACAACCCACTCAATCAAAATCTGCATTTTATCAAGATCCCCAGGTATTCACTTGCTCATTAAATTTTTTAAAGCACTGATTTCGAGAATCCCAAAGGTCCATGGAACACCTTGCAAGGTAAGGACACACACCTGTTAAACTCTGATTTAGGCGGCTGGTCCATGTCTTATAACAAGGAAATTTTTATTTATTTATTTGTGAGGAAGTTTGTCACTGAGCTAACATCTGTGCCAGTCCTCTTCTATTTTATGTGGGACACTGCCACAGTGTGGCTTGATGAGTGGTGCTCAGTCTGCACCTGAGTTCTGAACCTGTGAACCCCGGGCTGCCGAAGTGGAGAGCGCAAACTTAACCACTACGCCACCAGCCAGCCCCTGAAACTTTTATTTTTTCAAAAATTGCCTGTGGACAAATGAAGCTGCCATCATGCTTCATCTGGGCCAGAGAGTCAGTACGTGCATGAAAAAATTCCCAAAGTGTGGCCTGCACACCAAGATACCAGGGGAGCCTCTTCACCCCTCCCTGTGCATCATTGGAAGCCACCGTCACCTGTGCGACCATGCCCGGCTGTCAGGTGTGAATGACTAGGCCTCATCAGAGTAGTTTCTCATTAGAGGGGGGGCTGGAATCTACAGCATATGCTTTCCTGTGGGACAGTTAGCATTACAGTGGTCTTTTCCTAGTCATGTGGCATCATTACATGTGCAGTCAGGGAGAATTTCATCCTCCTCCTAGAAAAACAAATTTATCCCAGGATAGGGGTGTTTGTGTGTATTATTATTTAAAAACATACTCCCAACATAAAGCCTACAAACTTTTTAGAAGGACAGCCAACTGAAATTAGTAATAAAAGAATTTTTTCCTGGGAAACGTGTGCCCCGAGCTGTAGATTGCTAGGGAAGCCGTATGAGAGTGGAGAGAGTCCTTAGCTAGGCTTCAAAGCTTTGAGCTGGGGTTCTAGAACCACAAATTTTGGCTGTGGAACCTTTGGCTATTGGCTTAATTTCTCTGAGTTCTGTTCTATCTGTACTTGCTGAACAAAACTTACTATGTTTTCCAACTTAATGGGCTACCGGAGGAATGAATGAGCAAATGTGTATGGAATGATTTAATTGCTAACAAAGCACCATACACATGTCGAGGTATTGCTTATGGTCGTGGGGGTGGTAAAGTACTCTGGGACCATCTGTTACCTTCTACTCCCTCTCCCCGGGCTGAGGAATTCTTTCCAGTCACTTCCATCACTAGGAAAGCATTCCTTTCTCTCATCCCAGGAGGGTTTGCTCCCGCGTGCCCTTGGGCTGGGACGGAGAAGCTGTAGGCGGTGGAAGAAGGGAGAAAGCCGAGGAGGGCTCTGCCTTCCTTCAGAAAAGCAGAGCTGGCAGGCCTTTCCCTTTGGCTGTTTCAGGGGCAGCAGAATGAAAGAGGGCATGTCCAACAACAGCACCACTAGCATCTCCCAAGCCAGGAAGGCTGTGGAGCAGCTGAAGATGGAAGCCTGTATGGACAGAGTGAAGGTAAGCACGCACAAGCCAATCTCCCCTTCAAAACCCAGCTCAGAACGTTCCTTCCATTTCCAAAGCAGCCTTGGGAGAGTTAATACGTCACCCAGCAGAGCATCCAGCCAACCTTGGCAGCTGTAACATTTACAAATGAATGTTTGCTTCAGAGTCCCGAGTGTGCCTAAGGATTCAAATGATGCAAAATACACAGTGTGCATGAATTCCGTGAGGGGTCTCCAAAAATAGACTCATATTCATCTCAGCCTTATTTAGCTCAGTTGTCATGCCAATAAGCGAGAAAGAGTTTAACAATGAGATCAATCATAGCTTTTCTGCCTGATCCAATGACTTTGAGGTTAGACAACATCGGATATTTTGACAGGGGTGCTATTGGGAGTGAAGCATTGAACCATGCACCGTGTTTGTCAAATGTTCCCTTGGGGAAAGTGAAGAAGGTACCAGCCACCTCCCACAGTGTTCATTTCACTGATAAGCGTAGATCTCTTCATGCTGGGAGAGCTGAAGCAAGATGAAGCCACCTATTCTCCAGATGCCACCTTACAAGTGAGCAGGAGGCCAGGCAAAGCGTGTGGCTCTGAAATGCAGTCTGGGTTCACTGACCATAATAGAGCTGGAACCCCGTCAGGAATCTGACACCAGGAAACTCAAGTCCAGTGTATCTGTGGTCTTTGGGGACACAAAGCCAGGGATCCACCCAGGCACCTGGGATTCAAAAGAGACAGAATCCATGGGGCAATGGGAGACTCCTAAAGCCTTCTGTTGGCGGAGCAAGCAGTCCGTCCTTGAGGCTCCCATCACTGAGACCTCTCCTCATACTAGAGTCATGGCCAGATGGCACCAGCCTCTGCCTCCATAACGATAGTTATCCCCTTCCCCTGGGGCTGTAGGTCATGCACTTTGCGAGGAGGCCGTAAACATGCACAGAAATTGACATGACAGTATGTGAAGCAAGGAAGGAGTACGGTACACTACAAAGTGGTATAAGTGGACCAGTATTTCTCGAGCATCTACATCTTGCACATACTGAACCAACTACAGACCTTGATCTCTAGACTAGAGGAGGAAGCAGGAAACCCAACAATTCTAAAACAGGGCGAGCCCCAGTAGTATAGAAAAGGATTTAAGAATGAGTGCTGCAGACGTTCAGTGCTCCAGTGGTTCAAAGACAGGGCCCACGTCTGCTCGGGGATGAGGACTGTGGTGAGACCCACTCTTTTGATGACCATCCCTGAGCACCCACTCTGCACTAGGCGTGGTTCTGGGATATAAACGTGGACAGAATGCTCCTCTCCATATCACTCAGAGAAGGCTTCTGGGAGCTGGGAGCTGGTTCTGAGGTGATTGATATTGGAGGGGAAGGCAAGGCTGGTGTGAGCTCATGGCTCACGTTGGGCAGTGGAACCTGAGGGAAGAGCTGCCGGTTGTGCTGGGAAGGCAGCTTTAGGGGGTGCTGTGTACACAGGTAGAGATCATAAAAATGAGTGGGCGTGAAGCCTAGACCATGAGGTGAACTGTCAACAATAGGTAAAGATGTCAGAGGCCAGGAGGCAGGTGAAGCTGCTGAAGTAATGGGGAAAGGCAGAGAGGGGAAGCAAGCGGGTGTGGTATGGAGCAGAGAGCAAAGGTGGGATGGGAGAGGCAAATGCACCAAGAAATTTGGCAGAACTTAGAGGGTAAATGTGGGAGACACTAGGGAGAAAGGAGTTAGAACCCAAGTTTTAAGCTCCACAGCCAGGGAACTGGAAAGACAGTGGGCACTAGTTTTGGCAATAGGAGAGTTCCCATGCTGGTGAATTCTACTTTGGCAAGGAAGATAAATTCTGTAATAACAGACCCTCACCTATGATAGTCACCACCCTAGCAGTCATTGTGGGGACCTGCTGTCCCCATGGATGAAGGGCTCTTCAAGAGTCAGTAAGGGCACATGCACAGTCTCTGAAAGGAGGAGAAGTCGTAAGCCAACTCAAAGCCAAGTTCATTACTCAGATGGTATTCAGAGGGGTGGGCGGTCCTGTTCCTGTGGTGACTGTTAGGGAAATGTGGCTCCTTGATCCCAGGGCAGGGCCTCCTGGAGGCATCTTCAGATGCTGTGGTGATTCCATGGAGCAGGCCAGTGACAGCACCGTCAGGTTGCGTGCAGAGCTGGCAGAGTTTTGTCATTAAAGATGATCCCGGGTGCCTTTGGGGAGAGGCGGCCCTGAGGAGCTGCGTCCTTGCAGTAGCTGCAGTCACACAGGTTTGGTTTTGTTTTATTCTAGCTCACACAACTTTGAACATTTATTTATGTTTTAAAAATTGCAGTAAAATACATATAACATATAAGTTGCCATTATAACCATTTTTAAATGTACAATTCCGTAGCATTAAGTACAATCAAAATGCTGTGCAGCCATCACCACCACCCTTCTCCAGAACTTTTTCATTATCTCAAACAGAAACTCTACCCGTTAAATGCTAACTCCTCATTCCCCCTTCCCCAGCCCCTGGCAATCTCTATTCTACTTTCTCTCTCTGTGAATTTGACTATTCTAGTAACCTCATCCATATAAGTGGAATCACAGAATATTTGTCCTTTTGCATGTGGCTTATTTCACTTAACATATGTCTTCAAGGTTCACCCACATTGCAGCATGTGTCAGAATTTCATTCCTTTTATGACCGAGTAACATTCCATTCTATGTATGCACCTTTTATTTATCCATTCATCCGTTGATGGACATTTGGGTTGTTTCTGCCTTTTGGCTATTGTGAATAAGGCGCTGTGAACTTTGGCTTGCAAGAGTTTTGAGCCTCTGCTTTCAATTCTTTGGAGTATATACCCAGAAGTGGGATCACTGGATCGGATGGGAATTCTATGTTCAACTTTTTGAGGAAGCACCACACTGTTTTCCATAGCAGCTGCCACAATTTACATTCCCCCCCAGCAATGCACAAGGGTTCCAGTTTCTCCACATCCTTGCGAATACCTATTTTCCTTTTTTTTTTTTTTTTGTAATAACCATCCTAATAGATGTAAAGCTCACACATGGTTTTAAGCACTAGACACTCCTTGCTTTAGGGCACAGTGGGGCTGTGGGAGAAAAATCTACTTGATTCAACTCTTGGCAAAAAAAAGGTATGTATTGATGTCAATTAGCCAGACAATAAAACAGAATGTGGAAAGAAAGGGAAGCCATCAAAGACACTCCAAATTGATCTTGTTAAGGGCCTTGAGGAGGGAGGAAAGAGGAAGAGTCACCAAGGAGAGGAAGTGGCCTTTCTAGAGGGGTGAGAAGTCACTTCAGGAGAGGAAGAAGGAGAAAGGGACCCTGGACAGTAGGTGACAGAGGGATGCCACACGGAAGGAGAAGAGGAGCAGCTCATAGAGTTCACTGATCTCATACAAACTGTGAAGAGAATGCCAGGTCCACATGAGGGGAAGAAGACAGAATGCGGAAAAGGAGAGTGTGCAGTGCCTTTCACTGGGCCCCAGAGAGAGGGAAGAACAAGATGGAGGGGAAACAGCTGGAGGTTCCATGGAAGAAATAATTGCAATTACGAGTCCCACAGAGCTGGCTCCCAGGTGGAAACAGGACAGATGGGGACCCAGTGGACAGCCCAGGCTAGGGCAGCTATCAGGCAAGAAACCAGAAAGGAGCCCCGTGGCCAGCATGGTATGCAGCCCCCTGCAAGCCCGCCCCTGGGCTCTGTAGTTTACCATGCTTGGAAGAGTGTCTAGCGGGGAAGGAAGGAAGAAAGGATGGCATTTGCAGCTTATGAGAATAAAGGATAAGTCTGTTAAGGGGGAGAGAAGGGGAAAAATAACCACATTAAGCAGCTGTTTGGGTTGACAAGGTAAGAAAAGTAAAAGTGTGAACTCAGAGAGGTTTGGGCATGGAAGAAAAATGTTGCCGAAATACCCATCATCTTGAGGTCCTGTGTGTCCCCCCAAAACATCATCTGCACAAAATCACTAGTGCCAGTGTAGCCTTTGCTCCAGATTTTGTCAGGGACAGAGAAGGGAGGCCTTCCGCCGCATGGCCTGCAGCCAGACCTCACGCCCACACAGCTGGGCGCACAGACCCTCCCCCACACAGCCTTGGCACCCTTCTTGCCCCCTCCCTGCCTTCATTCAGTTAATGTTTGCCAAGTACCTTCCCCCTCAGCCTTCTCCCCAAATTACTGCCCATCCTCTCCCCCAGCAGCCATGCAGCTCTTCTCCATCCTGCCCAGAAGCTCATGGCATTTCCCAACAAACATGGGGGTTCCTCTTTGAGAACCACGTCAGCTGCTAAAACGAATGCAGATGTTCTCCGCGTATCAGAAGCACAAAGAAGATTCAACATAGGACCTGTATGGCCTCCCCAAAAGCAAAACTCCCAGGAAATTATACTTAGGATCCTAAAGGAGAAGTAAAGAGCATGTAAAAGATGACTATTTTGGAAACTATTTTGGTCCTCAGGGAAAGAATGCCATCACAGCCTTATTCTTTTTCTCACCCATTAGAGGCTCAAACAATATAAAATTCTATCAGGAAAGTACATATATGACATTGATCACCAAATAGGCAAAATTTGTTGAGCAATTATGGCAGATAGGAGCTGAGCAAAGTATAAGAGGCTTGAGTAGAGAAGATGGTCTCCAGAGCCGGCATGTGCAGGCTTAGGGAAGAGTTCCGTGGCAGAGACGGCGTCATCCCATTGGGGAGGCACAGAGGTCTTGAGTGGCCAGGACACAGGCTCTCAGGAGTGCTTCCGGGGGCTGCCTCTCCATTTGCCACCCCTTAGGGTACCCCTGTCCCCCTGCCCCAAAGGAAAAAGAATCACTGACATTGGGCCAATCCCATGGGCTGTGAGCTGTGGAGATGGATGGACAACCATGAGCAAACCAATAACTCTTGGCCAGAGACCAGGAAACAGCTGACAGAGTCACCAAAGAAAACCGGCCAAGGGGGCCGGTCTGGTGGTGCAGCGTTTGAGTGCGCACATTCTGCTTCTGCAGCCTAGGGTTTGCCGGTTAGGGTCCCGGGTGCGGACATGGTGCCGCTTGGCAAGCCACGCTGTGGCAGGCATCCCACATATAAAGTAGAGGAAGATGGGCACGGATGTGAGCTCAGGGCCAGCCTTCGTCTGCAAAAAGAGGAGACTTGGCGGCACATGTTAGCTCAGGGCTAATCTTGCTCAAAAAAAAAAAGGAAAAGAAAACCGGCCAAGCACCATTATACTCAGTCTCTCTCGTTTGTCCTATGGCCTTTGATAGGAAACTTAAACATCTGTAGGGTGTGCTAACAATGCCTAAAAGGGCTGCCCTTAGGCTGAGATTAATTTTGTCAACACAGGCTTTCTTTGCTGACTGTTGACAGATCAACCCATTCTATATCAGCCTGCATTCTACAGACTGCTAAAAAAAAAATGAGGGAAGGAAAAGAAAAATGTCAGGTGATGAATGCACTAAAAGTTAAACCCCGAGAGATGGCGGCAAAAGTGGGTACCTGGCAATCAGACCAGTGCTGAAAGGTATGGACATAAAAGGAAAGAGATTATATCATGACAGATAATGACAGCTGTTCACAATCCTTCTCCATAAAAGTTAAGAAAATTTTGGAGAAAACAGTTTGAAAAGGGGGAATAACTTTAGGGGAAAAAAGGAATATTCCCATTTACTGTTTGACAGTGAGGTTTTATAATTTGGTGCTCAGAAAGGAGAATACGTGATCAAAACATCTTTTAGTCAGGGAAAATTGAATTTACAAGTGCTCGAGAGATATCTTATATATACTCTACTTAGTCTGTTCAGAATTTTTTTCAAGCCATCAATATACGGGCGTGAGTCAGATATATACCCCAGCATGTGGCATACTTAAGGCTCCTCAAAGAAAGAGCAGAACGTCAGGAGCTTGAAGTGAGAATGTGAGAAAATATGATCTTTATCTGGGAGCTTTGATTTTGGCTTTGAAAATAATGCTACTTCTCTGTTCATAAAAATGATACTAATTTGTCTTAGAAAATTTTGGAAAATATAGAACAGTATAAAGAAGAAAATTTAAATGATCCATAACCACTACATTTTCATGTTTCTCCATCTAGCTGTTTGTACATTTTTCTTTTTATAAAATTGTAGTTATAATGTACATTTTTTACTTTTTGCAACCTGATTTATCACTGAACAGTGTATTGTGATTCTGTATCCAGGTCAATAAATACTGTCCTAAAATATCATTTTTAATGTCTGTTTTCGCCATCATCTGATATACAATAATTTATTTAACTGGTCTCCTATCCTTGGACATTTCCATTATTTCTAATTTTTTAGTATTATTTTTTAAATAGCAATGCAGCAAGCTCTGGGAGATGAAATTTACACATATCTCATTGTTTCTTTAAAGTAAATTCCTACAGACTAAAAATTGCTTAGTCAAGGGATGTATTATATTCTAAAGTGTTTGAATTGGTAGCAAATTTCCCTTTGAGCAGTGGCACCAGTTTATACTCTTGCCAGCAATATATAAGTGTCTGTCTCCTCAAACTCTCCCCAAAACCATTCAAGCCAGAGTAATTTGATAGATAATCATAATAGTAATAGTAATGGTTAACATTTATTGAGGGCTTACTATCTGCTATTCTGAAAAGTTTATGTTAAATTCACTCTATTCTCATGAAAGTTCTACGAGTAGGTACTACTAACATTCCCATTTTGCAGAGGAGGAGACTGAGTTCTGTAGAGATTAAGTAACTTCCTCAAGATCAGGCACCTAGAAAGTGGTGGTAGCACAGGGACAGGAAACCAGGGGTCTGACTCCTGAGCCGTCACTCTTAACCTCTATGCCGCACTATCTCCTGATTGCTGATTCCCCATTATTTTCACGTGTGTTTCATTGACTCTTATTGTGGTTACACTAATTTCATAGGTTAAATTCTTCTTTTGTGAATTGCCTATTCCTGCCTTGGCCTAACTTTCTATTGTGGCGCTTAGCTTTTTCTTATTGATTAGTAAGAGTTTCTTGCGTATTATGTTACAAATAGTTTTCCCAGTTTGTTGTCTGCCTTTTAATGTAGTCTTTGATTATTTTTGATGTCCCAGTGTTTTAAATTTTTACAGCCAAAACTATCACTATTTCTTGGTGGATTCCTTTGCTTTATACTTAGGCCTTCCCACACTGAAATTACATAAACATTCACCTATATTTTTTTCTAGTTCTTGTATTTCATTTTTTATGTTTAACTATCTAATCCATCAAAATCTGTTTTCTTGGTTAGCTAAGAATCAAGGTAAGAATTTCTTCAAAGTATTCTTTTTCAAAATTTAAACCAATCCATAATTAACAACGTGTAGTTCCCCCTCTGGATGTGAATTGACTCTGTTCTCCCCGCCTTTGAGCAGACGCTAGCTACTCCAGGGTATTTCTGTTCCTACCTCTGGTCATTCATCTCCGTCTCCATTTCCACCTGCCATGTTAGTGCTCTCCGCCTTCAGTATTCTATCCCTAGCCCAGTTCTCTTTTAATCTGTCAGGGTCTCATTGAGTGAACTCATCCCCTCCTGGAAACTTTTTATCTACCTGTACCTCCAGCCCCACCGCTGAGCTTTTGTTCTATATATCTCAAGGCCTACTGGTCAGTCCCCCAAAGCCTTAAAACCAGCACATCCAAAACTGACCTTTTCTATTCCATCCTGTCTTTTTTTGTATTCTCTGTCTCTTTTGGTTATACCACCATCCACGCAGCCTCTCACACCAAAACTGTCTTTTTTTTTAAGATTTTTTATTTTTCCTTTTTCTCCCCAAAGCTCCCTGGTACATAGTTGTGTATTTTTAGTTGTGGGTCCTCCTAGTTGTGGCATGTGGGATGCTGCCTCAGCATGGCTTGATGAGTAGTGCCATGTCCGCACCCAGGATTCAAACCAGTGAAACCCTGGGCTGCCGAAGCAGAGCACGCAAACTTAACCACTCGGCCACAGGGTCGGCCCCAGAACTGTCTTTTATCCCACATATCTAATATATTTTCACATCCTACCAGGTTTGCTCCCTGAACATTTCTGTGATATATCCCCTCATCTCCATGCTCACGGTCACATTTATTGCCTGGCCAACTGCAGAAGCTGTAGGTGGTTGATCTGCCTCTAGTCTTGCCCCTTTCAGATTCATCCTTTTCCTTTCTTTAAATTAGTCTAATGTAAAAGTCTGACTGTGTATTCCTCTACTTAAAACTCAGCCATGGATAAAGTATGAGCTCCGTAGCATGGCATAAAGACTCTGGATTCAGCCCACTTGTTATATTTAGGAACTATTAATACTCCTCTAGCCTCACCTCCTAGTACTCCCTTCCACTCATCCACACATATTTTCTCCAGCAATTTCTTGAATATGCCGTGCTGTAACATGCTCTTTTGCGTTTTCACATGATGTGGAAGGTTTTTCTTCCTCTGCCTGGAAAATATAGCAAATAAAACACTAATAAAGCATTCACTGAGGAAGAAGTCTTCCAGAAAGCCAGAGAAAACTTTAGATAACTGCTTCATAGTCTCAAAAAAAGGTAACATAAACAGAGAATCTATGAAACCCTAGCTCAAAGGGGAGGTAAAATAGTGAGTTGAAAAGGGAGGTAGAAAAGCTAAGGAAAGAGTTTGAAGAGGGATGGGAAACACCATTCAAAGGAGCAAAGAGTGGAACGTATGCTGTAGAAAACCAAATAAATGACTTGGAAGACAGGCTTCAGAAAACCACACGGGAAGCAGGAGAAAAAGATGAAGAGTCGGATCAAAGCAGTTAGAGAGTGGGTGATAGAGATGAAGACTGACAGCGACATGCCAGCATTTAGATGCCAATGTTCCTGGCAGAGAGAACAAATGGAATAGAAAATGCTCTTAAGGGATATAATACGAAAAGGTTCATTAAATAAAGAAAAGCTTGAATCTGCAGATCCAAACAGCTCATCATATTCCGGGAAAGAATATAATAGAAAATGATTAACCCCGAGACACACATATTGCTGAGGTTACTTAATCTCAAAAGTAAAGAAACCCTATGAATATACAGGCTGAGAAGCAGTCATTTAGGACAAGTACACCTAACTTAACATGTGTCAGGTGCTTGAGTCCTCACACCAGCCCTGAGAGATTGATCCCAGGACCCAATTCTCAGACAAGAAAACCGAGGCCCTCAGTTGAGGAGACGAAGTGGGGATACCAACCCAGGACCTCGAGTCTCATCATTAAACTAGTGCCCCACCTACAAAGGGCAGAAATATCAGTCTGGACAATACTGCACCTCTCTTCAGAAGATGCCAGCCTAAAATTCTGTAAAAATGATAAACTTTTGCAAAGAATTCTCTACCTATCCAAGTGGCCATTTATGTCCTAAACAACATAAATATATTCTCAATTATGCAGAAAGTTAAATATAAGGCGAGTAGTGCTTCTTTTCTTCAGCGAAATTATTTCATTTTGTACAATTGAATTTCACTAAAGGAGATACCCAAATGCATGATTTGTGTGAATTACACATAATATATATTAAGACTATAAGAAAGTTTGTGGGGAGATTCCCACTAGGTCAGGAATTCTTTCCAAGCAGGGGCTGAGTGTCTCATTGTCTTTGGATCCCACACATGACTTGGGTTATAGGCATTGGTCTCACTGAAGGGTGGACTCGATCTCCGTAAAACAGCCCAGTCGCCCGTTTCAATGCAGGACCCAAATCAGTATCATAGAAACAGGATCATGTGAGGCAGTGTGTGCATCACACGCTTTGTTCTACTAAAAGGGCCTAGAAAACCTGCAGCTGCACTGGCTCAGACATCACCAATAAGCACAACACCACCTGCAGGCACACCGTCTTTGATCAGGACTATGAGACAAAGGCCCTGCTTCTTGGCGTGGGTCCAGACTCTTGCAGACTCTTGCCTCATGAGGTCTCTAACTTTGTGCTGAGCTGCCAGGACCGCTTCAGTATTGTCTGCCTCTCAGATCTTACGGGCAAGGGTCCGTCAGCTGAAAGTTCAGCGTCACAGAGGAGCTGCACTTGAGGTGAGCCCTCTGCACAGCTGCCAGGCCTGGTGAAGTGCTCAGCAGGATATCAGAAGCCCTACGTTCTTTGGGGAGGCAACAGCTGAGGTCCACTCAGCCTCAGGATGCATTTTCACTGCACTGGTAACTGCTATTGAAACCCCAAATGTCTGGGCATCCTTGATTTGTTTCTTCAAGTTACTGAAGCCTTTTCCACCAGCTTCAGATTCTCCTGAATACAAGCCTTTGCGGGAGGCCATCCAGCTGCATCTTTGGACTCCCTCTTGTGTTTTAAGGGTCCTGACAGTGGCAACCAGCCCTGCCACAGGAGAGATGGGACTAGAAGATCAGCATTTGGTGTCAAAAACCTTTTCATCATCTCATACCCATCATAATGGCTACTATTAAAATAAAAACAAAACCCAGAAAATAACAAGTGTTGATGAGGATATGGAGAGATTGGAATCTTTGTGCACTGTTGATGGGAATGTAAAATGGTGCAGCCACTATGGAAAACAGTATGATGGGTCCTCAAAAAATTAAAAATAGAATTACCGTATAATCCAACAATTCTTCTTCTGGGTATATATCCCAAAGAACTGAAATCAGGGTCTATAAGAGAGATTACAAATCATGCACTCAATTCATAGCAACATTTAGAATAGCCAAGGGGTAGAAACAAACTATGTGTCCATCGGCAGATTAGTGGATAAGCAAACCGTGGTCTATCCACATGGCAGAATATTATTCAGCCTTAAAAAGGAAGGAAATTCTGACACATGCTACAACACAGGTGAAGCTTGAGGACATTAAGTGAAATAAGCCAGTCCCAAAAGGACAAATACCGTATGATTCCACTTATATGAGTACCCAGAATAGTCAAATTTATAAAGACGTAAAGTAGAACGGTGATTGCCAAGGGCTAAAGGGAGAGAGGGATATGGGAAGTTGCTGTTTAATGGATACAGAGTTTCCATTTTGCAAGATGAAAAAGTTCTGGAGCTTGGTTGCACACCAATGTGAATGTACTTAACAATACCGAACTGTACATTTAAAAATGGTTAAGATGGTAAATTTTACCACAATTAAAATTTTCCTTCATTACAAAGTTTGCTCCAATCCAGCTTCAGTGACTATTATAGGGCCTTCAGAGCCAGCAAGCTTTAGTGCAGTTAGGTCTGCTGTGCTAGAGAAGTTCGTGTCCATCAAGAATGAATACTGACGGTCTCTCTAGTGTCCGCACAAGATGGGGCTTGGCGCATTCTTCATGAGCACTGTCAAGGCACCACTCACCCCTAGATCTTCAGCATTTCTAGGACCCCCTTTTTGCCACCATTTTTCCCAGTCTCTCTTTCCTATCTTTGAGAGCACTGATGATAGCCAAACACCCATGATTTCACTCACCACAGAGAAGTCAGTCTGTGTCGTCACTCCAAAGGAATCTGTCACTGGGATCCAAAGTCTTTGCCAGGTTATGGTTTCTAGACCAATATTCAGTCTTGAAATTCTGCTTAATTCTTTATAGGGTCAGTCTTCTCAGTTCCTACTCTTTATAACCTTCAGATTTGGGCATCAAACAATGTCTTTACTCCGTTGACTCGAGGTACCAAATGGTTAAAGAGCTCTCTATCCCATCTGTGTTGGTTCATGGAATATACATTATCAACAGCAGCAGAAAAAGGTTTTAAGTGTCTCGATAGAGTGGATGTCAACTGTGAGGCAGCGGTCAGACCCTTCCATAGGAATGCCCTGAGAGTCTACTTCCTTCAGCACCATCTTTTACTCCAAAAGTGAGGCCCTGACATGCTGTCGAATATATGCAACACAGTCTGATGAAGAGCTTGCACTGACCTTTCGGGTTATTCTAGTCACTACCACATATTTTGTATTAGATTGGTGTTTTGAGCATTCTAGTGTTTAACAGAACCTTAATCTTAGTTTGACCATATAATTCTACCTAGAGAGCAAACCAGCTTCTCAAGCCCAGGTTACCAATGGGCTTTGATTTACAAAATTATAATATATTAATATCGCCTGGTACAAGTGTCACTTGATACTAAGCTGGTTCAACTGCATAATCCACTTTCCTGGCCCAGATTTCTCCAGAACTACTGTGCTATGCATTAATTAACATGGGTCCAACTCCAGCAGGAACGGCACTCACCCTCTTTCCTCTATCATAAGCCACATTGTTCACAGCTTTTCTCCCAACAGTCTTTGACACAATTGATTTCAGGGTCTACAATTATTGCTGTAGGTTTGATCCACTCACCTTTCATCATTTCAGATCAATCATTTGCAACCACCAGGACATTGGTTTATTGCTTCCTCATCCAGAATGGCAGTCATTGAGTGACATGTGGTCACTCTGGCATTGTTTTACAGAAATGGGTCATTATTGGGGCAGTAAGTCTCATACTGCCACCTGTAGTCTGTGTCACTTTCTCTTTGAGGAGTTACCACCATATTTTAGGTCTACAAGGAATAAAAGTCATTTAGGTTACCTCTAAGCAAGTTTTCTTTCCAGGACTGGTGCTAGCCAATCTCTTCTTTATCCTTTTGGGAGTACAGTGGCATTGATTACTGTTTTGGTATTTATGGATTCTCTGAATCCAAAGGTGACTTTGCTATGAACCCATGTACACCAGAGCCTTCATTCAAAAATGGGATGTATTTTAATGCCTCCGCTTCTATTGTTGTCCTTACTAACTTAATACGAGTGGCATTGATTCTTAGCTCCTTAGCAGCCTTCAACTTCACATCCATATAAAGATTTGAATCATCTTTCTTGCCACTCTGTCAAATTGCCAGGGCTGATGGGAAACTAGATACTTGCTCCTGCTCTCAGTGTCTTGGCTCTTCAGTCTCTCCTTGACTTTCTCAGAGACAACCTTCCTATTCAGGATTCATGCCAGCGTCATGGCCCCAGTAGTCTCCTGCCTCCTCTGGATTCTGTCCATATTTGTATGTGACAAATAACTTCCACATGGAGATGACATGGTATGATATCATACCATGATAGAGAGAAGTGGCATGATATCATTCTTTGTGATTCTTCCCAGAAAATCTATAGAATGCAAAAATAAATATTTGTCAGTAATAGACTGTGACAATCCTAGAAAATACATACATAAAAGTGGGAGAGGGAGAGAGGTAGGTAGTATGAGTATGCGAAACCATTAGTCCGAGGTTCTTCGTTGCAAATTACAGAAGCCAACCCTGAGTGAGTAAATATAAAAGGAATTAATTAAAGGGATTTTGGACAGCTCATAGAATTGTTGGAAGGGCTAGAGAACTGGGCTTAAGACTCAGCTTCTGGAATTAGCACTCAAAACCATGTTGCAGAATAGTCTGATAAGGGAACCACTCAATGACGACCAAGAACTTGTAGCCAAGGCTACTGCCACTGCCACCAGAGCATGAGCTCCCAATCCCTTCCCTCTTGGGTCATTAGTCAAAGTCTGGCACATATGTGTCTCATAAACAGAATCAATTTATATTCAAGTAGCAAGGGGTTCTGGGAAAGTGGCTATTTAATATTTTCAGATCCTATTAAGAGAAGTAATCTTTTCTGCACACTGAGACTCATAAAGTAGTTTCCTCCAAACAAAAAGAGTTCAGTTGCTGGGGGGGCAAGATGCATGACAACTGCCCACTGTAGCCACTTTCCTCATATTTCATGGGTGTGAATCAATAGATACAACTTTATTTCTGAAATTGATTAACATATTTCAAACATAGTAAAGCTATATAGAAGTAATTTAACTTCTAAATTACTAGAGGACAAGAAATAAAGACCATAGAAAATAAACTAGAAAAAGAGACTGTAAAAATTAAAAAAGCAAAAATAAAACAACAGAAGCATTACCAAATATATCTGTCTTAACAAGAAGTGCTAAATGGAAAAACTAATTTAGACTCTCAGATTTAATTTAAAAGACAGAATGTATTTTGCACTAGACATCACTGAAATAAAGTGATTCAGGCTGAAAGTAAAAGGATAAGCAAAAATATACCAGATATCTACTATATAGAAAAGATCTATATGAGAAAACCTACAAAATCCATGAAAGAAATCAAAGATCTAAATAAACGAAGAGATATTCCATGTTCATGGATAGGAATTGTTAAGATGTCAGTTCCTCCCAACTTGATCTATACATTCAACACAATCCCAATCAAAATCACAGCAAGCTATCTTGTTGATATTGACAATCTGATTCTAAAGTTCATATAGAGAGGCAAAAAATACAGAATAGCCAACACATTATTGAAGGAGAAGACAAAGTTGGGAGACTGACACCACCTGACTTCAAGACTTACTATAAAGTTACAGTAATCAAGACAGTGTGGTATAGGCAAAAGAATGACAAATAGATCAATGGAACAGAACGGAGAGCCCAGAAATAGACCCACATAAGTATAGTTAACTAATCTTTGATAAAGGAGCAAAGGCAACACAATGGAGAAAGGATAGTCTTTTCAACAAATAGTGTTGGAATAACTAGCCATCCACATGTAAAACAGTGAATCTGAACACAGACCTTACACCTTTCATAAAATTTAACTCAAAATGAATCATAAACCTAAATGTAAAAGGCAAAACTATAAAACATCTAGACAATAACACAGGAGAAAATCTATGTGACCTTGGCTTTGGCAGTGAGTTTTTAGTTGTAACACCAAAAGCACAATCCATGAAAGAAAAAATTGATGAGCTGGACTTTATTCAAATTAAAAACTTCTCTGAGAAAGACACTGTTAAGGGGATGAAGAGACAAGCCACAGATTGGGAGAAAATCTTTGCAAAACACATATCTGATAAAGAACTGTTACTCAGAATATACAAACAATGCTTAAAATTCAACAATGAGAAAAAACAACCTTGTTAAAAAATAGGCAAAAGATCTGAACAGACACCTCACCAAAGAGATGGCAAAGAAAGTGTATGAAAAGATGCTTCATATCATATGTCACTAGAGAATTACAAATTGAAATAACAATGAGATACCACTACACACCTGATAAAATGACTAAAATCCAAAAACCTGACAATATCAAATGCTGGTGAGGACATGAGGCAATAGGTCTCTCATTCATTGCTTGTGGGAATGCAAAATGGTACAGCCACTTTGGAAGGCAGTTTCTTAAAAAGCTAAACATAGCCTTACCATGTGATCCAATTATATAAAAAATATACAAAGCAAAATATGAGGAAATATCAGGAAAGATGGATAAGTTTTGTAAGAGTCTAGTATGTCTTTCCTAGTCCTTGGTGGATCAACTAGAGAAAAAAGAAGTATGCATATATTAATAGTAAAATTAATAAGGTTGGTCTGAGATAGATAGATAGATAGTAGATAGATATCTTTATCCAGAAAATACCAGGAACACTTTTCTATAAGCACCACTCATATAAACACTTAAATACATTCTAAGAAGTAGATGTGGGTCTTACCACTTTCTTTGACCATAATGCAACAAAATTAATGGTGGCAATGGTAGGGAGTAAATGTCAGCCTCGGTAACCTTTTAAAACTCTCTCTTGGGGGGCCGGCCCCATGGCCAAGTGGTTAAGTTCGAGCGCTCCGCTGCAGGCGGCCCAGTGTTTCGTTGGTTCGAATGCTGGGTGCGGACATGGCACCACTCATCGAGCCACGCTGAGGCGGCGTCCCACATGCCACAACCAGAAGGACCCACAACTAAGAATATACAACTATGTACCGGCGGGCTTTGGGGAGAAAAAGGAAAAAAATAAAATCTTTAAAAAAAAAGAGATGTTATTAAAAAAAAAAACTCTCTCTTAAACAATGAAATTGATTTTGCGAAAGCCAAATGTAAGTGTGTAAGACATATATTTTTTTATAAAACACTCAAAGCCCAAAAGGATGTAAAAGATGACTTGAATAAAGGAAAGTGATACTTTGTTCTTGAATAGGCAGAGTCAATATTGTAAAAATGTTTATTCTCTCTAATGTATAAATTCACTACAAATCTAATCAAAATTTTATTTGTTTTTGGAGAAAGTGAAATTAAAATTATTCTAAATTTCAATTAAATAAATAAATGTGTGAGAGAATCCAGAAAGTTTTGTTTTTGTTTTTGTTTTTTTAAAGTATGTATGTTCAAAGAAGAAGATAGGTAGAATTTTTCTACCAGGTATTAAAAGTTATTATAGGGGCCGGCCTGGTGGTGCAGCAGTTAAGTTCCCACGTTCTGCTTTGGCGGCCTGGGGTTCGCCAGTTCGGATCCCGGGTGCGGACATGGCACCACTTGGCAAGCCATGCTGTGGCAGGCATCCCACATATAAAGTAGGGGAAGATGGGCACGGATGTTAGTTCAGGGCCAGTCTTGCTCAGCAAAAAAAAGAGGAGGATTGGCAGCAGATGTTAGCTCAGGGCTAATCTTCCTAAAAAAGAAAAATTATAAAATCATAATACTTAAAGATTTATGATATCCCTTTAGGAATAGATGTATCAGTGGAACAGGACAGGAAGTCCCTAACTAGAGCCAAGTATATTGGAAATTTGGAATGTGATCCAGGTGGCATCTCAAATCAGTGGGGGACAGATAATTAATAAATGTTGCTGGAAATTGCTAGCACTTTGAGAATAAATACAGCTGTATACATCACTAATTTTATCCAGATAAATTTCAGATGGATTGTATATGTCTGCTTGGGCTGCTGTAACAGAATACCACAGACTGGCTTAAACAGGAAAAATTTATTTTCTCACATTTGTAGACCCTAGAAGTCCAAGATCCAGGGACCAGCAGAGCTGATGTCTGATGAGGCGTCTCTCCTTCAGTTGCAAACAGCTGCTTTCTCATTGTGTCCTCACATGGCCTTTCCTCTGTGGTCATGCAAAGAGAGAGCTTTCTGGTGTCTCTTCCTCTTCTTATAAACACACCAGTACTGTTGGATTTGGGCCCCACCCTCATGACTTCATGTAGTCTTACTAACCTCCCCAAAGGCCCTGTCTCCAACTACAGTCACGTGGGGCATTATGGCTTCAACTTACGAGATTTGGGGGACACAATTCAGGCTATAACTTTGATCAAAGATTTAAATATAACAAATAAAGCCATAAAAGTACTAGGAAAATATGAGCAAATGTTTTTATAATATGAGCTTGGGGAGACCAAACTTATCACAAAATCCACGGTTTATATAGTAAAAGTTTTGACTACATTTAAAAAAATTCTTTATGGTAAAAATCTCCCAATCAACAAAGTAAGGAAAACATTTGCTACCTGAATAACAAAGGGTTAATTTTTCTGAGAAATCCGTGAGAAAAAAAAGAACCCCTGTTTTTTTTCAATTGCACAAACAACATGAATAAGTAATTTAAAAAGAAGAAATGTAAATGGTCAAATATATGAAAAGACATTTACCTTCATAAGTAGTACAATGCTGAGATCCACTTTAAAAAAACTGAGATCCAGACTATTGATGTTCTCAATCTTTTCTGAAATCCAGGGTCGTCCGTCCAACTGTGAAATGAAGTGAGCCATTTTGAGGGTTGGAGTGGAAACTGATATAATCTTCCCAAATGGCAGTTTGAAATATGTATCAAAATGTTTACTGTGCATACACTTTGACCCAGCATTCACACTTCTAGGAATTTACCCAATGGAGACAATCTCAAATAATGAAGGACAGTGAGAATTTCAGCAGAGCACTATTATAATATCAAAAAATTATATTTTTTGACTGTCCATCAATAGAGATTGGTTTAGTAAGTTTTATACAGACAATGCTATAATCTATTATCATTAAAAACAATGATGTACACCTGCGTGTACTAACTGAAAAAAGCATGTTCCAGAACAGCATGTAAAATTGCACAAAGATGGATAGTGAGGTGTCTGAAAAGATGTTCACCAAAATATTATCTCCAAATGGCAGGGTTTCAGTTGATTTCTGCTTCCATCTTTGTACTTTTTGGGGTAATTTTACAAACAAAAAAAGGATTATTGTTGTAAAGACAATAAAGCTCCTTCAAAAATAAAGTTCTTCCTGGGAACCACCTCCCCCACAGACGTACCACCTCCCCCCTCCCACTCACCGAGGACCCGGTTACTCCCGCCTCCTCTGAACTTCTTATCATTTGTATAGTACAGCAATGTTTGAAGAGGGAGGAGGGTGCCATGGGAGGTGACCACATCGTGCAATAAGCAGAAAAAGCAACTCTTTCTGCTCTTTCCACGTTGGAGCTCACCAGCACACCATCAACTGAAGCAACTTGTGTGTCAAACCCAGGAGTTTGTTTTTCACTACTGTCAATTAAATTAAACAAATTTTATTATCCGCATGTCCACTATTCATTCTGTATAGATCTGTGTCTTCTTCCCTATTCCCTTAGGTACTAATAGCCAAACGCAAAATAAGACCATATTTTTATGTAAACACACTGCATAAAAATCATAAATTATATTCCAAACTTATGTGTAAATTAGGTTGAGATGATCTGCACAGCCATCAGCGTGGATACTCCAGGGCTGTTCAGTGGCCCAAATGGCAGGTGTCCAGAAGTCGGCCGGGACAGTCCTCTGGGCATCGACTTTTGACTCTCGCTTCGCGTTTGTATTTGAACCAGGGTTTTTTCCTTGTATTTTTTCCAACAGATTTGTCTTTAACATGTCTCACCCTTATTTTTTTCTGGCACTTCCTGAGAGTTGGGCTAGTGCTGCCAGTTTGTGAATTCTTTAGAAAGAACACATTGTGTTTTTATGGTTTTATTTTTTCAGAAAATAAAACACATACTGTTAAATTTATGAAGCTAAACCAGAAAATTCTGAAGCCAAAGCCAAAGCCAGTCGTCGTTAAAACAGAAGACGAGTGAGCCTCAAATAGCGTGGTCTTCCCTGTGGAAAATTGAAAAAGAGCAAAAGCGGGAGGTCGTCATGTTCTGATAGTCACTGTCAGGTGACTAAAAGCGATGGTGAAATCCAGGGAAGGGTTTTAATTAAGATGCTAAAGGATGTTAAGGTTGAAGGAATGAGAATTCTAAAAGAAAATCAATTTGCAGTGTGTCCTGTGCCCCGGCAGAAGCCCAGCGGCAGTGCCTGTAGATGGGCCGTTTGATATGTGCCCGTCGGAACTCCGTCCTCCTTGTCCTCACTCCACCTTCTGCTGGTTTAGCAGGTCGGCTTTAACCCTTTTCTTCATTTCCTCATCCTCTCCCAGGAACCTTCAGAGCTCTCGCCCAGAACTTTAGAAATTAAACCATTGAGGTGACAACTTTCTGCAATCAAATGTAGAGATAAATTTAAAGAAGAATGAGCAATTCTAGAACAGGTACCAGAGAAAAGGAGAAAAATCTCTGCATTAAATCGAAGAGGAGAATGTGAGCAGTAGGACAGGAAGATGAGAGGTGCATTTGAGAGGAAAGGGCTCCTCCACTTCAAGGGGACGTTTTGTTTAGGGGCCCGGACGTCAAATTGCCCTGACGATTTCCGAGAAGTGTCTTCATGTCTATTTCTCAAATACCCTTTCTGCCCTACCAGAAAGTAGCCAAATACAGTCGTGCGTCACTAACGACAGGGATATATTCTGAGAAAGATGTCGTTAGGCAGTTTCATCACTGTGTGAACATCGTAGAGTGTACTTATGCAAACCTAGATGGTACAGCCTACTGCACACCTGGGCCACATGGTACTAACCTTATGAGTCCACTGTTGGATATGTGGTCCATCATTGACTGAAACGTCATATGGTGCGTGACTATAATGAAATCATAACATGCGGTATATGTAACAGCATCCATTCTGTCGTTTAGCCATAAACCAGCAGGTATTGCCATTCCCATTTACAGGAGTGGAAACTGAGTGCCGGAGTGTTTATCTTGCCCAATTTGACACAGCTCATTAGTGCTGAGTGTAGCCGGTCAGGAACATTGTTTCTTCACTCACAACCCTGTGCGTCCTAAGAGATGCCACTGGCTTCCTAGAATCCCTCTTGAGCTAGAACCTACTCATTCTGTTCATTTTTCAGCTCTAAGTCCCAGAAACCTCTTGAGTGACTCACTAGTTTCTATCAGCAAATAAATTACTTTTTTGGCGAACTTGCCAAATGATTGAATTAGGGCTTCCTTTGTGGAAACTTGGGATATGTCACAACTGAGAGGTGGTCAGAGCCATACAGGACATGTGCCAACATATTGAAAGTGTTTGGTGAAGTCAAGGTCCAGCGTGGATCTGGGTTCATCATTCTAAATAAGCTAAGTGAGGGCCTTGCTCTTCAGGGATGACAGCCGTGTAATAACAGCTCTTACTTAGGTTAACTCGGAGATGTCAAAACTCTCTTTCGAACATCATAGACTCACCTCTCAATGTGCAATCAACTTTTGATGTGGAAAAAAAAAACAACTTTATGTTGATGATAGTAAACAGCAGCTAATCCACTATAATGGACATTTGACTTTAGAATTCAGAGAGGGACTCTCTGTTATATTACTCATTTATTTGCATATATCTCCCACTCCCTCTGGTTTCCTCCAAGTATAACCATACCCATTCCCAAGTGGATGTTATCTGTGGCCTAGGACCCACCAGGTGGGCAGAAGCCTCTCCCCATACAGGTCGTTTACCAACAATTGAGAATTGCCTATATTGATCTGGATCAATACAAAGTAGTTACTGGGATCCACTCACAGCCACGTGTCTTAGTTTTGCTGCTGTAACAGAATAGCATAGACTGAGAGGCTTAAACAATAGAGACTCGTTTCTCACAGTTCTGGAGGCTGGGAAGTCCAAGCATAGGATGCCAGTATGGTCAGGTGCTGCCGAGGCTCTCTTCCTGGTTTACAGATGGCCGCTTTCTTGCTGTGACCTCACGTGGAGAGAGGAAAGATCATGTCTCTCGTGTCTCTTCTTATAAATGCACTAATCCTATTCATGAGGGTTCCACCCTCATGACCTAATTACTTCCCAAAGTCCCTACCTCCAAACATCGTTACACTGGAGATTTAGGCTTCAACATAGGAATTTGAGGGGCACACAAACATTCAGTTCATAGTATCATAATATGGAATTATCTAGAGATTGTTCTTAGGAACTGGTGTGTTGATCTCAAATACTTCCCAATGTTAGAAGAAAGAAAAGCAAATTCACAAGGATGTGCCCTGCAGTGTTTGCTTAGAATTTAGAGATGAGACATAGACTGTACTGTCCTGAGGGTTCCTCTAGCAATAACTGGCATAGAATTTCTTCTATTGGAGTGTGCACCAAGTTTGACCTTGTGAAGAAACCGTTGCACCACGTGGGCTGCAACCTGGCTGTGCTCTCGACAATAATCCTGCTTTGTTTTCTTGGGGTGGAGGGAGGAGTATGCAAGCCATCAAAGATGCTTGTAACTGATTCCAAGTAGTATTGTTAAGTAGACCAGGATTGCTGAGAAATAGATGTGAGTCGCTTTACTTTAGATGCAAAGGATAAATGCAGTGGGTGTCACAGCCAGAATAGTAATTATGTCATCTATCTTGTCGTGGAATGTGACTATAGTAATTGCAACATTTTCTCCCATCATTGAAGCTTGTAATTATAGTGCAACTAACGGGATTATGTGCTAACTTGGGCTGTTGTAATCACCTCTTTTACTCTGAAATGTAATGGTAAAATTCCACACTTGTTCCCAGACTGCCGATTCTTTTTAACATCTGTTGTCTTGTAACTCTTAACAGTTCAATACTAAAGAGAGGAGGCAGAGACGCTGTGGGCATTTCATAACACAGGACTCAAGATAAAGCAGACTTTAGGCTTGACGAGAAAGCATAAACAGTAAGGGAGTTTTACATTTCCAACCAGAATAAAAATTTCTCTTTGAAAGCAAATAGTCTATTTTATGTTTCAAAGATGGCAGATGTTTTATGAGATTTGGCAATGTCTGCAACCCATAATATATGCACTGAAGGAAACTTTCAACCATAAAAATCAATCTAGGGCTAATTAAGAAAACCCTCCCACTTAATCTAAGGAGCCGGTTTAGGTTAATCAGCGCCTGGATACTAAGCTGTGTGTCAGGTTGTCACGTGTCATGTGTAAGGCTCATTAAGATGTTCATTTATTTACATATTTATCTTTTCAGATCCTATTACAACAAACTTCAAGGGTTATCCAAGAGACTTTGGTTACAGACGAGTAAGGGGACATTGGACACCACGTGAAATAAGGGGGCTGACGGCTAAGGTGGAAAAGCCCCCTGATTCCTTTGTTGTCAGCTGATCTGCACTCTCTGAGACCATCCTTTACAGTATTGGTTCAGTAATCTGAGTGCATCTAGGAAATTAACATTGCATGGAACCATCCCAGATCCACACATTTGGTCTTAAACTGGGCGCTTATTTCTTGGCGCTAACACCAGCTTCCTTATGATTTCATTCCCGTTGTACAGGTGCACGGACAGGACTCCGCAATCCAGGAGTGTAGTTGTAACTAAGCAAATGCATCTGTGATCTTAAAGCAACAACAAAAGGAGGCAATCTAAGAATAGCTTGTTTTCTTGAAAGAAAAGTTGTGGCATCAAGTGAAGTATCACCTCTGGAGGTGATAGAAAAATCCCTAGATTAGACCTGCATAGAACCATCAAGACCAGACATTAACAGCATAGTTGTTAGAATGTCGTAGACGCAGGGCTGCGAGGGGGCAGATACACTGATGTGAGACGGGGATGTGGCCCGGCCCCATCATTCCTTCACTGGGCCGCCCCCGAAAGCGACATTGTTTGAGTCCCCTCCTCCGGTACCTTGGCCTGATGAACTGGTTGACGATGCAGCAGCCCCCAGTGAAGCGCCCTCTTGCGGTTGCCCTCAGGAAATGAAACTAATCGAATATGCTTGCCATGGACGTGGACAAGCATGTGAACAAGCAAACTGATCAAGGGGAAGGAAGCTGTAATTATAATTTAGCAAGCCAACTTCAGACCAGCTGAGACATGTTAAAATTTTTCAAGAGTTCATTTGAGCATACATCGATTCAAATCGGGCAGTGCCAAACCAAAAGTGGTTAGGAGTACTCCACTGACGGGTGCAAGGGCAGGCTTTTATAGAGAAGATGCTGAAGCATAGCAAAGAAATTATTTGATTGGTTATGGCTTAAGCGTTGCCTTGTTTGGGAAAGCCTAGCTGGCTGTCGGCGATCGGTTGTGCTTCAGTTTCTCTTTCTCCGGTTCCAGTGCATTGACTCTGGCTTAGGTTTACGTTAGTTTACTGAGTCTACCAAGACTTAGAGCCACCTCAGCCTAATGGCCTCCTGGCTTAATTACTTTTAACAGTGTGTAGGTCCCAGCCTAGAGGGAAGAGAGTCTTGGAGGTGACACTAGTAGAGTCTGTCCAAGCACTTCCCAGCATCGGGGGAGAGGAAGCAAGTCCCAGATGAGGAGACTTAGCTGTAAGGGTTTTCTTGCCCGCAAGGCTGTCCCTAGATTAAATTAAATAACCTAAGAGACTTTAGGGGCCAGACCCTTCTCCTTCTGGCCATGTGAGCTCCCAAGTAGCTGGTCTACAAGAAGAGAGAGTGCTGGCCTGGCAGATGAGAACATTCCAGTCCACTTGACAATTACAGTTTTCATTATCAATTAATCAGGAGCCTGTTGTAGCATATAGATTCTGTGACCAGACTGCTTACCTTCAAATTCTGGTCTTCTCTCTTACTAGCATGTGACCTTGAGCAATTTTCTTAACTTTCGTGCCTCAGTTTCCTCATCTGTAAAGTGGCTTTAAGTCTAGTACTCAGAAGACTTAAATGTGGTAATACACGTGACGATCCATTTGGCACAGTGCCTGGCACATACTAAGCACTCAGTAAATGTTAGCTATTATCTTTATTGTGGTTTTATATAGCCGTCTCTTGAACTTGTTTAATTTAGATCTGCCACAAGAGATGTCCATTCTTAGCATGCCAGAAAATTGTGCTTCTGGGCTCAGAAGGCTGGGGACCACCTCTGGATAAAGGCTCTTACCAAGGTAACTGCCATCGTGTGGAACTGGATGGGGTTGTCAGACTCCCCCGTCTCCTTGCCCTTCTCCATGGTCCCTCCGTGGTGTGCAACTATTTTGTGGTGTTTTAGCACATACTGATTATCCTAGTAACTTTATAATTTCTGAGTCTTCTCAATTCAATCTTCTAGAGGGCAAAAATCTTGCCTTATTCTTTCCCCTATATCCTCTCAATTAGCTGAAAGAGAGAGATTCAGTAAATACTTCTGATGTGAGATAACGAGGTTTATAGAGAATTCAGACCTAACGAAAGTATGTCCAAAAATAGAAATAGATGGGGAAAATGAAAACTAGAGCGGGATGATGGTCAGACAAGACCTTTTTGAGGGAACCATCTGGAAGAGCTCACTGGAGCCAGGGACTGAGACCCAGCGGAGCTGGGAGGACAGGTGGCTCTTAGAGGAGGAAGGGGGTTGTTCCAGCACGGCCACCCTTTTGTGTGCTGGCCGGGGCAGCAAACACCAGCTCGCAGTGGTTGGCAGAGGAGCCGCTAGACAAGTTCAACAGTCACGCTAACATGGTGGCCTTGGAGGAGACCGCGTGCCTCTCTGGAGTGGCGAGGACGGAGGTCATGGCCAGGGCAGTCGGGGAGAGCGCTGGGCTTTGCTTCGGAAGGTGCAGCAAGCCTGCTGCGGGCAGGGCTCCACACCCAGGTGCTGCCGCCTCACTGTGTGATTCTGCCTCGCTTGTGTCTCCATCGCAGCTTTGTGGGCCTCAGAGTAGCTTCCTGATCCTGCGCTACAGTCCCTTGTGATTGCTTCCCAGGGTCCCTGCAGGACTGCCCCTCCCCGGGGCCTGTATGTGCAGCCTCTGCCTGACCTGAGCAATTCCTGTATCGCTGGCCTGTAAATCCCTGCAAACTTCAAACGCTCCCATCCAAGCCAACAGACACTTCTTCTGGGTCTAAAATACTGGCCACGGTGCTGTCGGAGGCGGAATTATAGACCATTTAGAGTAAAAGGAACTTAAGAGATATCTAACTCCTGAACTTTACAATGAGGGAACTGAAGTCCAAGAGGTTGACGCGCTTGCCGAAGGTCGCACAGCCAGCTTAGGGGTGGAATGGAACTGAAGCCTGCTGCTCGTTGATACCCCGTTCTCCACTCCACACTGCCAAAAATGTGGACTTTCTCAGGGTGTAGGTTGACTCATCTGCTCAACTCCTAGTTGTTTTCTTTGAGGGGAAAATGCCTTATATGTCTCAACTGGAATTATTTGTAGAATTCCATCCGCCTGCTAAATTGGGTGAGTCTGGTCTGGAAATCAGAAGAAGAATTTCTGGAAAATGGGCTGATTTTAAAAACCTGGTGGGAATGTGTGTGGCTTGTATGCACTGGAGGCCTTAAAACATTTTTTTGTTCATTTGTGAAGTGTTTTTGTCATTCTAGAGAAAATTTAGACATTGAAGGTACTAAAAGGATATACTTATGCCTGCCTGTGGCCTCTAATAAGTTCTTGCAGGCAGAACAGCCTAATTGGCAGGATGAGGTAACTGCTCAGGCCATTCCTCTGCCGAGCACGTGACACAGACCACAAGTGAAATGAGCTAACTTCATCTTCCTCTTAGCAAATGCTTCTCAGCCCTCCGCCTCTCCCACCAGCTCTTCCTCTGGAATTCCTGCTCCTGAGCTAGGGGGAGCATTGGAGGCACAACTGCCATGTGTTAGCAGGCTTCAGAGAAGCCTGGAAGGAAAATGGTGGAGAAAGTGCTTTCTGGTCAGGAGCAACACTCTCTACAGGGGAGTGACCATTCTGAGTTAAAACATATGTGTTTATAATACCTAAACTAAAATACGATATGCTTATAATATGTGTTCTCTCTCTCTCTCTCTCTTTTTTTTTTTTTTTTTTGGTGAGGAGGAGTGGCCCTGAGCTCACAACTGTTGCCGATCTTCCTCTTTTTCCTTAAGGAAGATTGTCCCTGAGCTAACATCTATGCCAATCTCCCTCTATGTTGTATGTGGGATGCCATCACAGCGTAGTTTAATGAGCAGTGTGTAGGTCCATGCCCGGGATCCAAACCCATGAACCCCAGGCCACCAAAGCAGAGGGCACAAACTTAACCACTACATCACCAGGCCGGCCCCATAATATGTGTTCTATTGAGGAGGATAAAGTGTGTCTCTATGTTGTTCATGAGAGTGTATTGCAATAAAACAAGCAATAATAATAAGTACAATCACACTGGCTTGGTCAGGGCCAGCATTCTGCTTTATTCATCTAGAAATGATTTAGCAGAGTAATTGTGAGGCGACTGGCCTGGAGCATCTACTCATCACTCAACTGAGAGTAAAGCAAGGATGTCTGGACCTTATGCTGCTTCTCATTCCTCTCTAGATGGTGGTCTGCCATCCTGGGGCAACATGTCTTTCCTCAGAGACGTATTTCCAAACCCGTCTCCTTGGGGTTTGCACACACTCTCTCTCCAGGCTGGGAATGGCCTTGTCGTTGGCCTTGAACACAACACAGCCTATCCTTGGACTTGTCCACTCTCCACGTGGACACCTGTGCATCGGACCCGCTCTGAACTGACCTTTAACCCAGCGCCTGTGCTGTGTCTCCCACAGGTCTCCCAGGCCGCTGCCGACCTCCTGGCGTACTGTGAAGCCCACGTGCGGGAAGACCCCCTCGTCACCCCAGTGCCTGCGTCAGAAAACCCATTCCGAGAGAAGAAGTTCTTCTGCACCATTCTCTGACTGTCGGTTATGAAAATATCTCCTTCTCTGTCAGTAAAACCCCTGGTGGAGACCGTGCATGCTCTTAGCTTTAGGGAGCTCCGCCCACACCCATCCCTGCCCAACCAGGATGGCTGGGGCCTGTCTCGTCTTCTCATTGGTTTTCTTCATTGCATTCAATTTCACTTTTCTTTTTGTTTTCATAGTATTTTCTTTATTGGCAAAGCAAATAGACATTTTTGTAGCCAAATAACAAATGTGCCAAGGAAAGATAAATATGGATTTAAGCGTTTAAATTTTTTAAACATCAATTCCCAAGTTTAAATATATCAACTTAATACATTTCAGTGGATATTTGTTGAAAAGAAAAACTGTACTCAACAACCCCCATTCACAGTAATTCAGTACCAAATTAGAGCATTTTGACCAACTGAAATATATGGGTAAATTTTCACCTCCATGCCTAGAGAAGCAGTTCTGAAAGTTCACTATTTCCTGCTTTTCCATCTTCCTACTAGAAAGAAAAAAACCCACAGCATTGATGGTTTTCTTAGTGTGTATCTTCCTGCGGCCATGTGGCCCAGACCCCACCGAGGGCCCCGGCCTCTGTTTCCCACTGATTGTCACTGACCACCCTGGAGGTGGTCCTCCTACAAGTGTAGATGCAGTGGGTCTACTGGGTGGATATTGAAGCAGGCTTAACTGTAAATGTACACCGTGACAGCCATCTGTTTACGTGCTCCAGCTGGCCCAGCCAAGGGTGCCATCGTCCCTCTCCATACGCCACCTCTTCCTGCTCCCTCCTATTCTGGCTCCTCCTCAGTAGTTCTAACATGGGTTGTGTCAATAAGGACCCATTCTGGGCAAAGCACTAGGCCCCGTGGGCTTTCACAGGGTGGCCCCTGTCCCAGAGGAGTGAGGCATTGGGGCAGCAGCCCACTAGGTGCCATCCACTGATCTGAGCATTGCCACGTATTCACTTATTTAATCCTCCAACAATAAATAAATGCCACGAGAGTACATCTGTTTTAAAGAGAGGGAAACTGAGGCACAGAAAGGTCCTGTCGTTTCCCCAAAGTTATAGATAGTAAGCAGGAAAACGGGGGCTCAGTAGAGGTGGTCTGGCCCAGAGCCCTCCCTGAACCTTTGAGCTACGCTGCCTTCCAGGTCTCCCTGGGTGCGGGTGGGTAGACCCCCAAACGACCTGAACCTCCTGCTGCAAAGCACTCGCCCTGTGGTCCACTGGGCAGCTCATGTCCCATCTTCTCTGGGAGGAGGCCTGTTGGTCCGTATTCTGGCAGCTTATGGAAGATGATCCGTGGATGCCCCAGTGGAAGGCTAGACAGCTCTTGGTTTTTCTGAGAGAAACTCGCAGGCGCCACCTTAAACAAACTCAGACCACCCCCGATGAAAGAACAGAATAAACCATGGGGGCAGAGAGCTCTTTGTCTAAGTTTGTTCTGCTCCGTTTGTTTGGAAACCCTGTCTCTCTGGCTCTGACAGCGGCTTGCTGTGTGATAGAGGGCAAGCCATTATGACCCTGAGATGCTCTAACCTGCACATCGGGGATAATGGTAATTCCTCCTCCCGCCTTTCTGTCTAGAGAATATCGAGAGGTGCTGCACAGATGAAAGCTCTGATTATCATTTAAAACAAATAAAATGTACTAAATGCCAAGATATAACATAGGGAAGAAGGCATGACTTCAAAGGTACCACTGTTCAGTTGGAGGAATAATCTGCAAAGAGCCAAATATAATTTCAGACCAATTAATGACTTGCTACCCTTGTAAATGGTTTTAGTACATTCTTATTCTTTGTTTCTTTTGTTGAAACCCATTTTTAGTTGCATTAAAGCTCACTGATAATATCAGTGTTGTTAGGAAGCTGTGTGCTCAAACTATAGGAGAATTGTATGCTGTACGTGATAATAAGATTTCAGATCCTTCTCTATTTTGGTTTATGACCAGCGTCTCTTTATTCTGTGGTCCATGTCAACATCATTAACCTGATAAAGCAAAGCACAATTCATAAAAGCACATCAGAGACGCGGAGAAAGTGGGACAGCATGGAAACGGGCTATAAATCAGGTCAAGAAAAAAATGTTCTTCTAGTCTTCCGCCTGACTTTCTCCCCTGTGTTTTTACTTCTACTGTCCCTCCATATTCTGCCTCCCCTTTTTTTCCTCTTTTTCTTTTTCTTCCTCTCTTCCTTACTTTGCTCTGTGAGGTGCTTGTCTTTTACTGTACCTTTTCCTTCCAAACCTATGGCATTTCTTATGGCTTGCCTCTCCTGAAGTGTCCCTGAGCTCAGAGCTGTCTTCTTAAAGACCAGTTTGAGTACATGGGCTATGAGATGCACCAACGTGTGAATGAGCCCTGTCCCCCTTCTAGCAATCATTGGGAGGTGAATGAAATGGAGTGATCTTGTAGTGGACACTTGTCATTTTGTGTCTCCAGTTTGGCTATCCAGCATCTGACCCCTCTTCCTCTAGGGGGAAATCGCCCCTTACATATAAATTCAGTGGGATGCAGTAACCCCTTCCACTGTGGATGCTGAAGTGGGGAGGTCTTCCCTGTCTCTCAGGTGCACCCCCCCTTTCCAGCACCAACCAGCCAGGGAGTGGCCAGTGACCCTGGGTGAACTACTTGGACTCCCCTGCTTGGGAGTGTGAGCTTGGAGCAAGTGACGCAGAAATGAAGGGATGCTGAGGTTCATTTCATGGGAGCTGCAGTGGTCCAGGGGTGGCAGTGGCCCAGCGGGGGGGTGTCTAGGACTGGCAGGCTGCAGGGATGGCATGTCCACTGGTAACAATGTCCAGGGATGGCAGTGTCCTGAGAAGACCATTCCTTGGCCCTACTGAGCTGTCTCATCCCCGCCCATCTTTTTAGGTCTTCTTTCTAGCTTTTTCTCAACTCTTTGAGCCTCCAAGCTCCATCCAATGAACTCCTTATTCTTCAATGAAATAGCCTGGGTTGAATGTACTCCATTCCTAGATGTATACCCAACAGAAATGTGTACATATATTCACCAAAAGAAATGTGCTAGAATGTTCATAGAAGCATTAATCATAATAACCCAAAACTGGAAACCACCCAAATGCCCAAAATGAATGGATAATCAAATTGTGGTATAGTCACACTGTGAAATCCTATACAGCAATGAGCACGAATGATCCGCAGCATGGGGTGAGACCCGCGGGATGGGCAAGTACGTACTATATGATTCTGTTTCTATCAAGTTCGAAACCTGGCTAAGCTAACCTCTGCTGTTGCAAGTAAGATATCAGTTACTCTTGAGGGGATGGTAAGCAGAAGGGGCACAAAGGGAGTTTCTAGGATGTTCTGTTTCTTGACCTGGTTGCTGGTTATCTGCGTGTATTCAGTTTGTGAAAATTCTTCGAGCTGTTAACTTTCGATTTGTACACTTTTCTGTATGTATGTTGTACTTCAATAAAGTTGGGTTTTGTGGCTAGCAATCAAGAATCCTACTGCTATTTTTTTTCTTTTTCTGCACTTTGCTCAACTTTTCACTCCTCCTTAGGTATAACATCATAAGTGGGGCAGTGAAGAGTGTATTTGACAACATTTTGAAACATGGAGTACTTATAATCCACAGCTTTCTGGACAGAATAGACTGTCAGCACCATGCAGATGGTTCCCCGTGAATAGGATATGCTAGTGCCATATTGTAGAATTTGTGTCTTTTGGGAAAACAATGTGGAATCCTACTGGGATTTCCCACATGGATCAGCCTCTCTGTAAATGAGGCAGGTGACAACCTCTCAGCCTCTCCTGCCTTCTGACCATCAAGAACGGATGGAGGGGATGGCCTGCCACAAAACCCTATTATCAAACACCACCTCTGGGGGAAGGAGCCACAGCAAAGGCATCAGCTGGCACTGTGATGATGCATCTTCTGAATCCAGCCCCAGACTCCCAGGCAAACGGACTTCTTCAACGCTGCTCCCACCCGTAGGAGCTCGAGGCCCCCTTCCAAACCTCTCACTGTCTCTGAGGGTCCCCGGTGCTGTCTCTGTTGCTCTCGGCTACCATGCGGCCTCTGCCATTCTTCTTGCAGCTCTGACATGTTGAATCCTAGGGTGATCACAGAGTAGCTTCACTCTGGGACTCCTGCTACATGAGTCGAAAGGTCTTCCCTTTGATTCTGAGCTCCAGCCCCCGCGGAACTCAACAATGAGCCTATGTCAGCAGCCTCCTCCATCCGAGGCAGCCATGGGAGGGGAGAAAACCAGAAGTCAGAAGGAATTTTGTTCTGGTGACTGTTCAAATTTGAGATGAAAACAATAATAATGGTAACAACTAACATTTCGACCTGAGGAATGTGGACTGTGGTAATAGATTAGACAGAATTTATTTACACTTGCATCTCCTTCAGCTCTTCAGGGGTGTGAGAAGACACCAGGTAACGGGCAGCTTTTACAGAGGACCAGAATGATGCTCCCTGCCCGCCTCACGTTTCAGCTTTGTCTCCTGTGTGGGGCATCGCTCTGCCCTAGCCAGGGTGCACAGCTGGGAGCAGCTGTGCAGGAGGATGGGCTGCGGGTTTCACTGTTTCTGGAGATAAGCGTGGATGAGCCAGTGTCGACTCCTACTGGTCAGAACCTGACATCCCATTTGGTTTCTAATAAAACCCTTACACTTGATTCTGTTTTAGCTAGAAATAAATTACTGACTTGTAGAATTTCAAGCCCATGCATGATGGTTAACCATACGCCGGTGTTATTGTGATCACTTACCTTTGAAGATTCCCCAGAGTTCACTTTTCAATCCTCCCAACAATTGTGTTGTAAGATTTATCATCCTCATCCCGTAGATGATACTCCTCATGTATATGAGGAATATCTTGCCTGAGCTCAGCCAAGTACTAAGTGACTGGATTTGAACCCCAATCGGTCCTCCTGACTTAACAACACGGCAACGCCTGTAGTCACACCAAGGAGTCTGAGAGGCAAAAGGCTTTCATCTCCTCCATCCTACAATTTTTCAAAAAGCTGGTGGGAAACCATGGAGCACACTCTTGACTTTATAGTGTGGTTGCACTTTCTGGCCATTTAAAAACCATAAAGCACCTGCTCGCTATAAATACACCTTCACACTGTGCAGCTGAATGCTGGTTTAATTGTGGTGATTAAGGCCAGGGGAGGGCCGCTTCTGGGTAAGCAATGAAAGAGCAGCTTGAAGAGGAAGGGAACATTGTCCCATGAAGCTCAAAGGTAACATTAGTCAGTGTAGTTCACGCCTAATGCCCATTGTCTGGAGTGAGGGTATTGACATGTTTCTGTGAGAAAAGCAACCTATTATTACCACAGCCAGGTGTATGTGCAAGTGTTAATTCTCTGACTTTTCCTTCCAAATCATTTGGTAAAATTCTTATCATTTACTTGGAGCTTTTACATTTATTACATTATATTTTATTTTTTGTTTTTAACTTAATCTGGACTTCATTCAACTCAATTTTAAGTATAAACCAATCCCTGGGGCAGAATAAAGGAAACCATTGTCCCTGATAAAGTCAGGGCTTGGGAGCTGACGCCTCTCTTAGGATACCTGTTTCCCCATCAGATGATTCACTGTTTCATCTCAGCCCTTCTGCTCTTGAACACGCAGAAGTACAGATCCGCACTGGCACATCTTGCTATACTTAAGACTATGTAAGAACAAGAAAATGCAAGAGGAGAGGAGCAGTCCCACTTGGTGACAAATAATGATTGAGCCAGAGGGATTTAGAAGACCTAAATCCCAGAGTGAAGGAGCCTGGACTTTGGAGTCGAAAGGACACAGGTTCAGATCCAGACTCTGCCGCTCACCAGCTCTGGCCCTGCTCTGAGCTTTCCTTTCCTTATCTGGTAAGATGAGGCTGACAGCATCTACTTCATAGGGAGCTCTTGAGGATTCAATGAAATAATGTGTTTAGCATTGCCTGGGACATCACACAGGCTCAATAAACAGGAACTATCTGCATTTACCTTGTTAACAATTATTGTGGAAACAAGACCAGACAGAGACTCAGAATTTTTTTTTCCTGAGGAAAATTTGCCCTGAGCCAACATCTGCTGTCAATCCTCCTGTTTTTTTTCCTGAGGAAGATTAACCCTGAGCTAACATCTGTGCCAATCCTCCTCTATTTTTTTGTATGTGGGACACCTTCACAGCATGGCTGGTGAGTGGAGTAGGCCCATGCCTGGGATCCGAACCTGCGAATCCTGGCTGCCAAAGCGGAGTGCATGGAACTTTAACCTTTCAGCTATGGGGCCAGGCCCAAGAGACTCAGAATTTAAAATAAAACTGTCATTTACTGAAGATGCATTGAAGGAAAGAGAGAAGATAAAACTTACCAGCCAGTAGCTGGGCACCCATCATACTCCAGTACCATAACACATCAAAATTACAGGCTTTTTTATACATGAATATAACTGGGGAGGCTGCCATTGCAGGAACTGCTGTCTGGAGAAGGGACCTTATGATATGCAGGGAAGACAAGACTTCACAATAGGCAGCAAGGAGCAAATGCTCATGCTGTAGTTGTAAGTTTGCAAACTTCAAAATTGCCTTTTAGGGGCCACCCCGTGGCCGAGTGGTTAAGTTCGCGCGCTCAGCTTCGGCAGCCCAGGGTTTCACTGGTTCAGATCCCAGGCATGGCCATGGCACCGCTCGTCAGGCCATGCTGAGGCGGCGTCCCACACACCACAACCAGAAGGACCTACAACTAGGATATAAACTATGTACTGGGGGGCTTTGGGGAGAAGAAGAAAAAAAAAAAAAAGATTGGCAGCAGATGTGAGCTCAGGGCCAATCTTCAGGAAACAAAAAGTTGCTATTTAAAGAGCAGTGATAATACTCATTTGAAGGAGGTCAAAGCATTTGTCTTATAAAACATTCAGGGTTTCTGAAGGCATCAAAGCATTCATCCGAGGAAGCAAGCCCGTTGGGGTCTCGCTGGTGGCTGGAACTTTTCTTTCTGTTTCTAACTACAACCAAGTGGAGCCGTCCTTTTGTGGTGAGCTGATTTCTCTTTTTCTGGTTTTCACTGCTGACAATTTTGAATGAATACACACTGGACCAAGAGACCAAAGGCTGGACCCCTACTCTACGATGCCAGATCACGGGGAACTGAGGAATGGCAGCTGGAGCTCAGGCCGGGCTGGTGAGGAATGTCCGCCTGCTGCCCCAGCCTCATGCTGGAGGAGGGGTGGCGGTAGGAAGCCATCAGGGGTTCTGCCAGGGAGAGTCAAAGTGCATAGCTTAAGGGAGCTTGGCACAAATGATCAGTTATTGTTATAGGCTAAATTGGGTCCTCTAAAATTCAGATGTTGCAGCCCTGACCTCCAGTACCTCAGCATGTGACTGTGTTTGGAGAACAGGGTCTTTATAGAGGTAATCAGGTTAAAATGAGGTCATTGGGGGTGGGCCCTAATCCAGTATGACTGGTGTCCTCATAAGAAGAGGAGATTAGGACACAGACACGCACAGAGGGAAGACCACATGAGGACACAGGGAGAAGATGGCCATCAACAAGCCAGGGAGAGAGAGAGGCCTCAGAGGAAAGCAAACCTCCGACACGTTGATTTGGGCCTTCCCGCCTCCAGACCTGAGGCAGGGAATGTCTGTTGTTTAAGCCACTCAGTTAGTGGTATTTTTGTTCTGGCAGCCCTAGCAAACCAGTAACAATTTTCGCATCCTTATATAGAGCTTACCAGGTGCCAATGCACCTTCTAAGCACTTTGCAAATATCACTTTACAGATCCTCTTAAGAACCCTGTAAGCACTCAGATAAACCCATTTTAAAGATGGCAAAATGAGGTATAAAGAGATCAAGTGACTTGCCAAAGTCGCCTGGGTATAAATAGGCAAAGCTGGAACCCAACAGTCTAATGCCAAAGTGCGTGCTCTTAATGACTTTGCTATGCTCCCCCTTGGAGTGGTTGGGAAATAGTTCATAGCCAGGGTTCAAAAGAAAATAGTGGACAGTGGAACAGAAAGAGTGCTGGGGCATATGACAGGTGATGCTGAAGAGTCCCTGCAGGTGGTCAGTCATCATGGGGGACAGGAGACATGGGAACGGGGAACACGTGCAACTTCAGATAGCTGGGACAAAGCCACGGGGCAGGGTCATAGGGCCAAGCCTCAGTCATGATGGGCCTGGCTAGAGCAAGATCCAGATTCACGTAATGTCTAGAGAACTAGAATTTGCCAGAGAAGAACTTGAAGTGGAGACAGTAACAGAAGCCTAATCCTGCAAACTGGGACCCACGATGTCAAGAGAACTCAGGACCGGGAAGTCCAGGGCAGAAGCCTCAGGAGCAGCACAGGTGGCGGGTGGTGGTCGGAAGAACATCACGATTTTCAGCCAGGTGATGGGTACTGCTTCCCGAGTCAGCCTCATCAGGAGGGGTGGGGCCAAAACTCTTCAGATGGGGCCGGGACTACCTAAGCACAGATTGGAACTGACCATATGGGACTCAGGAAGCCCAATTCTGGGGGCCAGAAGAAGCGGAGCAGAATGGGAAGAATGGGAGAACAACTTCTCCTTGGGGGCAGCCCCAGCATCCTCTGGGAATGTCCTTTTCTGCTTGAGGAGGAGGTACTTATTTATATTGATCTTCCGGAAACATTGCTGAGACGGAACCCGATTCCACTAACAGAAAGGCTTGGGAAGCGTTTACTGCTGCAAGGGAGAGAATTCCCCTGGGCACACAAAGTATTTGTCTGTTGACGTTAGAGCATCTTGAAAGAGAAGGAGCTTCAGCGGCGTAGAGTTCAAGCTCCTCAATCCAGGAAACAGGTTTCCATGTTCCTTTCAACACCATTATCTTCCTACATGTTGACATCTGGCATTTTGTAAACATCATACAAGAGGGCTATTATTTTTTTCTGAAGAGGACAGTCATTTGAAGAGATGAACTTCTAAGCATCGTGGCTGAAGAGTTCTCCAATATAAGGTACCCTAGGTGCAGATTCTGCAATGATTTTGTGATGATTGGTTATGCATTAATAACACTTTTCTTCCTAGAATGTAAATGCTGATAATGTTAAACTAAGATATACATATTCCATTAATCATGAAGACTAATAGAAAATAATGGCCCCCAAACCTACTGAGAATAAATGAAGGACTCATTTAAGAAAACATTGAGCTTAAGCTTTATCAGTATAATATTTATATTTAAATACGCATAAGTGGTTAATTTGTTAGTGATTCACAGTGAATCAAATATTTATAATATGGATTATATTTTTAGCACTCAGATAACAGCAATATATTACCAAGAGCATATTTGCGCACCAAAGTCTTCATTAACTTGAATATAATTAATTGAATTTTCAGCATGTTTTACATCAACATAGCTATTTAAATTTTTCAGAACATGTTTGTTACTGAACTGCCAAATGCCATAATAAACTACCTTTATAGTCTTTGCCTTAATTGGGAGAAGAAAAATGGAAATTTCAAAGACAAATTTCTTTTTAACAGCTAGTCAAATGAAATGTGTATAACAAAAGTAATTAATGCTAGATTTAGAAGAATTCTAATCTTAAAATATAAGTATTATCAGCATCTGCCTCATAAACATCAGACCACACATTTCCTATCAATTATGAACTAGTTGTTTTAAAGCCCAAATTCATCTAAGTGATTTTTAAAAATTTTATTACAAATGTATGAGCGGAGTCTAGCTGGTCCAGTATTTGAAGTGATGGCAGAGAGGGGCACGGGAAGCAAAAAGACTCTGGATCGTGTAAAATGGGAGAAACACCAAGAGCAGCTCACAAGTACTATTTGCCATGCACAAGTCAGCATACTTAACTTAACTCCCCCAGAATTCTCCATGAGGTATGCACTAATATTACTCTTACTTTATTGATGAGGAAACTGAGCAGTGATGTGCTGGTAAACCAGGTTAGGGAAGGGGGCAGGTACGATCTGTAGCATTTGTCAGTTTCCATGGTGTAAATACTCTCGTCAAGGCTGATTTCAAGTTACCAATGTGACATCAGCAGGCTTGCAAATTTCCTGACAATTTAGCTATTGGCTGTCACGAGCCAATCAAGTCACTTGCTCAAGTTCACAGAACACAATCAGTAAATAGAAGAGCTGTGATTTGAGCCCAGGACCTCTGACGTCAGAGCCTGTGTTCTCAACCATTATGTCATCCCGTTTTCAGAAAGAATAATCCGTAAGGGGGAGAAGAGGAAAGAAAGGGGACCCCATCATGCCCAGGGCACTGGAGCACGAGTCACGGTCAAGAGTAGACAAGTGTCCATCTGCTCTAACTTGACACTTGAGTAAGAAAAAGGAAGAAAAAGGAAGTTGTATAATACAATAAACTCTCAGAGGAAGAAAAATTGACAAATTTAACAGTTCTTAAGTTAGAGGAGATGCTACACCTTTTGTTTCTGTTTTTTTAATGAAAATGCCCTGTTCCAGAGAGATCCTTAAGTGATGGGGCAGACAATTAAACTGCCTTTGTTTGGTGGAGTTGCCACAAATTCCTTCAGCCTCTGAGAAATGGGACACAATCAGGAACAGCAGCACCCTTCAGATGCGTGACAGGGCAGTGTCCTAGAACTTTCTTCTTGGCTAATCCTCATGCCTCTTCATTCCTGTCAGATGGTTTATGGAATAAAAAGCATTGTTTCCCCAAATCAATTTATGAAATGAAATTTATTCACACTTTTATTTACTAGCTACTGTGCTCTTTGTACCTTGGCACTCAAAGGATAAAAACAGATAAAATTCCTTTTCTCTACGAGTTTCAGGGTGAAGACTGTCGAGTCCATTGGCTGCTGGGGGAGCATGGCTTTCACACGCACCAGCAGATCCTGACCCGCAGTTGGGAAACCACTTTTGTATTACATATAACTATGATGGCTGGCTGCCCTTGAATTCTCCAGACAGAATCCCATTCTTGAAAGCCCTACTGAAAGCGCTAGTGGCCAAAGTCAATTTTGCTGGAGATTTGGTAGGGGTGATGGAGGAGGGTTTTATGTCACCCATGATTTTATAAGTCCCCTAGGACATGTCTGCACCCCCAGCTGAGGATGCTCCTTCCTCACTCCTCCCCTGAGCAGGGCAGGGGCCCTTCCATCCTCCCTTTTCCCTCCCAGGAACACAGCCATTCCTATTCATGTTTCACACAGGGTAGCGCTATTGGTTTCTCTCAACCCAACGCACCAATTCACCTGCAAGTCCTGGAGTCGTCCCTTCAGAAAGGGAATATCAAAGTCTTCACCTGATAAAACTGTGCCTCTTGCAACCCACTAAGAAATTAAGATTTCCTCCAGAGCATTACACATATCTATTTCCCCTTCTGGACTGTGAGCAGCTTGGGAATAGGGACTCTGATAAACTCAATAAATGTTGAATCAATACATGAATTTCCTGGTTAATCGATAAAGTGGATGGTATTATCCCCACTTTACAAATCAGGAAACGATGGCTTGCAAAGAAAAGTGACGAGGACTGCCAGCCTTCAAACACAAGCCCAGGAAGGCCGGATGTCTTAAAGAGGCAGCAAAGCCCAGGGGTTAGGATGAAGACTCTAATGTGACAGATAATATGGGTCTGAATCTTGGTTCTGCCACTTACCAGCTGTGTGACTTTGAGACTTAGCTTCTCTGTGTCTCAGTTTCCTCATCTATAAAGTAAGGATGGTAATAATGCTACCTGTGTGAGGATACATGAGTGATATTTGTAAAGCACTTGGGCTTGTGCCTAGCTCATCATATATATTATATACGTGTCCATGAGTGAAGAAATGCAAAAACAGACCGTGACATAGTCACCCAGTGGTGGACTCTCATACTAAACACCAGCTAAAATGAACAAATTAGGTCTACATATATCAAATAAGACAGGTATTGAAAATATAATGTTGACTGAGAAGGGCAAGTTGTACGACAATATATAAAGTATGCTATTTAGGTAAATGTTATAAACAAAACAATACTACATGTTTTGATGGACACATAGACACACGCGTGTGCACACACACACACACACAGAGACATAGTTACAGTATAAAAACATGGGCCAGGGGATATTCCCCAAATTCACTATGTTGGAAAACTGAGAAAGGAAGCTGAGAAGAGGAGAATTGGGAAGGGGAACAAAGAAGACGTCAGCTGGGCCTGCAATAAAGTGAACGCGGGAACAGAGGCTTCTCCACGTGTGTAAGCCGAGGTGCCTTGGAGCTGGTCCTGAATCTCAGCGGCTCTGCCTTTATCTGTTGTACGCATGCATGCCACTTAAGTTCCCCATGCCCCAAACTGCCGCGTTATCACAGCAGGCACCGTGTTTCTCTTTGTCACTGTTGGAGCCCAGGGGCTGCCACAGTGTCTGGCTCTGAGCAGGTACTTAAAAATCATCTGTTAAATTAAATTTAAAAACAGGATATTTTAGTAAATGTTTAGACAATTTGAATGTCAAGACACTTATAAGCTCATAATATAACAAAGTAGAAAGAGATGATAATCTATACGCCTGTGTGAGAAAAGCTATGAGCTAGCTATATGTAATGGGTTAGTCACTAAAGTTGGGGGGTGGTTCGAAACGATGAAGGGTGTCTTAGCGTAATGGATTTTTAGCCATTACAGGGACGTGGAATGAGCGCTGAATACTGAAGTGCAAAGATAATGGAGTCACAGTTAAGTCAATTCTGAACCACAGATGCGTCATCCCTTCAAGGTTATCTGATAAACTTAAGGCAGGGGTTACCTGGATCCCTTCTGAAGTCACACGTTCAACACTGTCGGACCTCTGTATCTGCGGGCTCCCCATCCGTGGATTCAACCAACCGCAGATGGAAAGGCCTGCGATGGTTGTGTCTGTACTGAACATGTACAGACTTTTTTTTCTTGTCATTATTCCCTAAACAATATAACAACTATTTACACGGTACTTACACTGTATTGGATATTATAAGTAACGTAGAGGTGATTTAAAGTATACGGGAGGATGTGTGTAGCTTATACGCAAATACTATGCCTTTTTCTATAAGGGACTCGAGCATCCATGGATTTTGGTATCTGTGGGGGGTTCTGGAACCAATTCCCCACAGATATGGAGGGACGACTGTATCTCATTCCCACCACAACCTCCCATCCTTCTAGCTGGTCGCTCACTTACAGCCATAGTCGTCTCTTCTTTGTCCTCTCGAGGGCCTCCAGCACACAGATCCCTTACTTCCTCTTGCTCAAACAGTCCTTTCTTTTCCCCATTTCTCCCCATAATCAAGTTAGAGTCTCTGATCCCTCACTTCAACCTCCCTCTTGCCAACTTCCTAGATTCCTTACCCTCCTTTCTTTGAGCCCACCTGGCAGAAGCCCAACCCTGGATAAACACAACTATTAAGGCTCTGGGTGCCCTTCATCTTCAGGCTGCTGAGCCCTGTGGAAGAAACTCAGGAAGCATGATGTGATGTAGGAAAGCACTCTCATACAAGGGTGGTCTCCAGTTCACCACCAGGCAAACTATCCCAGAGGTCACAGAACAGAAAGCCTCACAGACCATGTTAAGAAGCTTGGATCACATGGGTTATCAGAGCAATTAAAAAGACACAGGAAGATGCAAGGGGAAAGATAGAGGGTAAGTTAGCACACTTAGCCGGCCCTCGGGGTCTCGTGCTTAAGATTCGGCACTCTCACTGCCATGGCCCAGGTTCGTTTCCCAGTTGGGAACCACACCACTGGTCTGTTGGTTGTCATACTGCGGTGGCTGTGTGTTGCTCTCATGCTGAAAGCTATGTCACCAGGTATTTCAGATACCAGTGGGGTCATCCATGGTGGACAGGTTTCAGTGGAGCTTCCAGACTAGACAGACTGGGAAGAAATACCTGGCCACCCACTGCCAAGAAAGCTGGCCACGAAAACCCTGTAACAGCGGAGCATTGTCTGATATAGGGCCGGAAGGTAAGAGGATGGCACAAAAAAAGCCGGACAGGGTTCTGCTTTGCTGGACACAAGGGCACTAGGAGTCGGAATCAACTCGATGGCACTAAAACAAAGCACACTTAGAATGGGGTGCAAGCAGGGCAAGAGGATCACACCACCTGAACCCTGTGTTCCACCGTGTTTGGTTGACTTGTTTCTCTCTCTGCCACACCAGCCTCCTTGCTGATGATGTGGTTACTGTGGTTACAAGGACTGGGGCTGAGGTTGGACAAGGGGGTCAGCAGATGGAGGTGCCTGGAGCCAACCCACACTTCCCCTCTCAGAGAGACTCAGGTACCACACCCTTAGCCAACGTAGCTCACAACGACCCGCTCAGCCGCCAGGCCTTTTTCCTGCATTTCTAGGGGTGGGCCGAGCATACATGGGGCACGAATGAGGCAGAATAGGTGACACCAAGTGTGGCCAATGTAGAAATGGCGTCACCACCAAGCTGGAGGTGGCAGGACTTGTGCCTTATTAATATGTAAGGTCTATTTTGGTGCTTCCATCCCTTTCTATGTGTTACTAACACTCTCATTTGGTCCATCCTTTTTATCTATGTTTAGTATACATGAGCTTCATTTATTCTGTCTCTGACATGTCTTATAGGTTAATTACTTAAAACGTCTTATGATTTCTGCCTCTGCCTCACAAGCTAATTGCTCACTATCTATCCTACTTGCTTTTCTTGTTTTCTATATAGCAGAAGTGAATTTCCTTATGTAATACTTCAAACATCCATATTGCTGGGATATTCTTCCTTTTCCTTGCTTCGCCTAGCCAGTTCCTGCTTCCTGTGCCAGCCTCCCCTCAGGCTCTAGACATGGTCACATCCTCTTGCTATTGGCTCACAAACACCCTGCCCTTCCTCCGTGGCAACACTTAAGACACTTCCCTGTAATGACTGAGTTCCACAAGGGCAGGAGCCATGTCTGTCCTGTGCGTTGCTGGATCCAGGCACATGATATTTGTTCAATGATTGAAAAAGAGTCAAGCTGTGAGAAGCAGCCAGCAAACAGCTTCACTTTCCGGGTGTCTGCTCCTGCTCAGTCTCCTTCCTGAGAGGCATGTAAACAGGCGATATCACAAGTGAGTCCCTGTTTTTTTCCTGTTAGAGTTCATGTCCACACTATTTTCTCATTTCTTGTGTGCATGAGCTGTGCTTGAAAACTCCAGAAAACATGTCACCTTTTCCTCTTGTGACCTACAACTTGCACTCAACTCTCATACTTCCCTCAGGGGTCACACCTCCTCTTCGGAGCCTTCCTCAGGTGTATTCTAATAGCAGGGGGGTTTACTTTTCCCACACTGTGTAAAATCACCTTGTTTTGCGATGGCTCATTAGTCCATCTCTCCACTAGTCTTTCCCTTGCTTGTCTTTCCACACAATGCCTGGTGTGGAGCAGATGCCCTGGTCAACATATGCCGACAAGAAAATGAGCAGAGGCGGGCCTTGGCATAAAGACTTCCTTCTCTTTGGCTTCACCATGATCCCGTTTGCCTTCAGAGGACCAAAACCTCTCCTGAGCAGAAGAGGCCCCCAGCCCAGCCTTATATCCCTCCAAACTCGTGGGCAATCAAGATAAGCCCAAATAGAGGAGGAGAATGGCGGCTCTTTCCCTGCCCGCTCTGAACACCGCCTCGCTGGAAAGCAGCCTGGCAGGGTCCTCCGGAAGCTCCCTTTTCCCCTTGAATCACATCAGATTTCCTCTGGAGAGTGAAATGAGGGATCAGAGAGAGGCCTTAACGTCCTCCCTGAGACCAAACTAAAAAGAAGAGAATTCACGTGTGTCCATTAATGTGTAGTCCAGTGTTCTACAGGAAGCAGATATTCACCATACCCTCTTTATAGATGTCATTCAATAACTAGGTGTTACAGCAGAGAAGTTATTTTCATAATCATCACCTGGTTTTTTTAGACCAAGGAGCTCATCTGTGGGGGATGCCATACTGTGTCAACTTCACAGTCACATCACTCTGTTCTCGACTTTGCAATGTGAAGCGGCTAACACTTTAATGCCGCCCTGTCCCTTCAGACCACGTGAGTCTCCTTCCTGCTCCCTCTGCTCATAGGATGCAGGGGCCTTTATCAGCCTGGGCTTGGCTGGCCCGGTCCCCTTACCATGAGGTCTGGGGGCTGGTCTTGCTTCTCTGAGGATTGCACATTTTTCCCAGTTCTTACCCTCCCTGTATCCATGCCCTTTGCATGTGACTTTGCAGTTCCTCCAGCTGGAGGTGGTATATATTTCAGCGCACCACTGATGTTTGGCTTGGCCTGTGGGTAGAAGTGACACCACAAGGTTCTGAACCTTGACCATGAGAGGCCTCACGTGTTTTTGCTCAACCCTCCTACACTTCTGCCTCTGCCATTAGAAGGACATGCCCAAAGTATCAACTCTCCCTTCAGCATGGGCCCCAGAACCAGACAAGAACCTGAGCCAATGCACAGTCTACGGCAGTCACCCCCCTGCCTCGCGGATGCATAAGCGAGAGTGGACGTTGAGTGCTGGTGTGGTTTATTATGCAGCCGCAGCTGACTGAGACGCTCTCCACCTTCTCCACTCCTCTATCCTCACAGAAGAAAGGAAACACATTTTTAGAGCATCTGCTCGTGCCGACTACTTTCATATACAGTATTATATTTAATTTTTTCAAAAATCCTGTAAAGTAGTCATTATTTTTCACATTCTACAGACAAGGAAACTGAGGCTCAGAGAAATTAAGTATCTTGTCTGAAGTTATAATTTTAGCAAGTGACAGAGTTAGGATTCCACACCAGGTCTTCTGACTTCACAAGAAACACTACTTCCACTGTTGAATATTTTCTAAAGATCAGACGAGGTCGCTGGAGTATCTGATTGCCATCCCCACAGAAGATAATTATAGGCTTTGTTCCCTCACTAGTTCATCAGGGGACAGAGATAGTCACCTCATCATGTATGAACCAGGAGGAAAAGCTGTTCAACAGTGTATAAGAGTGGGATCTGCCACTGAGACCATAGAGGAAACTCGCCCTAACGCGTATGCCAATATGGATAATGAACCCTACTCATAATTAGCTATTTAGAGTTACCCTTCTATCTTTTAAGGTCAAAACGTCATCCTGTCCTCTGACTCAGAATGCCTCTAAGATACTCTTGCTGAATTAATGTAATGCCATTTTAGAAACTTAATGCCATGCTCTCTGCTAGCATTTGAAATTCATTTCTTATAAAGTAGCTCTACAATTTGCCACAAGGCTTCTCCATACACATTTCGGTCAAAAAGCTTTGAGGTAATTTTAATAGTGTATCTTGGGCAAATAACAAACAATGTTGATTTTTAACCTAAACAAAAGACAAAAGTGTGGGAGAAACTTGTTTTTCTCTTTCTTTGATCTCCTAAAAGCAAGATTCCTAACATTTCTCAAGGTGCAGAATGAACAAGGAGGAACAAGATGAACAAATCAGGGCAGAGAGGTTATAAACGAATCTCTTCCTATATGCATACACCGAAATCACTCTAAGAGTGTTAAGTTATGGAAGTTTGCAATTTGAGAAATGTGTTCTTGTGAAGAATGATTAAGAGAAATTCATCAGATTATACATAAGATAGTTAAAAGGAATATTCAGGAGCAGACCTTAATATAAGTTTCCAGATGAGCAAAGTGGAAAGGTCTGGAATTTCTCATTGAAAGGGATTTAGTATATTCTCAAAGTTGGACTGTGTTGACTGAAGACAATTAAGCACTAATGAGAAAGAGACCAAATTTTACTTAGATCTTTTTTTCCCAGTGTCACGGCTGCTTTCTTCCTTGAGTACTGTCTAGATTATTCCTGTTCCTTCTAATTACCCTCTTCCTTTCAACAAACTTTATCTCAATTCATTTCACACCCAGCCACTGGTCATCCTTGGTTTTTGTCGTCGTCTACATCTCTGGTTAGGTGTGCAAGGGCCCTGTGCGGCAGCCTTCACTTTAATCAGCTTCTGGGGCACAACTCAACGAAATAGGCATTCATCCCACCTGGCCACTGAAACCGAGCCGATGGAGACGACTGCAGGGCTGCCAGTCAGACACATTAAGGCTCCATTGGCAGAAGTTTCAAATGTGAGCCCCACATGAAAAGGCCCAGGACAGTCTCTGAGTGCACGACAAGTCGATGGAGAGGAAGTGATAGCAGTGGTTTATTTAGCAATAGCTATAGGGTCTTCTGAGCAACAGTGGGAGGCTAGCTCATTATTAATATTTTTGTTTAACTATAAAGGCTTCTTTTTAGAAAGAAATTAGGGGGCAATGCTTGCACACCTGCCAGTTCTTCATTTCAGTGGGAAATCTAGTTGTGCAGACCCCAAAGCTATGATGGTGCAACTGTCCACATGGTGGCAAGAATATCTCTTGAGTTCAATCAGTTCTAGAGAAAATTAACAGCATTTTTCTGGGTATTGGGTTTGTTTGCTTGTTCTTTGTGTCTCTCCCTCGCTAGAGTAGAAGCTCTGTGAAGACAAGAACCAAGTTTGATTTGTTCTCATTTGTAACCTCACACATAGACACATAGTAAATATTTGTTGAGATAGAAAGAAAGAAAGAAGGAGGGAGGAGGAGAGAGAAAGAAAGAAGGGAAGGAAAGAAGGAAGGAAGGAAGGAAAAGAAAGGAAGGAAGAGAGAAAGAAAGAAAAGGAGAAAGGAGAGAGAGAAAGAAGGAGAAAGAAAGGGAAAGGAAGGAAGGAGGGAAGCAAGGAAGGAAAGAAGGAAGGAAGGAAGGAGGAGGGAGGCAGGAGAGAGAAGAAAGAATACTATCCAAGTCTGGCAAATTTTTATGACAGAGGAGCTTTGCTTCCATGAAGCACCCCGTAGCCTTTTTGCTTTCTTTTTACATTACCGATGGTCTCAATCATTTCCAGCACCCACTTCCCAGCAGCCTTCCTTCCCAAACTCCTCTCTTTATCATATTTCTCAAATTTGCTACAAACTTTAGCCATCGAAATGTGCAAGGACTAAGGAGTCAACCAGCTGATGGACAAATTAGTCTATGATATCAGCAGAAAGCCAGGAGAACTTCCTAGAAACAAGGGTGTTTCAGGGATTCTTACAGAGACAATGGACACCTCTTGTTTGTTGTCAAAGCCATGAGTTTGCCAGTTCCAGACAGCTGAAGGATACGTCTCAGCAGCTGTGACCTCTGTAATGCAGAGTCAGACCCAAAGAGGTTAAATACTTTCCTTGCTCAAGGTCACGTAGCTAATAAATGCAGATGTGGGTTTTGAACTGATTTGTCTGATGGACCTGCAGAGAATATTCTAATTCTGTTTTTTCTCTCATAAAGTTTTTCTGAATTTTAAATTTTATGACATTAGATTCTGCCGAGATTGCCTGAATAATGTGCATTCTTTCACTCTATTGCAAACTTCTAAAATTTTTTATCTTTGGACATCTCTACTCTTATCATTGATAACAAGAAATTTGGTATCATTTGTAATAGTTTTTAAATATTTATAATCTTCAATAGCAAGGTCCCCCAAGATATATGGAAATTGGACTTGACTAAAAATTTATATACAGTATACAAATAAGAAATGTGTGCATACAGCAGTGCATGTGCTGAAACTGAAGTGGTAAAATTAATAGACATTACTCTGTTATTAGGAGGAAGACAAAAGTTCATCTTTTAAAGGTAAAAAGACTCAGTATGAAAATACAACACAACTAACATTTTATAAATTGTCAAATATTATTTCCTCTTTGTGAACCAGTGGAGATGCTTCTTTTCATAGACAGGTACAAATGAATTTTGCCAAAGTAAAATCTAAATTGAAATCTCCTATTTTTAGCCTGTGGCTAAACTAACGTTTACCAATACTTAGTTGCCACCCCATCATAAGGCAAAAAGAGGCAAGCTTTTTACTGCCACCTACTGCTGGAAGAGGTAACAGCCTGCTAGGTGCGAAGAGCAGCGAGCTGTGGATAGGGTGACTGACGTCCTGCTTTACAGAAAGTCCCTGTTGTCTTGGCAGCCATTCAATTCAGCATTTGTCCTGTTTCTTTTTTGTCTCAAAACTCTGATTTGATGATAAAGTAGATGGTAATTACTGGCTCTTCCCATACATCATTTAAATACTCAGTTAGTCTTCTCTCTGCCCCCTCAATGCACCCACACCTCCTCAACCTGAGCCCTCCTTCCCGCTCCAGCCTCTTTCCTGTCTTTACAACCAAGCTTCTCGAGAAAGGGATCCGTACACCGTTTCCACTTCATTACTTCTTTCCTGAACTTCTCTGAACTTCTGAAATTCAGAGCTCTGAACTTCCGAACACCCTCTCTTTCCCTAACTAGTCCTCAACACTGCTAGCTACCTACAACCATCAAATCAGTAGACACTTTTCTGTCTTTGCGTTAGTCAGCTCAGGCTGCTAAAAGCACCACAGACTGGGTGGCTGATAAACAACAGACATTTATTTTTCACAGTCTGGAGGCCGGAAGTCCGAGATCCGGGTGCCAGCACGGTCGGGTTCTGCTGAGGGCCCTCTTCCAGCTGTGGACAGCCAGCTTCTCGTTGTGTCCTCACATGGAATAAACAGAAGGACCTGGCTTTCTGGCCTCTTCTTATAAGGGCACTAATCCTACCAAGAGGGCTCAACCTCACAACCTAACTTCCTCCCAAAGGCCCACCTTCAAATACTCACACTGGGGGTTAGATTTCTGAACTTGGGCGACACACTCAGTCCATAAGTCTTTACCTCACTTGACATATAGACAGCACCGTACATGGTGGTTTGTTCTCCCTCCCACCTCACCTCTGGCCTCCTGTGACGCATTCTCCTGTTTCTGCCTTTGTGCTGGCTTCTTCTCAGTGTCCTTTCTAATTTCCTCTTTTTCTGCTTGCACCTAAATGCTTGTAATTCTGTTTCTCTTTGCTCTGCATACCATCGCTGGGTAACTACACCCCATGAATTCTACTCCAATCCACTTGATAAGGATTCCAAATTCATTCATTCATTTGTTCAAAAATATTTAGGGAGCACCTACAAAGTGCCAGTCACTGCTCCAGGTTCTGGGGTCAGTGAACAAAATGGAGGGGAAAGGGGAAAAGTTCCTGCTCTCTGTGGACAACAAGACAACAAACCACAAACAAAATAAATAAGTAAATTGGACAGTATGTTAGAGAGTGATAAGTGATAGAGAATAGAGTAATGGAGGTTGGGAGTGGTGGGGGGAGGTTGCCATTTTCAGTGGAACGGACATGCAAGGCTTCATTGAGAAGATAACATTTTAGCCGACTTGAAGGAGGAGAAGGAGTCATGAAGCGTCATGAAGATGTCAAGGGGAAGAGCAGAAGGAACAAACAGTGCAAAGATCCTGAGGCCAGAATGTACCTGTCATATTCACAGGATGGCAAAGAGGCCACTGTGGCTCTGGAACAAAGTGAATGAGGAAGAGGGTAATAGGCGATGAGGCTGGAGAGGTCCAGGGCTCCAGATCGCCTAGGGCCTGTAGGCCATTGGAAGGACTGTGGTTTCCCTGTGAGTGAACTGGTGAGCCACTGCAGGGTTTTAGGTCGAGAAATGGCATAGTCTTATTTGTTTTAACAGAATCACTCTCAGGTCAGGTTACCCAGGAAACAGACTCTGAAACTCAGGTTGTGTGCAGGCTTATTGGGGACCACTCTTGGGGACACCCATAAGGGAGTGAGGGAAGCAGAACTGGGCAGAAGAACTGTGGTGTGGTTTCAAGAGAGGCCATGGGATAGCACTTCAGAATTATCCCAAATCTTTTTACCCCTATTTAACTTAGTCATTGGATGCAGGTTGCCTCAGAGGAGAGGGCCATACCCTTGAGCATGGCAGCACCCTTTAGGCAAGAGCAATTTCCAGAAGAGAGTCTTCAGCAGTCAACACTCTCCACCCTGCAAGGGGAATCTGGGTGGGGCACCACAGCATCTCCTCAGTCCACCTCTTATACCTCTCAGTTAGACTTCGTTCATTTACTAAGTGTCAGGAAATGCTCTTCCGTCTTCTGCTTGGTCCTTGCTGCTGCAGCTTGTCTCAAGGTGCACACAATACTCGTCATCTCCCTCCTCCGTTCCCTGTGGTAGGTTCCCCTCACGCTCAGCCGGTCTACCCTCAACAATGCAATGTGAGTGCTCCTGCTAAAACATAAGTTGGATCACGTTACTCCTCTGCTGAGAACCACCAAGTAACCCCTCTGCTCAGAACCATCAAGTAACTACTCTCCATTCACTTCAGCCACGATCTATCATGATTTATATCATATTCTGGCTGGAGACCACATCTCTAACCTCATCATCCCCTATTGTTCTCTTCCTTACTCTCTTTGCTCTCATCACGCCATTATTATTATCTTATCTCATTGTTGCCTCCTTCCTCTTCTTCGAACACATTTTTGTAGGACAATTTGGCAGTTATTTTCCTACTCTTCTTGGTGAAGCAAGACAAGAATCCAGATGCTTCAGACTGAGATGTCAGGAGTTCTAGCTGCTGGTGTAAAAGGTTGTCGTCTGCAAAGACTATCTGATAGCCACATCATAAGCACTTAACTTAAAAGAATTCAACTACTGGCTAAAAAAGATAGAGATGTAATAATTTAAATAGTGCACATTACTTGGGCAGTGTGTGCCCTAGGCAAAGGAGGCAGTAGTCCTGAAACCCTGGAAAAGAATGTTTGAATGTTTTTAAATGTTTCCCAACCATTAACCAAACAAAAGTGAACTTTGTTGTTTAAGTGACTAGGCAAGATGGTTTCCTTGAAAAAAAAAAGTGAACAGTTGAGAGCTGCAGAGAAACATTAATGATAAAGAATTAGAAGAATAAAAAAATAATCTTTCTACAGAATCACATACACAAAACCATACATACCACACATTTTAGGCTATATAAGAGATTTTCAAGGGTAATTTTGACTCCATTGGTTGGTAATAAGAACTGAACCCTGTACTGGACACAGAGAACCAGAGAGAAGTGACCCTCACATGGAGAAGATGAATAGGCCCTTGGAAAGGGCATAAGGGGGTAGGGGCCTAAGGCAAGGGATGGCCAGTAGGGAGTCTCTTGGTGGACCAGGGGAGCAATTATATCTCATATCTAGTTTTAAATTTTCCTTCCTGTATTGCATTTTCTTAGCTAAAATCCTTAATAAAGTCTGTTAAATGTGACAGCCACGTCTTAGCTGTGATCTGGGGGATAAAGGGAAGTATTATGTCCACGTTTGGAGTGAAAGCAGTAGGAGCTGGTGTTGTGGCCTAAACAAGTCGTCATGGGCTCCGGTGGTTGAGAGAAAATTAGAGCAGCAACCTGGAACAAGAGGTGGCAAGTGACAGTAACGGTGAACTTGTGGAAAAGCAAACAGCCTTGGGACACCCATAGATATCTAGAGAGGGGATAGAATTTCCGTAGTTAGACAGGTTAAGGGCACAGACTGCATTCTTCAGGATTAAAAGGGAGGATGCTCGTCCCTTTCCATCACCAGAAAAGCATAGAATTGGGGAAAATTCAGTGTATATATACAAAAAGAAATATCTAGGGTAAAGTGGTTAAACTTGGAGAGAAAGATTAGGGTGGGCTAAAGGAGGAGTCTAACATTATATTTTTTGTTTACATTTGTATTGCTTGCATTTATTAAGATAAGCATGCATTAGTTTTTTAATTAAACAAAGTTCAAGGAGAAGGTCAATAACTATGAAAAATGATTATAAAACTCATCGGAAATAATTTATTTGTGAGAAATAAGAGTATTGGGGGGAGAATTGCCCTCTGGATTACAAAATATTATAAAACTACAATAATTAAAGTATTATGGTGCTGATATAAGGATGAATTAATGCAAAAATGTGGCTTAGAAACAAACACTATTATGCATAAAAATTTTAATAAATTAAGGTGACATGATAAAGTAACAGAGAAACAATGTTCACGGACAATAGATACCTATATGGGAAAAATAAGTAAATCTATTTAGGAGATCCTTACATGATACCATATTCCAAAATAAATTCCAGATGGATTGAAAAGCTAAATCAAACAAATAAGAACACTGATCAGATCTCATGATCAGAAATATCCTAATATGGGAAAAAATAAAATAATGATTTCAATTCGTAAAATTTTAAATGTTTTTGTGTCCAAACAGTCATAGACTTAAAAGGCAAAAAAACTCAGAAAAACACTTTCAACAAATATAAATGTAAAGGATTAATATCTTTAATATACAAAGAGCTCATACAAATGGTTAACAGGCAAAATACACAGATAATTTACAAAAGAAGAAATAGAAACAGCTTATAAACATAAAATATTCAATCTCATTAATAAAAAAATATTTTGCCCTTTGAATTAGGAAAGACTTTTTTAAAAACTTTTTTTATTCTAAGTACTAAGTAAATGTGAAAATACTTATGTTAGGTGAAAATCAATGGATATAAATTCGTATGACTGCAAATATTTTTTTAACTAAAAAAACAAAAAGAAAAACAATATATGATTTCTATTTGGTGTGATTTAGCTTCTTCTCTATATTCTTCTGTATTTCCCAGATTCCTTTTTATAATCATGCGTTACTTTTGTAGTCAGAAAAAAAATTCTTCCCCAGAGGCTCCCGGATAAAATCCAAATTCCTCAGCATAGCATCTGAGAACGAGCTGGCTTCTGCCTCTGTTTGCCTCTCACCATTCTCCGGTCCTCACTTTCCTAAGGTCATGCCAAATTGCTTTCATTTCCCTAATTGCCATGTCATCACTATCTTGGGTTTATTTGTCTTTATTATTTATTTATTTTTGCCTAGAGTGTTCCTGAGTGCCCTTCCCACGCTCTGACCTTCCTAATTGGCCTCTGATTTCAAGCCCCAGCCTCCTCTGGGGTGCCTTGTGGGGTCAGATACCCCCTGCTTTGTGCCACCACAACACTGTGATTCCTTTCTTTCTCTTTTTTTTTCTCTTTTTTTGAGGAAGATTAGCCCAGAGCTAATATCACCTACCAATCCTCCTCTTTTTGCTGAGGAAGATTGGCCCTGAGCTGACATCCGTGCCCATCTTCCTCTACTTTATATGTGGGACTCCTACCACAGCATGGCTTGCCAAGCAGTGCTATGTCTGCACCCAGGATCTGAACCAGCGAACCCTGGGCCACCAAACAGAACATGCGCACTTAACCACTGCGCCACCGGGCCAGCCCCTGTGATTCCTTCCTCATGGCACTTATCACACTGAATTGCAATCAGGGTGAGCAACCATCCTAGTTTGCCTCTCCCTAATTCTAATTCACTGTTATCTTGTTCATATCTTAGACTATGAGGACCCTGACTTCACAGATTGTTGACATCATCTCTGGGTTTTTAAAGTTTTATTCTTTCCATTATACATATTGTCTCTTTTACGATCTTTACCCACCTTAGTCTTGAGTTTAATAGAGGACAGTACACAAGTAAATGGAAGGGTCAGTGGTCCTCTCAATAGGTGATATAGGATGGCTCTCATTGTGGTGAGATCTGAAGACACTAACAAGTTATTCAAAACTATTTCTGTTATAGGCTTGTCAGAGCGCCAATGAAGTTTCCCTCGTAGGTAAAAGCATTTTGGTAACTGGAATGAGCAACATCTTGATTAGTTAATAGATTAGGGTGGTTTTGTTTATTCCTCCCTTCAGTGCTCATTGTAACTTTGAACAGTTGTTTAAATACTGCTATTTAATACTGCAATCTGCCCCACTTCAGTCCCACATTCCCAACTTCCCTGCTTTGCTCTTATTTTTCATATTTTCTTTAACACTCATCATCTTCTAAATGCTGGTAAAATGTATTTCTTTATTACATCTATAGTCTACAGTCTACTCGGCCCCCCATCACCACAGGACAGGGATCTCTGTTTTGGTCATCAATTTATCCCAAGTACCTACAAAAGTGCCTGGCACATAATAGATGCTCAATTAGGTTTTTCTTGAATGAATAGATCTGCCTAAATTAGAGATGATCGCTCTTTTTGGTTAACTCATTATAATTTTTTAATCACAAAATGAAAATTTCAAGATATCAACAGAGGCCTTTTACTATCTTTCCTGAAGATAAAAAACAGGATACCCTTAGTAACAACCAATTATTACTTTCATGACAATTTAATTGAAATGTAGAAAGCAGGTCAGCATAATTTCTAACAAAGAAGAATTTCTAAGAAGAAATTTGTAGACATTTCATATTCTCCATCCTTATTGTGATACATAAACTCTGTTTTGGGAAAGAGGCAGGCAGATCTCAGTGACATGTGCCCAAGAGCCACAGTGATCACAGCCTGCTAATTCCATGTTTCCCACAAGAAGGAAAATTGTTTTCTTGTCTTCAGAGTATTCAGGGGCCATAGAAAGTATGTAGGGGCCCTAAAGAATCCCAAAACTGTTTAGAAACAGAAGCATTTCTCAAATTTGCATAATATCCTGTAGCAGCCAGCCTCTAAGATGACCCCCAATTATCCATGCTCCTGATACCCACACCTTTGTGTGGTCCGTCCCACAGTGAATCAGGGCTGGTCTGTGGGACCAACAGAATATGCAGAAGTGACTGTGTGTGTCTTCCAAGGATTCATCATAAAAAGCACTGAAGCATCTGCACTGGTCTCTGGATGACCTCTAGCTCTTGGAGAAGCAGGCCACCATGGTATGGGGACACTAAAGCAGCTTGTTGGAGAGACCCATTAAAGAGGAACTTAGGCCAAAAGGCAGCACCTACTTGCCAGTCACGTGAGTGAGTCCCCCAGGGAGTGGATTCTCCAGCACCAGTCAGGCCTTCAGATGATCACAGCCCCAGGTGACATCTTCACGCAACTTTATGGGAGGCCCTGAACCAGAATTTAGCTCCCAAGTTCCTGACCCACAGAAACTGTGAGAGATAATAAATGATTGTTGTTGTCTTAAAAGTTTTGGAATAACTTGTTCGGTAGCAATAGATAACTAACAAATATACAAATCCTTTGAAAGGAAAAAAAAATTACTTCTGACCCCATATTAGTTTAATTACGTTTATTATTTTACTTAAATAAGTACAAACATACAGTATGAACTCCTTATGCTTATTGCTTTTATACAACTATTAAACCAAAACAGATTTTAAAATTAAATATAGTACAGACAATGTTATAAAACAATCAAATAAAAAGTAATTTTAATAGAGGGCTATTTTGCTGAAATTAAATTGCCACTCAAAGAGACTATGGTACCTACAGTACCTGAGATGTTTCCTCCTGGGCTATTTAGTTACTTGAATAAATTACCTTTTTTGCTTAAGCCCGTTTGAAGTGGGTTTTCTGTGTACTTCACCCAAGACTTTTCTCAACAATATAGTTACCTTCTGTTTCCAAAACTTGCGGAAACTTAAACACCATAAGCCAGGCACTCATTTTCATCCTTCCCTCCACCTTCCTAACACCAGGACCCTGGTGGGCTCGCCTCTCCACCCACCGCCTGCACCAGGGCCCTCGGGCGTTGGCCGCAGGCCGGCCGGGAGGGCGCAAGTCCTGGGGCGGCAGCATTCGATCTCGAGGGAGCGCTGCCCGAGTCCCTCCCCGGGTCCCTGGGAACCTGCATTCTCTCGGCCCTCAGGGCCCGCGTCCTATGGGAGGTATGTAGACACCTTGTTCTACTCCTAACTTCCCAGCGCCAGTCTGAAACCGGGGCACGTGGAATTTTACCCTCGATTGGACCACAGCCTGATCCCCCGGGTGCGGTCTTGCTCATCCTGCGCTCCTGGAGGACGGAACCAGGCAAAGAGCCGGGGCCGTACCGCACCAGAACTAACGCTGATGACTCACCACTGAAGGCGCGGGGTGGGCTGCGCGCCGGGCTCTTCGGGCCAAGCCGACGTCAGCAGCATCCCACCTCCCACAGAAGGCCAGCGTTCGGCGTAAGGAAGCTCGGAGGAATTTAAAACGAGGGTCCCTCAGAGCTCCTTCAAATCTGAGGCAGCCGGCAACCTTCGCCTCGGCTGTGTTTCCCTCCCCCGAGCGCCTGGTCACTTGGCACTACCTCCCCTCGGCCGTCGGGGGGCAGTAGGCGTCGAGAAGGGATGCGCATGCTCCGTGTGGGGCCTCGAGCTTCGCCTCGGTGACCGCCGAGTGACGGAAGCGAATGCATGGGATTAAGGGAAATGTGGTTTCCCAGCCTCGGGATCACTGGTGCTCCCGCTGCCTAGGCCCAGAGCGGGACTTCAACTCCCGGCTGGCCGGCGGGCGCGGGAGGGGCCGCGAGAAAAGGGGGCGGGGCGAGTCAAAGAAAAGGTGGGCGGGGCCGGGGGAAGGCCAGGAGGAGGGGGCGGGGCTCCGGCCCGCTGAGCTGCTGCAGCCCGCGGTCTGAGGAACCTGAGGCGCGGGGCCGGGAGCCGAGAGGATCCTGGACGGCGGCGGGCGCTAGGGCGGGCGCGTCCAGAGTGGTCGCGCGGGTCAGCTGCGGCCCCTCCGCCTTGTTTCTTGCAGGTCCCCTTCTTCTCCGCCGGGACGCGGGAGAGCCCGGCGCGCGGCGGGGGCGCGAGGTGGAGCCGGCGGGGGCGGCCAATGCGAAACTGGCTGGTGCTGCTGTGCCCGTGTGTGCTCGGGGCCGCGCTGCACCTCTGGCTGCGGCTGCGCTCCCCGCCGCCCGCCCGCGCCTCCGGGGCCGGCCCGGCAGGTGAGGTCCTGGGGCCGGGAGGGGCGCGAGGCCGGCTCCGAGCCTCGGGCGGCTTCCTCTGCCGGGAGTCCTGGGGGGGGGGGGGGCGGGCGAAGCACGACGGTCCCCAGACGAAACAAACGGCCCTCTTCAGCCTTGGGGCGTTAAGATCGGGTGAACTTGCGGGCGCTTGTCTCTTTTCGGGTCCCCGCCGTCTCTCACCTCCCGGCTTTCTTCTCTGGCCGCAAACCCGGTGCCCGCTCCCGCAGGTCCCCCGCCGTCCCCCGGGCCTGCCCGCTGGCCCCGGGAGCAAACCTCGTGTGTCCTTCAGCCGCGAGTGGCGGCTGCTCACGCCGGGGCCGGGCCGCCGGGAGGCTTTCTTCCTCCCCAAGTTGTCAGTCTCTGTCGGTCAAGACTTTGAGGTCGTAGTGACATGGGTAATGTTTGGGCTGTTTTGAAAGGTGTCTGGGCTTTTAAGGAATAACTTTAGGAATATACTGTATTTTGTATTCTTTGGAAACTCTATGATGTGAGTCGGTTAAACAAATCTAGACATGAAATAGAGCATGGCTACGAGCGGAGCTGTTCTTGCGAGTTTTGTTTGCAAAGCCTGCTGATGAAGGATTCGTGAAAATAGCAAATTGTTTAACGATCTTATGCATTTGCTCTGAAACTTACTCTCTCATGGGAATGGCATCTTTGTTCTTGTTCGTTTCACAACCTAGTAAGTAGAATGCTCTGCCCATAGTAAGTACCCAGTGGATTTTTTTTGTTACAGGGTTCCGCCACCCTGAACACTATTCAAGGTTTCTCCGTTTTTCTTGTCTTCTTTTTTAAGGGCTTGCCCTGGGACATATAAAGAAACCTGGAAGGCTGTTTCAAAGAGGAGGCAATAGTTGTTTTGTTTTTTCACTACGTGGGGATTTTTTTCTTACCGCTTCTCCCCAAAACAGCTGTTTTCTTTTCCAAAAGTTTTAACAATTAGAATTGAATATTTGCCATTCTAAGATGGGTCTGTGCCTTAACTTCTGAGTAGAAAGTATAGAAACTAATTTGGCGATCCTCAGAGCAACTTCAGTGTTAGAATTGGGGTGCTTTATTCTGGTAACAATCTCTTAAAATCTTTTACTATTAGACCACAAGCTCTTTGAAAAGGCTTTTTGTGGGACTTGACTAGAATTAAAATACTCCTTAAATGATTTGATGAAAGTACCATGTTACAAGGCATTTAAGCTGTTAACAGGTTAGGATTTTTTGTTTTGTTCTTTAGGTTTTTGTGAACTGAGCTGAGGAAAGGGTGTCTCATATGTATAATGCTTTGTAACATCTGTGGGGTTTGTGTTTTACAGGTTTCTTTCTTTTTTTGTGTGAGCTCTACTGGAATTTACTTGCAGAGCATCCTTAAGATATTTATGACCTTAACAGTCTTTTGGGGTTCAGTAAACAGGCAAAAACCCTGCCTTCAAGCTTAAAACCTAAGTCGGCCTGTCCCGCAGTTTCTTAGTTGATGTTTTTCCCCTCCTTAGCGTGTGGATGCCGTCCTTATCTGCTGTCCCGTTAGACCAGGCTCCATAGATTAAGGAAAGTGGACAGAGAGGAGGGACAGGGCCGTAAGTGAGGAGGTCAGTACTGGTTATATAAATTAACTACTGTGCATCTGCTTAGATGGGAAAGAGAGTATTTTAATCTGAATGAAACCTGACCGAGTCCTAGCTTTCCTTTGTCACTTTTGGTACTTTCAAAATAAAAACACCAGAAGTATCTTGATTGCTAAAGTTTCCCATAGGACCTTTTCCCATCCTGTTCTCACCATGTTTAGACTAAAACGTTTGGGCATTTTTACATTTCATCCCTTCTACCTTAAGCCTAAAGTGAGAGAGAAAAACTCAAGATTTTGTTGCGTTCTTCCTTTGAATTAATGTTTTAAGATTTGGTTTTGTTTTCTTTTCTCTTCTGCCTCTTTGTCTGTCTTCAGTCTCATTAAGTCATGGCAGTATTTTTTGAAAGGGAGATTTACCTTCCCTGAATATTAAAAAAAGGCCCTCTGACTTGCAGTTGGTTCAGCAGACGTTTGAGAGCCTACTCTGTGCCAACCCCTGTTGTAGGTGTGAACTACAGCAGTAATCAAGATAAAGTCCCTGCCATCACGCAGTTTACAAGTTAGAAGGGAAGACAGGACGTAAGGAAGTAATTATTAAATATCATGGGGGATGGAGATAAGTGCAGTGACAGAAAGCAGCGTACGAGGACAGAGAATGATGTGCTGCTGTTTTAAATAGAGAGGTCAGGGGAGGCCTCTCTGAAGAGGTGACAAGTGAGCAGGGACCTGAATGAAGTGAGTGAGTCGTGCTAGAAAAAGCTGGTGCTTTTCTAATGCAGTGGCTCACCTTAAACAGCTGAAACAGTCAGGGAGAGCAACTGGTGAGGAGGAAGCAGGTGTCTTGTGAAATCCAGCACAGCTAGGGGTGACAAGAAGAAAATGGAGGCAGACACAACCGCTGGACTAGAGAATAGAGATAGAGGATATCTTGATGATAACATATTGGTTTTGAGTAATGCCTTAGTATTTAGAAGTAATGTGACAAAAGAAGGCTTCTCTTTCTAGGTTATTTGGAAAGAAGGAAACCAGAGAGAAAGGAAAGAAGCATATCTGTTAAACAAATGCTTAGAGTGCTAGGTGTTGTGCTAAATACATAGTCCCTGTTCTCAGGATGCTCACAGTCTGTTGAATTGAAACAGACATGGGGCTGATAGAAGGCCAAAGACAAATTGAGCTTGCTTTGCAATTTTGCCTAGGGCTGGTTCATCCAAAATTATCCCTATATGCTAATCTTGTCTCTGTGCTTCAGTTTCCTAATTTATAAAATGATGACCTCATAGGGTTATTGTGAAGATTCAATTAATAAAACACCCAGAACAGTGCCTGACTCATAGTAAACACTCCATGAACTTGAGAGAGGAGTGGTAGTATAGTGGTGGCTGATGCCTATGCTAGGGAGGTGTTTTGGGAGGTGTGTGAAATTGGCGAGAGCATGCACACGAGAGTGGAAATTTTGGTCTAATGTTTAAGAATCCCTGGGCTTATTTTGAAGAGTCAGTTTTGAAGTCAACCTCCCTTAGTCTTTAATAAACTTTTGGATGTCCATTCTCAGTGCAGAGCCTAGCAGGTAGCCAGACTCTGAGGATATATTACATAGTAAAGAAAAGAAATGGTCATTGTCCTCAGGGAGCCTGTGTGGGGTTTTAATTATCCCTGACATTGCGAAAACTTGTTTCTTGTTATCTCTCTGCCATGTAGAACAGTGAATATAGGAGGTGCTCAGTAATTTGAAAAAATAAATCAAGAGAATAAAACTGGGAATGTATGAATGAAGTTGACACCTATAGATTGTTCACATTCCATGATGACCTTAGGGTTAAAATTTTTTTCTTATGAAAGTTGTTTATAGCTTGTTTTGAGTTCCTTGTAGAAAAATTTGAAATTATTTTTTAAAACCATGAAAGAAAAATGGTCCATACTAGATAGTTTTTGAATGTACGTATATATAATTCAAGTTTGAGGGATTTTACTTAGTATTTTTGAAAAATTCTATTGGTGTATAATATACATTCAGAAAAGTGTATGTAAATGTGCAGCATGATATATTTTCACACACTGAACACGCCCAACTAATCAACACCCAAATTTAAAAGAAGAGCACTGCCAACACCCCAGAAGCTCCCTTTATGCTCCCTGCTTTCACTGCTAAGGGTGGTAACCACTATCCTGATCTTTTTTATTTTTTTTTGAGGAAGATTAGCTCTGAGCTAACATCTGCCACCAATCCTCCTCTTTTTTGCTGAGCAAGATTGGCCCTGAGCTAACATTCGTGCCCATCTTCCTCTATTTTATACATGGGGTGCCTACCACAGCATGGCTTGACAAGTGGTGCATAGGTCTGTGCCCAGGATCCAAACTGGCGAACCCCAGCCTGCCGAAGCAGAGTGCGCGAACCCAAATTCTACGCCACCAGGCCAGCCCCTATCCTGATCTTTAATGGCTGAGAGTAGCCTGCTTTTGTACTTTATATAAATGGAACCATATAGTATGTGCATAGTTCTTATACCCTGCTTATCTTAATATGATGTAGGACAATATTTAATGATATGTTTACAACATAATTTTAATAGCTGCGTAGTATTCTAGCATATAGATACACTGTAATTTACTTAATTAACCCCTTATTGATGCACTTATGTAGTTTGCAGTTTTTCACCATTAATAAATGACACTATGATGAATAGAGATCTTTTAGTGCATCACTGATTATTTCTTTAGAATAAGTTCTTAGACATGGAATTCTTGGCAAAAGTTATACAGTTCTGAAATATTTGATGTATGTTGCTAAATTGCCCTGCAGAAGATTGTACCAAATTACATTCCTACCAGGAGCGTAGGCGAGTAGCCGTTTCCTAGAATTCATTATCAACATTTCCTTGAAGTACTCATCATTTCGGTATTATCATTTAAGAAGATATTTGTCAGTTTGAATGTAGGAGAAAACGGATATCTTACTGCTCTGATTCAAACTTGATTCCTAGTGAAATTGGACATTTTTTTCATAGGTTTGTTGGCTATTTGCATTTCTTCTTCTGTGAATTATCTTTATGTCTTTTTGTCTCATGTTTACTTCTTAGTTTTTCTTTTGTTTTATTCCTGTTCCAGACACCAGAATCAA